>NC_133449.1:114813593-115134554 GCF_048565385.1 Saimiri boliviensis
TCATTGGGTTTTCTGATTTTTGGCAGTCCATCAAAGAAGGGAGTTTGAAAGTTGTTGTATACTGTTAACAACTGTCTGCCCATGTCCTGTCTGAAATATCATGATTGTTTATGGAAACTATCTTTAATAAAACTGGATGCAGTTTGGCTTGAGGGGGAAAATGAATATAATGAAAACTGCTCAATCCGAAATAAGACAGGACAAGAAGAAAGAGAAGCAAAGAAGAGATGGAATAAGGAGAAAACAAATAGCAAGATGGCAGCTATAAACCCAGTCATATAAATAATTACATTAAGCATAGTCTAAAAGCTCCAATTAAAAGGCAGAAATTGTCAGATTGGATTTTTTTTTTTTTGAGATGGAGTTTCGCTCTTGTTACCCAGGCTGGAGTGCAATGACGCGATCTCGGCTCACCGCAACCTCCGCCTCCTGGGTTCAGGCAATTCTCCTGCCTCAGCCCCCTGAGTAGCTGGGATTACAGGCACGTGCCACCATGCCCAGCTAATTTTTTGTATTTTCAGTAGAGACGGGGTTTCACCATGTTGACCAGGATGGTCTCGATCTCTCGACCTCGTGATCCACCCGCCTCAGCCTCCCAAAGTGCTGGGATTACAGGCTTGAGCCACCGCGCCCGGCGTCAGACTGGATTATAAAAGCAAAACCTAACTACATTCTGTCTTCAAGAAACACATATCAAATACAAAGACACCAATAAATTACATGTGAAATGATGAAAAAAAGATACACCAATCATAAGTGTATTAGCCCAGTCTCACATTGCTATAAAGAGCCATCAAAGACTGGGTAATTTATTTTAAAAAGAGGTTTAATTGACTCACAGTTCCAGAGGCATGGCTGGGGAGACCTTAGGAAACTTACAATGATGGCAGAAGTTGAAGGGAAAGCAAGCACATCTTCGCATAGCAGCAGCGGGGAGAGAGAGAGAGAAGGGGGAATTACCACACACTTTTAAATCAACAGATCTTGTGAGAACTCACCCACTATCAGGAGAACAGCAAGGGGGAAATCTGTCCCCATGATCCAATCACCTCCCACCAGGTCCCTCCCCAGTGCTGAAAATTACAATTCAACATGAGATTTGGGTAGGGACACAGAGACAAGACATATCAATAAGATGGAATAGCCATATTAATATCTGAAAAAGTAAACTTCAGGATAAGGAATATTACCAGGGATAAAGATTATGTAAGGCTAAAAACTAATTCATCAAGAAAATATAACAATTTTTAATGTCTGTGTATGTAATAACAGAAGCTTTGAAAAATAAAGCAAAAATTGATAACATTAAAGGGAGAAATTGACAAAGCAACACTTACAAAATGCAATGCTTCTCTCTGAGTAATCAATAGAACGAGTAGACAAAAATTGATATAGAGGATGTACTAGTCAATTCTCACACTGCTATGAAGAAACACCCATGACTGGGTAATTTGTAAAGAAAATGGGTTTAATTGATTCACAGTTCAATGTGGCTGGGGAGACCTCAGGAAACTTACCATCATGGAGGAAGGCACCTCTTCACAGGGTGGCAGGAGAAAGAATGGCCAGCAGGGGAAAAGCCAGATGCTCATAAAACCACCAGATTTCGTGAGAACTCACTCACCATCACGAGAGCAACATGGGGGAAACCGCCCCCATGATACAATCACTTCCCATCGGGTCCCTCCCATGACCATGGGGATTATGGGAACTACAATTCAAGATGAGATTTGGGAAGGGACACAGCCAAACCATATCAGAAGACATGAACAGCACTATTAACTATCTTTTTTATGTTTATAGAACACTCTCCTAATTACAGCAAGATACATATTCATTTTGATTACAACAGGAAATATTCACAAAGATAGACCATATTCTGGGCCATAAAATAAATCTAAATAAATGTAAAAGGATTAAAAGCACATAAAATAAGTTCTGTAGCCACCAGGAACTTAAACTAGAAATCAAAAAACATAGAGCTACCTGGAAAAATCCTCCAAATATTTGGAAATTAAATAATACACTATTAAGTAACCCATGAGTCAGAGACAAATCACAAGGGAAATTATAAAATATATTCAACTGAATAAAAATGAAAACACAACATAATATTTGTGGAATGCAGCTACAGCAGTGCTTAGAGAAAAATTTATAGCATTAAATGCTTATATTAGGAAAGATGAAGGATTTCAAGTCAGTCATGTAAGCTTCCACCTTAATAAATATAAAAAGAGCAAAATAAGCACAAAATAAACAGAAGAAAAAATAATAAAGATAAAATTATAACTCAATAAAATAGAAAATGCAGAAGGAGCAGAGAAAAATCAATGAAACCAAAAGCTGGTTATTTGAAAATCTCAATAATATTGATAAGTCTATACCCAGAATGAGAAAGGGAAAAAAGGGCAAAGTACAATGACCAATTATCAGCAATAAAAGAGGGGCTATTGCAACAGAACCTGCAGATACCAAAAAAATAGGAGAATCCTAACAATTTATGGCAATAAATTACATAACTTAGGTAAAACGAAAAAAAAAATCCTTGAAATACACAAACTATCAAAGTTTCCTCAAGAAAAAATAGAAAATAGGAATGGTCGCCCATTGGTTAAAGGAATTGAATTTTTGATTTAAAAACCTTCCCACAAAGAAACACTAAACCCAGATGACCTCACTGGTTAATTCTTCCAAATATTTTAAAAAGTTATAATATCAATTCTACAGCAACTCTCACAAAAAAATAGAAGACAAAATAAGTAATGATAGCAGTCCTAAATGTATTGCTTTAGAAAATAAAAGAGACAATGCTTCCAAATTCATTTTAGGAGGCTAATATTACCATAGTAGCAAGACTAGCCATGGACATTACAAGAAAACTACAGAGCAACACCCCTCATGAATATAGATCCAATCCCAATTAAAATCACTGTGGGGTATTCTGTAGAAAATGATAAGCTGACTATAAAATTTATATGTAAAAACAAAGGGGCCGGGTGCGGTGGCTCAAGCCTGTAATCCCAGCACTTTGGGAGGCCGAGGCGGGTGGATCACGAGGTCGAGAGATCGAGACCAACCTGGTCAACATGGTGAAACCCCGTCTCTACTAAAAAATACAAAAAATTAGCTGGGCATGGTGGCACATGCCTATAATCCCAGCTACTCAGGAGGCTGAGGCAGGAGAATTGCCTGAACCCAGGAGGCGGAGGTTGCGGTGAGCCGAGATTGCGCCATTGCACTCCAGCCTGGGTAACAAGAGCGAAACTCCGTCTCAAAAAAAAAAACAAAGGATCTTGAATAGACAAAACAATTTTGAAAAAGAAGAATGAGCCTGGGTGTGGTAGCTCACACCTATAATCCCAGCACTTTGGGAGGCCAAAGCGGGTGGATCACCTGACGTCAAGAGTTTGAGACCATCCTGGGCAACATGATGAAACCCAGCCTCTACTAAAACCACAAAAAATTAGCTGAGCGTGCTGATGCGTAGTCCTAGCTACTCAGGAGGCTGAGGCAGGAGAATCGCTTGAACCCAGGAGGTGGAGGTTGCAGCAAGCCAATATTGCACAACAGCACTCTAGCCTGGCAACAGAGACTCCATCTCAAAAAAAAAAAAAAAAAAAAAAAGGAAGAAAGAAAAAGAAAAATTAATTTGGAGGAGTCACACTACCTGATTTCAAGGCTTACTATAAAGCTACAATAATCAAGTCAGTGTGTTATTGTCATAGGGACAGATATAGAAACAAATAGAACAGAATAGAGTCCAAAAATTTGTCCATATAATGACTTTTTGTTGAATAATTTTGACAAAGATGCAAAGGTAATTCAGTAGAGAAAGGCTAATCGATTCAACAATTAGTGTTGAAACAACTGGACAGGTCATGGCAAACACACACACACACACACACACCTTGAATTCATCTTGAAGCACATACAAAATTTAACTCAGAATGGATCACAGATGCAAATAACAAGACTAAAACTGTACAGGTATACCTGGTTTTATTGCATTTTGCAGATCTTGTGGTTTTTTTGTTCTTTTTACAAATTGAAGTTTGCAGCAACCCTGCAAGGATGTCTATCTGTGACTCACTTTATTACCACATTTGCTTTACTGTGGTGGTCTAAAACCAAACCCACAATATCTCCAAGATATACCTGTAAGACTCCTGAAAAAAAACAAAAAAGAAAATCTTTCTTTTGCATCTTTGGGTTATGCAAAGATTTCTTAAAAACACCACCAAAAACATGATCCCATGGCCAAAAAAAAAAAAAAAACTGATAAACTGAATTTCATCAGAATTAAAACTGCTGCTTTTTGGAGGTCATAGTTAGGAAAATAAGAAGATAATTCACAGACTGAGAAAATATTTACAAACACATATCTGATGTTTTTAAAAAAATGTATCTGGACTATATGAAGAACTCTTACACAAGTAGTAAGAGGACAAAAACTCAATAAAGATGGAAAAAGATCTGAACAATCACTATACCAAAGAAGGCGTATAGATGGGTGAGCTCACGCCTGTAATCCCAGCACTTTGGGAGGCCAAGGCAGGTGGATCACCTGAGGTTAGGATTTCGAAACCAGCCTGACCAACGTGATGACACTCCTTCCTCTACTAAAAATATAACAATTAGCCAGGCATGGTAGTAAGTGCCTGTAATCCTAGCTACTTGGGAAGCTAAGGCAGGAAAATTGCTTCAATCCAGGAGGAGGAGGCTGCAGTGAGCTGATGTCATGCCATTGCATTCCAGCCTGGGCAAGAGAGCTAGAGCTACATGTTAAAAAAAAAAAAAGAAGAAGAAGATGGTATAGATGCAAATAAACACATGAAAATGTGTAATATCATTAGTCATTAGAGAAATGCATATACAAACCACAGTGAGATATCCCTACACACCTTCTAGAATGACTAATATTAAAATGACTGGTAATACAAAGTGTTGTTGAGGATATAGAACAGCTGGAAGTCTCATATACTTCTGGAGGGAATGTAACATGGAAGTGGAATCTAGAACTAAGTCAAAACTATAGCATCAGAGAACAAATTGGTAGTTGCCAGGGAGTAGGGAAAAGATACTGACTACAAAAAGGCACAAGACAACTTTTCAGGGGACAGCAATATTCCATATTTTGAATGTGATATACATATATACATGACTGTACACATTTGTCAAAATGCACCAAATTGCTCTCCAAAAAGGTGAATTTTATTGTATGTATACTTCTATAAACAAGACTTTAGAAATCCAACCAAAAAACATATTAAGAGGATGAAGAAGAGGAAATACGGGAGGGAGGGCAAGGGAACTGATGATCCTCCTCTTAGAAGAAAGGAAGTTGGCCGGGCGCGGTGGCTCACGCCTATAATCCCAGCACTTTGGGAGGCCGAGGCGGGTGGATCACGAGGTCAAGAGAACGAGACTATCCTGGTAAACGTGGTGAAACCCTGTCTCTACTAAAAAATACAAAAATTAGCTGGGCATGGTGGGACGTGCCTGTAATCCCAGCTACTCAGGAGGCTGAGGCAGGAGAATTGCCTGAACCCAGGAGAGAGGTTGCGGTGAGCCGAGATCGGGCCATTGCACTCCAGCCTGGGTAACAAGAGTGAAACTCCGGCTCAAAAAAAAAGAGGAAAGAAAGTCAACAAAAACTCTCAAGGTTTCAAAGAGGGAGAAGGACAAAACTCAAAACACCTGTTTGATGGTAGTGGCAGAGGAAAGTAGTTAAGAACATGAATTTTCATTTTTCCACTGTTGGATTTGCAAAGATCTAGAATCTGATAGCACCCAGCGAGTCTGTAGGAACAGGCACATTCCTGCACTCTCCACCTAAGAGCTGAGCCTCGTCTGCAAGAGGATGGCTTAGCAACACATTCGAACTTTACGTTTTGAATATCCTTTGAGCCAGGAAACTCACTCTTATGAATTTATCCTATGGAAAGAATAGGGCAAGCCAAGATGATATACAGACAAGAATATTTAGAATACTATTGTTAATAAAGAAAAGTTGAAAGTTATGTAAATGTCTATCTATAGAGGAATAAATAAATTACACTCCAATTTCTTACTCCAATAAATTACACTCCAGTTTCTTGTAAAACTAAACATGTAACTGTCATGTGACCCAATAATTGCACTCTTGGGCTTTTACCCCAGAGAAAGGAAGCCTCATGTTCTACTAAAACCTGTATATAAACAGTCATAGCAGCTTTATTCATAATGGCCTGAAAGTAAGTGAAAATGGTTAAATGGGGATACATTTACACTCTCAAATACAACTCTCTGCAGTTAAAAAAATGAATTTCTAAAAAAATGCTATTGACACACACAACTTGGATGGATCTTAAAGGAATTATTATGAGCCAAAAAAAAACAAAAAGCCAATCTCAAAATGTTGCATGCTGTGGGATTCAATTTATGTAACAGTCTCAACATGACAAAATGATAGAGATGGAGAACAGATAAGTGGTTGCAAAGGGTTAGGGAGGGGGAGTGTGTTTTTTTTAAAGGCCTACCACAAGGGATCCTTGTGGCAATGGAACAGTTGTGTGTCTTGATCATGGTGGTGTTTACAGGAATCTTTTATTTTATCATGTCATAAAATTGCAAGGAAAACAGTTTGGCACTTTCTTATAAAGTTAAAATGCACTTAACAGGGGCCAGGCGCAGTGGCTCACACCTGTAATCCCAACACTTTGGGAGGTTGAGGCGGGCAGATCACAAGGTCAGGAGATTGAGACCATCCTGGCTAACACCATGAAACACTGCCTCCACTAAAAATACTAAAAATTAGCCAGGTGTGGTGGCACGTGCCTGTGGTCCCAGCTACTTGAGTGGCTGAGGTAAGAGAATTGCTTGGACCCAGGAGGTGGAGATTGCTGTGAGCGGAGATTGTGCCACTGCACTCCAGCCTGGGCGACCGAGTGAGACTTCATCTCAAAAAAAAAAAAAAAATACACTTACTAAAGAACCAGCATATGTAAATGAGTGTGTATAAAACAAGCAAAATCAGAATGAAGTCTGTAAACTGTACCAAAGACAATTTCCTGGCTTTGAAATTATACTATAGGCATGCAAGATGTTACTACCGGAGAATAAGTGAAGGGTGTACAAAACCTTCTGGACTATTTTTTTGCAACCTTCTGTGAATTTATAATTTTTTCAAAATTAAAAGTTAAAATATGCAACAGATTGCCATTTCACTACTAAGAATTATCTGTATTCTTTAAAAAGAAAATGTGTACAGCCAGGCACCATAGCTTGCACCTGTAATCCCAAGCTAAGGCAGAAGAATCACCTGAGGCCAGGCCAATCATTTGGGGGGCCGGGTGCGGTGGCTCACACCTTAATCACAGCACTTCAAGACCAGCCTAGGCAACATAGCCAGACCCAGCACAGTGGGTCACAGAAGGCTGGGTTCTTATTCATTTGGCTATTTGCAGGGTCTAGCCCTGCAGGGTCTCGTGGGTGTTCTTTTGCGTGCAGAGACGACAGATCGCAGGAAAGAAAGACACAAGACGCAGAGATAAGAGAAGAACTCAGCCGGGCCCGGGCCCGGGGGACCACTACTACCAAGGGTGGAGTCCAGTAGAGGCCCCGAATGCCTGGACACGCTGATATTTATTGTATACAGGGCGGGAACAGGGTAAGGAGAGTGAATCATCTGACAGGATGGATAGGGTCAAGCAAATCACATGCTAACAGTACAGGGGGCCCCTCCCTCTCAGGGAGCCGCTGCAAGGAGGGGAGGCACTTAGGGCAGCATCTCTCTATGCACTTATCAGAAAGATCAAAGGCTTTAGGATTCCTCTATTCTTACTTCTCACGACTTCTAAGAACTTACAAAGAGCACCGGGGGAGAAAGCAGAACCTGAAAGTGGACAAGGATGGTGACCGTCGGAGCACAGCACCACAGAGAGGCATTTAAGCCCCTGGATGTCTGCGGACAGGCCTGGCTAATGTCAGGCCTTCCTCAAGAGCTGGGCAGAGCAGAGTGTTCTCTGGACTCCCCCAGCGAAAGGGAAACTCCCCTTCACGACCTGCTAAGTAACGGGCACCTTCCCGGGCACTGGCGCTACCACAAGGCTCTCACTCTCGCTTCCTGATCAGTCTCACAGTTCCCTTCAGTTCCTAACTATATTTCACCTGATTGTCTATACCATAAGACTAAAATAATTATATGCTATAATACTAAAGCAAAGATTAATAAAGGATCATGATTTAATAGGATTGATTATGTAATTGATTTTGTGATTGTTTCTAAATATATTTGGTATCATTGCTAAAACTAAGTCATCAGTTATTTATTATAGTGGGACAGCTTGTGCCTTCAAGTCTCTTGCCTTGGCACCTGGGCAACCTTCTTTCCACAGCTACTTGCTTATGTATTGGCATGCTGTTCACTTACCCTCTCAGAACCTCAGAGAAAAGACAAGGGAAAGGATATGGGGGGGCCGGGGGCGGTGGCTCACGCCTTAATCACAGCACTTCAGGAGGCTGAGGCAGGAAGATCACTTGAGCCCAGGAGTCTCAGACCAGCCAGAGCAACATACCAAGACCCCCGTCTCTACAAAAGCAAACATTAAAAAACCGAGCCCAGCACGGTGGCATGTGCCTGTGGCACCCAGCTAGTTGGGAGGCTGAGGATGACTTGGGCCTGGAAGGTCAAGGCTGCAGTGAGACATGATCGCACCACTGCACTCCAGCCTGGGTGACAGAGTGAGACTCTGTCTCAAAAGAAAAAAAAAAAGCAAAAGGATCTGGGGAGACAAAAGCAGCTACTGAATGAAATCATGTAAGAGCGAAAACAGGTCCAGTAGTGGAGGACCTGATAGCACAGGAAGGACCTTGGGCCAACCTATCTGCCCCTTCACTGCACTGTTGGGGAAACTGAGGCCCAGACAGACAGATGGATTTGACCTGCAGAGTGTAGCCCCTAAGACCAGGTCCTTACCCATACTGCTTCCAGGCAGGCACCAAGGGAAGAAGAGCCTGATCCCGCCACACAACTGGGGAAATTGAGGCCAAAGCAGAAGTGACACCTCCCCCAGGCACTCCAGATAGAAGCTGTGGTTTCCACCCGTTTTCCCATGAGCAAACCACGGTCTTCACTTCTGCTTGCAACCTCCAAATTCCCCTCCACATCCCTCCGGAGAGGTCACCATGCACCAGCGCCCCACCCGCTCAGCCACCTCAGTTTCCACCCTGCAATAGTTATTTGGGGCCCCCTAGGAAACAGCAATCCCTTACCTGACTTCCAGGATGGTTCCAGCTGATGGTGAGGAAACTAAATACTGCACAGAAGGAGTCTGCTTGGGCTTCCACAGTAGGTCAGTGGGCAAGCTGGGACTCAAACCCAGGCCTCCAGGGTCCAGGGCACTACCCCCTACACGCTGCAGCCTCCCAAAGATGGTTGGGTAGCTGAGGTACTGTGTAGACAAGAAAGACTCTATTTAGGCCAATAGAGAGATGAGGTACTGTGGAAAACAGGACGCAGCCTCTGGAAGATGAGAATTTGATCACCATTTCCAGTATTGTGCCTGGGCTGTGTGACACTGGGTAAAGAACTTGACCCCTGCCGGGCGCGGTGGCTCAAACCTGTAATCCCAGCACTTTGGGAGGCCGAGGCGGGTGGATCACGAGGTCAAGAGATCAAGACCATCCTGGTCAACATGGTGAAACCCCGTCTCTACTAAAAATACAGAAAACTAGCTGGGCGTGGTGGCGCGTGCCTGTAATCCCAGCTACTTAGGAGGCTGAGGCAGGAGAATTGCCTGAGTCCAGGAGGCGGAGGCTGCGGTGAGCCGAGATCGTGCCATTGCACTCCAGCCTAGGTAACAAGAGCAAAACTCCGTCTCAAAAAAAAAAAAAAAAAAAAGAACTTGACCTCTCTGTGCCTCAGGTTTTCTCATCTGTAAAATGAGGCCAAGGAAAACTATTTCCCAGAAAGAGAAACTCAAACAACGATTTCTATGATCCTCTCCTGGGAATCAGGCCGTGAGCCAGGTCCAGGGTTCTGACCAAAGTCCTTGGCCAGGAATATCTCTGAGCACAAGCCTTGGGAACCCCTGTCATCTTCCCTAGAGCTGACCATGCACCCCCAAAGCCCACCTCTCCCCAGCAGCACAGGGGCCTGCTGAGCCAGCCATTCTCCTCACACAGCCTCACCTGCCCCTGCCAACCACAGTCTGGAGCCCCTTGTTCTGGCCTCTCCCTGGCCTGGGTGAGGAGTCAATCAACCTGTGATCTCTGCAAAAAGGCCCTAAGGGGTTGGGCATCGTGGCTCACACCTGTAATCCCAGCACTTTGGGAGGCCGAGGTAGATGGATCAGCTGAGGTCAGGAGTTTGAGACCAACCTGACCAACATGGTGAATCTCCGTCTCTACTAAAATTATGAAAATTAGCTGGGCGTGGTGGCACACACCTGTAATCCCAGCTATTTGGGAGGCTAAGGCAGAAGAATCTCTTGAACCTTGGAAGTGGAGGTTGCAGTGAGCCGAGATTGTGCCACTGCACTCCAGCCTAGGCAACAGAATGAGACTTCATCTCAAAAAAAAAAAAGAAAAAAGAAAAAGAAAACCCTAAGAGATGCTATTAGTAACCCCATTTCATAGGTGGGGAAAGAGAAGCCACACTAGAGCCCAACAGGACATCTGTGACCAAGCCAGCAGCAGGGCCATTTCCCCGAGGCATGCTGTCCCCAGGATCCAATCCAGGTCGCTCTGAAAGGAACTGCACCTCCTCCATTGCCAAGCACAATCTATGTGCTAGGCCCTCTACAGAGCCCCTGACAGCCATCCAGGGTGCAGGTTCCCAGACTCACCCGATTTTGCAGATGAGAAATTGAGGTCCAGAAAAGAAACCTCCCTTCGCTTGACCCAGACCTCCTGGGGAAGCTAAGACTCAAGCCCCATGCCTAACCGCATCTTAATTTAAATCACCTCTCCTTCCAAAAGCATAGATCTCTACATTCTCCCAGATGCGAAGCTGCCAACCAGAAATGGAAGGAGGGTGGGTCCCCAGCTTGCTCACCCAGGATGTCGCCACGCCTGTGCCCATCTGGGCATGGGTATGCCCAGTGCTCACTGAGGGGCCTGTGGATAAGGATAGAGAACTGGGCAAGGGGAGAGTGGGGAGAGGCCCAGAGGGGGCTGACCTGTGAAGCTGCCGCTGCTGTCTCCGCTGCTCCCTCCGCTGCTGTCTTATTGCTTCCGCAGGAAGAAGGGGAAGTCGGGAGGTGTCTGCGAGTGGCCTCTCCCTTTGCCCCACACCTGCACCCCCACTTCGCTTCTCTGCTCCCTTCACTCCAGGCCCAGACAGACACCACACTCTCACTTCACTTCTTCTTTCACTAGCAGCAGCCTCTTTGCTTCCTCTGAGCTGGTGGTCATGCCCAGGTCACCCTCTGATATCACCCCGAAGAGCCTGCAGCACTTCCTGGGGTGGCTGCTCCTCTGTGGAGGAGCTCGAGGGCACAGCAGCGCGGCCTTACGCACTGCTGGAGACCCACCTGAGCTCCGCATCCTTGGGCAAGAGATGTTGACCCTCTGGGCCTCAGTTTTCCCATCAATAGAAAAGGGAAAACGATCGCTGCCTGACCTGACCATCGATGGTACTGATGATGGCAAGGACCTCAGGCAGGAGCTGGGTCAGACGGCCTGTGTTCAAGGACCAAGCCCATCACTTACTGGCTGGGTGACTTGGTCACTCTCTGAGCCTGTTTCCCTTCTGTAAATGGAGATGACAGAACCCCCTGCAGTGTGGGGCTTACAAAAGGCAAGGCTGGCAGTCACCGAAGCGTCCCATGAAGCCGCCACAGTTCACAGATCAGGGACCTGAAGCCCAGAGAGGACCAGGGCCTGGCCAAGTTGCCAAGCGGCAGAGCCTGGTGGAGAGGAGCCTCCTGGCTGCAGGGCCCAGAAAACGTGGGGCCGGAAAGCTGGCCAGCTTCTCCTTGAGCCAGGGGTCTGGATAAGCCTGTCCTGCGCAGCCATACCCTCTGAAGAGCTCTAAGGGAGCAAAGAGGTAGGGGTGTGTGCGTGTGTGTGTGTGTGTACACGCGCGTGTGTTGGTAATGGGGAGATGGTGCTCTTTCTTGACTGGGCCCCATCCAGACTCCTGGGAAAACTGTGACTCCAGCCCTGGGGGAAAGATGGCGAGGCAGCAAAAGGGAGAAACCAGACAAGTCCTGACACGGTCTCCCTCCTCTCTGGCCTCACTGGGGCCCTTCCCACATCAGCCCAAGCACAGCTCGCAGGTAGCACAGGTGGCCTCTGCGGAAGCAGGAGGGAACTGCTCCTTGGAGGGCAACCAGGTCCCCACCCGAGCTGCATGGTGAAGGCTTTGCAGGGACATCAGTGCACCTGTGTCCTGCTCCCTGGGCTACACTCCCTCTGGGTGACTTGGCAAACCGTGGCCCTGCTTTGCACTTCAGTTTTCTTTGGTCCCAATCCAGATCTTGACTTCCAGGCCCCTCCTTTCTGAGGTATCCGGCCACCTCTAGGATTGCCACGCCAACCTCTTCCTTCCTCATGCTGAATAGGAGCCCAGGTGGCTGTTCTCAGGGCTCAGGAGGAGGACTTGCCTACCCGACAGCCCCTCTATTTCCCAGCCTGGGTCTGTACCCGTCTCACTGTGCCCTGCTTCAGTTGGGGGCTAAGTGAGTGCTTGTTACTTAGCCCTGCACTCCTGATTTCTGAAACTCACTACCAAGATACTCTCCTGCTCAAAAGCCAGTGGTGAGGCTGGGTGCGGTGGCTCAGGCCTGTAATCCCAGCACCTTGGGAGGCTGAGGTGGGGGGATCACTTGACGCAACAAGTTTAAGACCAGCCTAGGCAACATGGCGAAAACCCATCTCTACCAAAAATGCAAAAATTAGCCAGGCATGATGGCGCACACTTGTAATCCCAGGTACTCAGGAGGCTGAGGCACAAGAATCGCTTAAACCTGGGAGGTGGAGGTGGCAGTGAGCCGAGATCACACCACTGCACTCCAGCTTGGGCAACACAATGAGACTCTGTCAAAAAAAAAAAAAAAAAAAAAAAAAAAGCCAGTGGTGGCTCCCTATTGCCCTCACAGTCTAACCCCCATCCAACTTCCACTGCCACCCAGTTTGAGTGTGCTTGCCATAGTAATACCCATCTTCCTGCTCAGTCCCAGCTGTGGTCCCACACATGTACCTGGGCAGCCCTCCAGCTCCTCTCCACCCATCAGGGCTCTGCTGCATTCTGCCTCCTACTCCTTCCTCTACAGAACATTCTGGATGCTTGAGCTGCAGGAAGCCTGCCAGTCCCCTCTCAGGCCCCCAGGCAGGGAGGAGGCCACATACCATCCCAGTAAATCGCCTCCCATCTGGGGGCTACTCAACCTGGTGAGCCGCAAGAAGACCGTAGGTGGGACCCCTAAAGGACTTTAGATAAACTGAGTCACATGGCAAAAACTCATTCACACATCTTTCTCAATCTTGGTTGTGTCCAGCAGAAGCCTCAGCTCAAACTGTTTTAACCCCTCTCTAACATACACTACGTCCCTTATTTTCCCCCATTTTTCAATCTCTTATTAGACATCGAAACAGGAACATCTGACTTTTAAATGTGGTAAGATATAGACAACAAAAGCTATCATTTTAAGCATTTTTAAGTGAAGATTCAGGCCAGGTATAGTGGCTCAAACCTGTAATCCCAACACTTCAGACAAAGGCCTAGCGGCAGAACCACCTGAGCCCAGAAGTTTGAGACCACCCTGGGAAACATAGCGGATCCTGTCCTTACAAAAAAAAAAAAAATTAGTTGGGCATGATAATGTGCCCCTGTAGATCCACCTACTCAGGAGGCTGAGATGGGAGGATCGCTTGAGCCCAGGAGGTCGAGGATACAGACAGCTGTGTTCCCACCAGTGCACTCCAGCCTAGGTGACAGAGAGAGACCCTGTCTCAAAAACAAAACAAAAATACATAGTTCAATGGCATTAAGTACCTTCACACTGTCATGCGAACATCACCACATCCCATCTCCAAAACATTTTTCATCTTCTCAAATTGAAACTCCACATGAAATAGAACTTCCCGTTCTCCACTGCTCCCAGCCCTTGGCAACCACCGCTCTATTTTCTGTCTCTTGAATTTAACTGCTCTAAGTGCTTCATCTTAGTAGAATCACAGTCTTTGTCCTTGAGTGACTTGCTCATTTCATTTAGCATGATGTCTTCAAGGCTGCTCCATGTTGGAGTGCCAGACCCTCATTCCTTTTATAGGTTGAATCATATTCCACTGTGCATATTCTATTACATTTTGTTCATTCATCTGTCGATAGACACTTGAGTTGCTTCTACCTTTCAGCTATTGTGAATAATGCTTCAATGAACATGGGTGTAGAAATGAGGCCCCTTCTTTTTTTTTTTTTTTTTTTTTTTTTTTTTTGAGACGGAGTTTCGCCCTTGTTACCCAGGCTGGAGTGCAATGGCGCGATCTCGGCTCACTGCAACCTCCGCCTCCTGGGGTCAGGCAATTCTCCTGCCTCAGCCTCCTGAGTAGCTGGGATTACAGGCACGCACCACCATGCCCAGCTAATTTTTTTTTTGTATTTTTGGTAGAGACGGGGTTTCACCATGTTGACTAGGATGGTCTCGATCTCTCGACCTCGTGATCCACCCGCCTCGGCCTCCCAAAGTGCTGGGATTACAGGCTTGAGCCACCGCGCCCGGCGAGGCCCCTTCTTAACAAAGAGAACATTTCTAGCTAGACTTTCCTAACATTGTTCTATTTGCATGCTATTTATTTTTATGATTTTTCTTCTATCTGTGGCAAGTGATACAAATTTTCTATTTACCCTAGCAATATGAAATGGCCCTTTAACATACACTTTCATCTTAAAAAGTGAAAAAATTTGAAAAAAATGCTAAAGTAAATAAGGGCACAAGTGCCATGTGCTGGTGGCATAAAGTGGTGGCAGTGATACAGGAAAAGGGAACTGCTGGTGTGGGAAATACTGACACGTGCCTCGGACAAAAACCTGACTGTTCTGAGCTGAGAGGAGTGGGACAGGCTGCCAGAGAGAAACCGTGCGGAGACCACTGGGGAGGCTCAGTGAGCCTTGTACTCAGAGAGGCTCCCGGAGGTGCTGTTCTAGAAAGGTAATACAGTAAAATTCAAACAGTCAGATCTGGGATCCGATATCTCATAGGGTGACCGTGGGCCAGTTACTTGAGAAGATCCTCTGGCCTCTGCCTCCCAAGCGGCTGGGACTAGAGGTGTGCACCACCACACCTGTCTAAATTTTTATCTTTTTGTAGAGACAAGGTCTCCCTATGTTGCCCATGCTGGTCTTGAACTCCTGGCCTCAGGCGATTCTCCCACATCAGCTTCCCAAAGCACTGGGATTACAAGTGTGAGCCACCGTGCCCAGTCCAGTCACTTCTAATCTTCACTTTTCTCATTATGACAGGGTGGTAAGAATACCCAGCTCCTAGGTAACTAAGAAAACACCGTGCAAGCTGCCAAAACCTGTGGCCAGCACCCACCTTGGTTCTATGATCAGGCGGGTCACCCCACCCCAGTCCCTGCAAAAGACAGCCTCAGGCCGGCATGTGTTGATTCTCCCTTAGGAGAGAGGGCCTGACAGTGATGAGGGTACAGCTGGAGCTTAGGTGCACCATCAACTCCGTCTCCATCACCTTCTCCAGCCCTATTTCCACCTCCAAAAACTCTGGGCAAGAGCTCTGGGCTCTTGATCCAAGACTGTCACCAGCTGTAGGACCTTGTACAAATCTGAGCCAAGAGCTTCTCTGAGCCTTCATTTCCCCCAGCTGTAAAACGTGGATGCCCTTGTCCCCTGAGTACTCAAACCCCACACATCTCCACCACAGTCTGTCTCTGGCTGGTGAACAGACGCTGTCAACATTCAGCCATGCAGAACAAACACAAAGCAAATGAATCGACAAGTGAAACTGCCAGTCTTGCAAAGTGTGGGATTTCATGGAGTTGGTGGAAGCAATGCAGGAGCAATGGAACAGCTGCTGCCCACAACATCTGCACGAGAAGTGACCCAGACCCGAAAAGAATCACTGGACTATCAAAGGGTTCAGTGATCCTTGGGTTTGAAGAAGCTCTCAAATATTTTTTGCAAAAATAAATCTCTTACTGCAAAAACCGATTCGGAAGGGAAAGTTACTACATACTCAACTATTAAAAGAAAAAAAAAAGTCTTCCAGTATTAACATTTGATTCATTCTTGGTTCATTCTAAGGTGTGCTTGGTTGCAACCATAATCTAAACTGTTAATCATGGGGTAAAACTAATTTATCTTTGTAATTTAGCTTCTTTTTCTAGGTAAAATCCCAATTTGGCTATGTTCTCCTCACCGTCTTGGTGAACCTTTGGTCTCCTTTTGAATAGATTCACCTCAGTGGCCTTCCAGGCTACAGGATGTGGTGGGGAGGAGTCCTCCAGACACCAGTTGCTGCTTTCCAGTCAAGACCACAAACACCCTACCCCCAGCAGAGAGGAAGCCCCAAAACAGCTGGGCGCCGCCGAGAGCACAATACAGCGTATTACCGTAATTGCCCAGGGCCTGCCAACCACCATCGCAAAGCGGAGAAAAGCTCAGCCCACTGGGCCGAGTACTCCCCGCGCCCCCCATTTCTTAACAAGCACTAGGTTGCTTTCAGCAACCCTTTTGTGGTACAGGAGAAATTGAGGCCCAATGGGCACAGACTTGTTGGCCCACGTCCACTCAGTGGCAGAGCTGGCCCAGGGAGGAATGCAGGTAACAACAGTGAAGACTTGGTAGGCTGGCTCCACGTGCCGAGCCAGGACCCGCGGTGCCCACTTCTGCTGGGGGCTCCTCGAACGTAGTTGGCGCTGAGGAAACCTGAACCAAGAAAGCCGAACACCCCCACCCTCGGCCCCCCATGGGGGTGGGGCCTCGGTCGGGGTCCGGCCCGCTCTGCAGCAGAGCCCACCGCCCCGGCACGCGCCCCTCGCCCCGAACTTAGGCTGAAGCCCCCACCCCAGCAGCTCCACTGGACGGGGTCACAGCGGGGCCGCAGCCTGCGCCCGCCTCGGGGGGCCCCGCCGCTTCCCTCGTTTCCCCTCCCCCCGGGAGGGAGGAGGAGACTCTGCGGCCCTCCCTCGGCCCCTCCGGCGGCGGCCGCAGCTGCACGGTGCCCGCTCCGCCCCGCCGCGGCGGCTCGGACGTCCGGAGCCCGCAGGTCCCGGCCCGAGGTGAGCGGGGGCGGCAGGGCGGGGGGCGGCCGGCCACGGCGGCCGGGTAACCGGCTCCAGGCCACTCGCCTTCCGCGGGAGGGAAGGGGTTAAGTTGTGGGGCGTGCTGGAGGAGCCGGCACAGTCGGGGCGCCCGCAGCAACCCCAGAACTCAGAGCAGAACTTTCCAGACCCCTCCCCGGCCTCCCCCGCCGCCGGAACGCCAGGCCTCGGGTGGGGAGGGGCCGCAGGGAGATGGGGGAGGGGAAGCGCCTTCGGAATGTCGCGGCCCGGGCCGGACGGGAGGGGGCGGCGGGCGGGAACGGAATTTGGAAGTCTCCCGGGGGACCCAACGTGGTCACCATGGCGAAGGTGGGATGGACGGGCGGCACTGGCCAATCGGAGTACGGCACCCCGCCCAGAGCCGCGGTGGCTACCAATGGGGGCCGTGTGGAGGGGTGGGCGGGACGGCGCCGCGCGGCCCGGGAACCCCACCTCTAGCCTCCGCCCGCCGCTAGGGGGAGCGGGGAGGCTCGCTGGCCCGGCGGCATTGGAGGGGGCGACTGAGGACTAAGGCGACGCAGCGCTGGGGCTTCAGTTTCTCTACCTTAGGTCGGGTGGTGTCCACCTTCCCACCCCTGCTCGCCCGGGGCTGTTGTGGGGGTTGGATTCGTTTGGGTTCACAAGGTCTAAACACCTGTTAGAGCGTTCAGGAATCTTTTTAGTGCCTCTCCCCATCTTAGAGGTAGGGAAACTGAGGCCCAGAGAGGGCAGGGACTTGTGGGTGTCATACAGCGTATCAGTGACGGAGCTAGGACTAGTGGGATACCTGCTGTACAACAGTGAAGAGTTCACGGTGTTGCCAAGAGGTCTGGGGCTGGGGTGGGGGTCAGTCCCCATGAAGGTTCCCCCCCCCCACCATCCCAACTATGCGTATCCTCTTGGCCTCCTGCAGACTCCATCTTGTAGGTGGGTGCTCCTGGGGGTATTGTGCCCCTCAGGCAGTCAAGACCCAGGAGGGGAGGCACCCCACCCCAGCACTCCAGCTTCCTACCCCGGCTTTGCTGCTGGTCCACGGTATGGACACAGACACGTAGTTGGCCCATCTGTAAAGAAAGAAGTTCAAATCAATGATCCAGGGCGTCTCTGCGGCTCCTCAGTCTGAGATGGGGGTACCTGGGAACAGGCCAGGAGTACATACCCCTGGGCTCCTGTCCATACCGGATGCCCAGCCTCCATCCCGTCCTTCCCCACCAGCCGGCTCCCCTCAGCGGTCCTGCAGCTGGAGCCTGGGCAGCAGGTCGCAGGGACAGGAGCCCGCAGTCTGTGGGCTGACCAGCCTTGCGCCCTGCACTTATTCAATCAGGCTGTCCTCTGTGGTTTCCTGCTGGGCTCTGCTTTCTGTCCGCAGCCAGGCCTGTGGCCATGGGCCTGTCCCAGGGCCCCACCTGAAAGGCTCTCTGGGAGGACCTACAGGGTTATAGGGCTGGGGGGAGGGGTTGGGCCACTGGGCTCCCCATCCCATCAGCTGGCCCCGTCCAGGCCTCAGCATTGCCCATTCCTCTCACTGGATATGGAAAGACCCGTCCACACATACCGAGGACAAAACACAACGTTGTTCCCCTATCGGTCAATTAGGCTTCCCGCCTGACCTGACCTCTGACTCGGACCCTGACCACAGACAGGCTTAGATATCTACCTGTCTCAGAGCCTGGCCACAGACTGACTCCTGATCCTTAGGATGACTCAACCTTCCCAAACTCTGCGTGGTCACAGGGGTACCCCTAAGAGTGGCCTCTGTCCACCTACTATTCATCATGCATCTGCTGTATGCCAGGTTCTGTGTTGATGCCCTCCTGGACTTCAAAATGAGGCCTTTGCTGTAGAACAGGGAGATGCCTGGTGCTTTGGGGGGATACTCTGTGTAGAGAAGTTAGAGAAGGCTTCCCGGGGAGGGGACACTGGAGGTGGGTTTTGAAGGATGTGTAGGAGTTTGCTGATGAAGGAAAAAGAGATGTTCCAGACAAGTCCAAAAGCAAAAGGAACCACTGGTCACTTTCTGTGGGCAGGGCTGATGAGGGCCTATCCTGCAGCACGTGTCAGATCAAAACATTCTTATTTCTGTCCTGGAGTGAGCTACCAGTGAGCATAGCATGGGGCTGGGGTTCAGAAGCTTTGGTTCCCACTAAACTCTGCTGTCCAGCTAAGGGGATGTGAGGTCATAACTCAGTCTTCTGCTCTCCAGCCCACCAGCTAGTGTTAATCGGCAAGTATCTGTGGGGCCTGTCCTAGAAGCTCTGAGTGACACGAGTGTCCCATCTGGATGGGGGAAGCCTGTACTGCCAGAAGAGAGATGGCAGCTGGCCAGGCCTGGGTGTGGGAGGTTGTGGGGCTGTGCTCCCCAGGTGGGGGTGGGTTTGGGGAGATCAAGGCATTTCCTGGAGTTCGTGGCAGCTGAACTTGAACATGGGTGGAGGTTTTGCAGTTGGCGGGGGGTGCATTTGGAATAGAAACCCAGAGACTTAAAACAGAAATAGACCCGTCTGGCTGTTGGGAGGCTGGACAGGGGAGGATGGGGTAGAAAAGGCTCACCAGGGCCCATGGTGGCTGGTCCACCCTGACTTGCCCCTTGGGGGAGCAGTGATGCCAGAGGAACACGAGGCCACTCCCCATGCACATCCACACCCCATGGAAAGAAGGCACGGAGCCTGGTGGAAGGGGTGGGAGGGCGGCTGGGGCATCTCCACGGCTGTGAGCCATGCTCTGCGCCGCTGCCACCCCTCAGTGAGTGTGCACGTTCCTGGGGCAGTGTGTTTGTGTGCATTACCAGGGCCATGTGTGAGTGCACACGTGTGAGTGCGGTTCCCCAGGGCTTGTGTGTGTGAATGTGTGCATGACTGGGGCAGTGTGTGAATGTGTGTCCCAGGGCTGTGCTGGGTGGGTGGGGCGGCTGGGGGTGGCGCTGCTAGGCAGGGTCTGGCTGCCCTTGGGTCTATGTGGGAGTGCAGGATTTCTGCTGTCCTGGGGGCTCGGGGTTGGGCTTCTCCAGAAAACTCCCCTGAGGACCCCAACCCCCACCCCTTCCCACACCCCGGCTCAGGGGACCCTGGGCCTGAAGTGCAAAGGCCAGGCGAAAGTGCTATTGCAAAACTTCCCTGCACCCGCTGTGCCCCTTCCTCCTCCCCCAGCCCCTAGGAGGGGCCTGGCCAGGCTGCTGAGAAAGAGAACGAGCTGAATCTGAGATGGAGAACCCCCATCTCTGTCTTTAGCATGGGTGCCTGGAAGCCATTAGAGGCCTGGGTGGTGCCTGCCCTGGCCCTGCACAGCAGGCTTGGATTCCTGGAAGGAGCCGGCGGCCCTCTCTGGGCTAAGCCCTCTGCCAGGCCTGGCAGCTCCCAGAGGCAGAGAGGATGTGGCAGTGGTCCCCTCCCTGCCAGGTTCCTAGTTTAGGGGCTGTGGGAAGGGTCCAGCAGACAGGGCCTAGGCCCCCATTCCCAGCACAGCTGCTGGCTGGCACCCGGGTTTCCTGCCTCCTCCTCCTCCTCCCCTCCCCCACAGGCTCTCACATTGTTTTTCTTTTCCAAGAGCTTTTCTAGGTGGAGCTAGGCCAGGAAAATGAGGAGTGTGTGTGTTTGTATGTGTGTACGTGTGTATCTCTGCTTCTCTTAGGGATGAGCATGGATTCCTGCATGACTTTGTACCTGTCCGTCAGTGTGCCGGCTTGTGTGTGCCTTTAGGCGTGTCCGTGTCTACAGGCGAACGTCTCTCCATGCACCCGTGTAGCTGTGTGTACATGTCAGTCCATCTGAGCATGTGTGTGTGTGTCCCTGGGTCTTTGCATCTGTGCATGGGATTGCATGTCTGTGTGTGCACAGATGTTTATGAACGTACAGGGCATCAAGGCGGCCAGCTCACTGCACAGGCTGTCACAGAGGCACAGGCTGCTAGGGATCTCTGGGGTGTCGGTGGTGTCCATGGAACCAGAGCCTGGATCTGTATGGCTGTGTCCGGGTGCGTGGCACAGATGTTATCAGGGTTGGGATGTACGTGTTGTATTTATGGAACTGTGGGTAGTAAGAACGCATCGGCAAATGCTCAGATATCCCAAACTATTCAAATGCGAATCCCCAGCCCTGCACCTACCAAACACGACTCTCTGGGGTATAGGGCCAAGTGCCCAGGTGAATCTGAGGGATACCCTGATAAGAAGCATTGATCTCTCTCACATGTTCCCCCTTCTACACATGGGGAAACTGAGGCCCAGAAAGGGACAGTGGCTTACATGAGGTTGGTGTCAGAGCTGGGCCTAGACCTCATGTGTGGTAAAGGCAGACAGCAATGAGCAAACAGCAGATGGCCCCGGAGAAATGCAGTGGGGTCACTGAGCAGCATGGAGGAACCATGACCAAAGCTCATGAATTTTAAAAGACACTGCTCCACGAGGTGGTGGAAAACCCGCAATGCCCAGCTCTACAGTGGAAGGTAAAAGCGGGCAAAGCAGTGGAGGGAACAGGGTTGGCGTTCACCGAGAGGGGCCAGAACAGGAGGGGCCTAGGACACGGAGGGTACTGGCAAGGGAGAGATTTAGAGCACAGAAGTGAGCCGGCACAAGAGGGCACTGGGGGTGGGCAGTGTAGTGGCGGGATTGCGACTTCAGGCTCCTGCTGGGGTTAGAAGCTATTTGGAGCTGGAGTCCTAGAGGGAGTAACTTTAGAATTGAGGCTATGGAGGATTCAGGACTATTGGTAGTGACACAGCGGGTGGCCACCAGAGTAGTCAGGTTTGCACTTAAAAAAACGTGCTCTGTTGCTATTGAGAACAGATTTGAAGGAGGCGAAAGCGCATGATGGGCAGGGCGGTGGGTGTGGCTGCTGTTGCCCAGGTGAGTGAAGGTGGTGTGGTCCCTGACAGGTTAGTGGATGGAAGGTGGACGCAGAGCAGACAGACCGACAGGGTGTGGTGGGCAGGGGAGAGAGAAGGCAGATTTCAGGGTGCCCCCAAAGCTGGAAGGAGTGAGGAGGTGCCTTCTCCTGGAGGAGCACGTCATGGGGAGAATGGAGGCAACAAGCTCCATTTTGACCAAGACAGGCCTGAGTCATCTGTCAGGCATCTGGATGGAGGTATGGGAGGCTCTGAGGGCATCCTGGGCTGGAGAGAGACTCAGGGTTGAGGACATGGCGAGATGACCCAGGCAGGGCTAGCCTGAGAGGAGAAGGGGTCCCAGGGCGGGATGACAGCAGCACTCAAGGGATGAGCCCAGGGAGTCCACCTGGGAGGCTGACGAGGAGCAGCTGGAGAGGAAGACGTGGAAGCAAGTGAGGCAGGGAAGCGGTCACCATGGCAGGTCCAGAAGGCACACCGTCATAGGGGCCTGGAAGCCAGCCTGGCACAGGTGGCTGGGTGACAGAGCACCAGGAAGGTGGATGGAGTGGAGACAGCAAGTGTGGACCACTCTGGAAGGAGGAGTCAGGGCAGGGGAGAAGAAGGTGCCAGGAGACACTTCAGCAGGGGTAAGGCCTCTGAAGAGAACGTCACTGGCTGGGGGGAGTGGCCAGGAGACGGGCTTTCAGCTCAAGGAAGGAGAACCCCTCTGTCCTCTCAGGGACAGAGAGGAGGGGCACGACAGCTTCCTTTTTCACTGCAAACCATGACATTAGATCATCTGCCGAGAGTGAGGGAGGTCAGAGGTTGGCAGAGGGTGGAGAGGGGGCATAGAGGGCTGCCAGGCAGCCCTAGGGACAGCCAGTGCCAAGAGTCCCACCGACTCTGCATTGATCACTCCAAAAGGGTGGGTCCTGGGGACCACGGCTCTCCACCTAATGGGGAAGGAAAGGTGTGATGTCCCAAGGGACTGTTGGTGGCAGTCATCAGAGGCCGCCATGGAGGGAGACTGGGTCAGGTTGGGGACAAAGAGGGACATACCTGTCATTTACTTTTTATTTATTTGTGTACTTATTTTTGAGACAGATTGTCGCTCTTACTGCCCAAGCTAGAGTGCAATGGTACAATCTCGGCTCATGGCAATCTCCACCTCCCAGGTTCAAGCGATTCTCCTGCCTCGGCCTCCCAAGTAACTGGGATTACAGGCATGCACCACCATGCCCCACTAATTCTGTATTTCTAGCAAAGACAGGATTTCTCCATGCTGGTCAGGCTGGTCCTTGAACTCCCAACCCCAGGCGATCCACCCACATCGACTTCCCAAAGTGCTGGGATTACAGGTGTGAGCCACCTCGCCCCGCCATCCTCTCACTTATTTTAAAGGGGGGAATGGCCCATAAATGGCAGAACCCAGTGCTGGGCGGTGGGGAGGTAAAGTGAGACACACAGAACAAGAGATGTTTGCAGTGAGTCAGGGTGTCAGGGAGGGATGGTGGTTCTGGCAGAGAAGGGGAGGGAACATCCTGCTGCACTCTCAGAAGCCCCTGCCATCTGAGGACTGGTTTATTTCCATCATCATCCCCGGGACATGCATTCATTCAGCAAATCCTTACTAGAGTTTGAATTTGGGCTCATAGATACCATGAACAGAGATAATCGTTTTCCTCGCCTCCACTCTTTTGAGGAATAAATGAGATCATTCCACTAAAGCCGTGGGCACAGTGCCTGGCCTGTGGCCTGCCCTCCACAAATGTCATTGTCATGTGTTGGGACTAAAGCAGTGGTCAGGACCCAGTCCCGGCCCACAGCAAACTCTCACAGCCTTGGATAAGGGCACAGAGGAGGCACATAAATAACAAGGTAAGTTAGCGCAGTGATGGAGACACAGAGGGGTTGATGGACCTGGACTGAGGTACTCCAGGAGGGCTTCCAGGAGTAGTGATATCTCAGAGGAGGTTTAAGGATGAGAAGAGTTAGCCCAGTGCAGGAAGAGGCAGGGAGACAACTCCCAGCAGCAGCCCAGTGCCCCCACGTGGGTCCCGTGCCGAAGTTGGATGGTAGTGTAGTATAAGACATCAGTGTGTGAGATGGGACTGGGAGGATAAAGAACAGATCAAGGTTTCAGATCAGCGCCGCTGGGTGAAGGGACTGAAGCAGGGAATCTGAAGGCCATTGAGGGTACCGCTGCGGGCCCTTGCTCCAGCAATCCTGCCTCACTGGGACTCTCCTGGAACAGAACTCTCTTCTCTCACCTTTGGCCATTCTGTTCCCTCCACCGGGCTCTTCGCGCGGCTAATCTTCCGGACTGTTGGTGGTCACGGTCCAATAATGGTTGTGTTCTCTCACAGGTCCGAGGAGACGTACTCTGCCCGGTGGCCCAGAGAGAAGCGGGGCGCGGCGTCATCATGCACAGTGGTATCGCGTCCGTCGCGCGTCCCCGGAGCCGCCCGTGAGCCGGGCCGCGAGTTCGAGCGCAGGGTCCGCCCGGCCGCACCATGAGCCACGGGCCGAGCCCCCGACTGGCCGAGTCTCCGCAGCTGTCCAAGGGCAGTCTCCTGACCATCCTGGGCAGCCCGTCGCCAGAGCGCATGGGGCCTGCCGACTCGCTGCCGCCCACACCGCCCAGCGGCACGCCCTCGCCAGGGCCGCCGCCCGCGCTGCCCCTGCCCCCTGCGCCCGCGCTGCTGGCCGACGGCGACTGGGAGAGCCGGGAGGAGCTGCGGCTGCGGGAGCTGGAGGAGGCGCGGGCGCGGGCGGCGCAGATGGAGAAGACCATGCGCTGGTGGTCGGACTGCACGGCCAACTGGCGCGAGAAGTGGAGCAAGGTGCGCGCCGAGCGCAACCGCGCGCGCGAGGAGGTGCGCCAGCTGCGCCAGCGCCTGGACGCGCTCACCAAGGAGCTGGCAGGCGCGCGGCGCGAGCGCCAGGAGGCCCAGGGCGAGTGCGAAGCACGGGGCCGCGAGCTGGCGCGGCTGCGGGGCGCCCGAGGAGCAGCGGACCAGACGTGCGACGGCCCCGAGCCGGAAGCGGAACGCGAGCCCGTCCGCGACGTGGGATCCGAGAGGCCGCCGGGCAGCCAGGTGCGCGGCGGGGGCGGGGCCGATTGGCTGAGCTGAATCGGGGCTGCGGGGCTCAGACGGGAGCCAGTCAAGGCTTGGCTTCCTGGAGGTTTCACTTCTCCAGGTCGGGCTCTTCCCCTGTAGGGCCTCCGATCATCTTCCTTTCGGAGACCTCAGGGTGGAGAATCCCAAGTTCTGTGAGCCCTCCACTCCCAGACCTGAGAAGTCAACAGAACCAAGGAATCATTCCTTTGAGCAGGAGAGGGATCCAGCAGCTTGCCTGGAAGTTAGCTGATTTGTAGCAGAGCTGAATCCATTCATTCGATCAGAGCTGAGTGGTGGGGGAATCAGGGCACTAGGATCACACAGGAAGTCCCTGACGTAGGCTTCACAGAAGCTTTTCTGGAAGAGATCACATTCAAGCTGAGACTAGGATAAGTAGGAATTAGCCGTGAAAAGTGCCAGGAGGGAAGGACAAGGGGGCTCGTACCTGGAGTACCAGCTGCTTAGAAGGCTGAGGCTGAGGCTGTGGCTGCGGCAGGAGGGATCTCTTGAGCCCAGGAGGTCAAGGTTGCAGTGAATTGCGATTACACAGCTGCACTCCAGCTTGGGCAACAGACTCCATCTCTAAAAAATAAAAATTAAGACAAAAAGTGCCTGAAGGCATCCCAGGTGATGGAAACTGCCTGTGCAAAGTCTAGAGGCCGAGAGGACCTGGTGAGTTTGGCAAATGGCAGTAATAGCAACTGTTGTCATTCAGTGGGCACCACGCAGCACTAAGCTGAGCTTGTGCATTGTCTAGGTAACCCGCACAGCAACCCTGTAAGATCGTTGCTCCCTGGGGAAGACCCTGAGGCACAGAGAGATGCAGAAGCAAGGTCTGGGCAGGGCACGGTGGCTCCCGCCTGGAATCCCAGCACTTTGAGAGGCTGAGGTGGGTGGATCACCTGAGGTAAAGAGTTCCAGATCAGCCTGGCCAAGATGGTGAAACCCCATCTCTACTAAAAATACAAAAAATAGCCGGGCATGGTGGCGGGTGCCTGTAATCCCAGCTATGTGGGAAGCTGAGGCAGGAGAATTGCTTGAACCCAGAAGGTGGAGGTTACAGTGAGCCAAGATCACGGTTCACTGTACTCCAGCCTGGGCAACAAGAGCGAAAACTTCATCTTAAAAAAAAAAGGGGGAAGCAAGGTCTGCCAGCCAGTGACGACTTGGTGGGGTTTGAACCTGGGTGATCTGGCTCCAGAGTCCAGGGTAATAATCAGGATGGCTGCTGCATTAACAGTGGATGCAGAGGGCACCCTCTCCGGAGCCAGTAGGCTTGTTACCAGAAAGCCACCTGGGGGCAGGGTCCAGCCTCAGCTCCCCAGGTCAGTCCCCAGACAGGCCAACTCCTCCAGATAAGACACTCCCTCCTCTCTCCCACCCAGCCTCCTCCACCCCATAAGCTAGAGCGGGCACTGCTGCCTCCTGTGGCTGAAGTCCCCTCTTCCCTGGGGCGACCTGGTGTTCGGAGGTGGTGGTCACGGCGCACAGCGCTGCACCTGTCCTATCCTTGTGCCAGTTGTCAGTCACAGGCCAGAAGGCCATGGGCAGTGACAGGAGCCCTAGGCTTGCAGTCTGAGTTTGTCCTCCAGCCCAGCCTCTTCGTGCTGTGGCCCAGAACAAGTCCCTTCTCTTCCTTTTCGCCATTTGTAAAATGGGGCTTTGGACTAGATACCACTCCCCATCTGGATAATCAGATACAGAAGAATAGCTCTCACTCCTCAGGGAGTCCCCAGGGCCGCCGCTCCAGTCCAGTTAGGGAAACCGAGGGCCAGGCCAGGAAGAGGCTGGCCCAGACTCATCTGGGAAAGGCTGTGGGAGAAGCTGGAACAGGGGCTGTGGTCCCTGTGGGTTTGTGTCAGAGACAGGCCTTGGGGATGGGCAGGGGCAGAGGAGGAGGGGAGAATGGCAGGTGGGAAGGGAGCTCAGCCCTGGGTTCTAATCTCTTACTGTGTCCTGTCTGGGAGCCGGCTCTCCTCACAGGCACTGCTTGCCCATGTCACCTGTCTCCCTGTGCCTTACTGTTTGCCCCAGAAAAACAAGGTCTTAGAGCTGGAATTCCTTTGGAAGGAATCTAGGCTTAAGCCATTATAGGCATTCCTGCTTCAACATTTGTTCCCATCAGTGGCCCACCATAGGTTTGCATACTTCCAGTGACAGGGAGCTCACGACCTCTCCTGAGGAGTCTTTTCGGATACAGGGAACCATGGTGGCTGACACTCTGCGGCTCCAGGAGGTGAAGGGGGAGGCCCAGAGCAGGCTGTGTCTTCCTTCTCCAGAGGTGGAGAGGCAGGCAGCAGAAGAGGAAACTGAGGCCCAGAGGCACTGCATTACCCAGTAACTGAGTAACCCAGGTTACCCAGCAGTAACCTGGCCTGGCTTGCAGCCACTGGTCCAGCCTCCACGTTGGTCCCCACAGGAACTGGAGCTGGTGGAGAGCCTGCTGAAGAGCAGGCCGGAGGAGCCCGAGGACTGCTGGGATGCGCGCAGCGTGGGGGCCGGGGCCCCACGGGGCAGCTCAGGACGCCAGGAGCGCAGCCGGCTGCCCTGGGAGGACGCAGCTGCCACGGAGGAGGAAGCCTCCAAGTTGACCGCCCTGCGGCTACGGCTGGATGAGTCCCAGAAGGTGCTGCTCAAGGAGCGAGAGTAAGTCCCGGGAGACGGGCTGGGGCAGGGCCAGGCCGAGTTCAGCACCTTCAGGCTTACAAAACCTTAAGACTCGTGAAGACGACAGGTAGTGTTTAGACTTGTGTCTTGGGACTGTCGAGCAGTAATGTCTACCCAAGAACTCAATGCAAGTTTTATTTATTCATTCAAATAATACATCACCGGGCACCTGCTCTGGGCCAGACACTGTACTCAGCCCTGAGGATACAGCCATAAATCAGACAGAAGCCCATGCCTTCATGGAGCTTACTTTCTGGTTGGAGGAGAGGGCTGTGGGCAGGGTAAAAGCAGGGAATGGAGACGGGAAAGTTGGAGGGTTGCAGCTGGGACCTTAGTTTTGGAAGCGTGAGTTTGAGATGTCAGGGAGGCAGCTGGGACGTGAATGAGTCTGGAGTTCATGAGACAGGCCTGGGCTGGAGGTAAAAATGCAAAAGTTACCAGCTAAGAGATGATATTGAAAGCCATGAGCTGGGCCAGGCGCAGTGTCTCATGTCTGTAATCCCCACACTTTGGGAGGCTGAGGTGGGCGGATCACTTGAGGTCAGGAGTTTGAGACCAGCCTGACCAACATGGTGAAACGCTGTGTCTACTAAAAATACAAAAATTAACCTGGCGTGGTGGTGGGCGCCTGTAATCCCAGCTACTCAGGAGGCTGAGGCAGGAGAATCGCTTGAACCCAGGAGGCAGAGGTTACAGTGAGCTGGAATTGCATTACTGCACTGCAGCCTGGGAGACAGAGCAAGCCTTCATCTCAAAACAACAACAACAACAAAAACCCGTGAGCCTGGGCAAGGGCAGAGGAGTGAGTGTGGCTAGGGAAGATGTCAGAGGATCCAGCCCCGAAGTGCCAAGTTTAGAGGTCAGCTAGAGGAAGGGGAAACAGAGGTGACCAGAGAAGGGAGCCAGGGCTGGGGAAGGGGAACCACAAGAAACCGTTTCACAGAGGACAGAGTGATCAGTAAGAAGGGGCTGAGCCCTGATCATTGGACTTAGAATGTGGAGGTCACCGGTGACATTGATCAAGGCAGTGTAGAGGGCATGAGCCTGACGATAATGAATATTCTGTAGTTTTTCTGTCCAGAAATTAAATACATCAATAGCATAACCTATCTACACACCCCTTTTTTAAAAAGTCAATATAATGTCCACGTGCAGTGAGTCATGCCTGTAATCAGAGCACTTTGGGAGGCTGCGGCAGGAGGATTTTTTATTTTATTTATTTTATTTATTTTATTTTTTTGAGACAGAGCCTTACTCTGTCCCCCAGGCTGGAGTGCAGTAGCAGTCTTAGCTCACTGTAACCTCCACCTCCCGGGTTCAAGCGATTCTCCTGCCTCAGTCTCCCAAGTAGCTGGGACTATAAGCGCATGCCACCAGACCCGGCTGATTTTTGTATTTTTAGTAGAGATGGAATTGCACCACGTTTGCCAGGCTGGTCTCGAGCTCCTGACCTCCGGTAATCCACCCGCCTCGGCCTCCCAGAGTGCTGGGATTACAGGTGTGAGCCACTGTGCCCAGCCTACCAAAAAAAAAAAAAAAATTTATTTGTTTTAATTAGCTGGAAATGGTGCTGTGCCACTGTAGTCCCAGCTACTCAGACGGCTGAGGCGAGAGGATCTCCTGAGCCCAGGAGGTCAAGGTCAAGGCTAAGGGAGCTATGGTAAGGACCTACCCTCCAGCCTAGGTGACAGAGAGAGACAGTGTCTCAAAAAAAAAAAAAAAATCAGTATAATGCCTCTGTGAAGATATAGGCAGAGGTCAAGGGATGCTTCTGTGGACACTGTTGCATCTTTGGCCAAGGAATGACCACAGATGGCCAGCAAACTGCCAGAAGCTGGGGGAGAGGCATGGAACGGATTCTCGTTCGCAGCCCTCAGAGGACCAACTCAACTTGATCTTGGACTTCTAGCCTCTAGAAATAAATCTCGCCTGTTTAAGCCAAACAAACAAAAAATCAACTTAGTGCACTTACTTAAATAAAAAGTAGAAATGGAAGTAACTTTGTTTTGGAGACAGAGTCTTGCTCTGTTGCCCAGGCTGGAGTACAGTAGCACGATCTTGGCTCACTACAATCTCCGTCTCTCTGGTTCAAGCAGTTTTCATGCCGCCTCCCAAGTGGCTGGGACTACAGGCACACACTGCCACACCCAGCTAATTCTTTATATTTTAGTAGAGATAGGGTTTCACCATGTTGCCCAGGCTGCTCTTGAACTCCTGAGCTCAGGCAATCCACCTGCCTTGGCCTCCCGAAGTGCTAGGATTACAGGCGTTAAGTCACAGCACCCAAACTGAAAGTGACTTAAAATACACATGTTGTGATGTGGAAGTGTTTGGGAATAGCTCCTCTAGAAGAAATGATGAAGGGGTCAGAGTGGGCGTCTTTAAATGGAATGGTAGTGACAATAGTTATAACAGCAAACACATGGCACGTGCTCCGAGTCACGTGCCGTGCTGAGGGCTTACATGTATCTGCGCATTTAGGTCACCTTGCAGGACAGCTACAAAGGCAGTCATGCAGGTGTGCAGAGTTAGCAACCCAAAAACCAAGTGGTGTCACTGTGGTGATGAGGTTTCTTGAAGGATGAACAGCCCTTGGTGAAGCTCTGAGCAAAGAAAGTGCAGCTGGACACAGTGGCTCATGCCTGTAATCTCAGCACTTTGGTAGCTCAAGGTGGCAGGATCGCTTGAGCCCATGAGTTCAAGGTTGCAGTGAGCTGTGAACGGGCAGGAACCGGGTGGTCTCTGACAGATGAGCCTGGGGCACAGCAGGAGGGAGGTACCTGCCCGGAGATGCCCAGTGCTCTGGAGCTCTGAGCACCTCCCGCAGTATGAGCTGAGCACTTTCCCTTAGGGAGGGAGTGCAGTTCCTGGGAGTGAGCTGTGATCTGCACTCCAGCCTGAGCAACAGAGCCAGATCCTGTTTCCAAAAACAAAGAAAAGTACAGTCTTCCCTCACTTTATACAGTGGTTCCATTTCTGGAACATTCAGTGTGTGTTAGTATAAAAACGACTTTCTGTTTCGATGTAGATCAGAATGAGGCTCTAGGCTGAGATCATCTCCACCCCCAGCAATGTCCAGTGAGCTGTGCATGCTTTCAGTAGGATGCAGGATGCCCAGGGCATTGCAGGGAGTCAGGTACCCTGGCCCCCATCCGCTAAATGACCCCTAATGGTTGTGATAGCCAAAAACGTCCCCATGGATTTCCAACATACCTCCTAGAGGGTGGTGTTATCCCCTCTGGGAACCCCATGTTGGAGCCATGGAATGTTTCAGTCTCAAAAAGAGAGGCCAGTGTGGTGTGGGGTCCTGAAGCACAGGATGCTGGAAGGTGGTGCTGAGCTCAGCCGTTGGCAAGCACCTACTGTGTGCCAGGCCCAGGCATCGTGCTTGTTACCTACAGGGACTCATTTAAGTTCAAGGCAGGGTGGGGGTAACAGGAAGTTGTGGGGATCCCATGCAGTAATGATGGCAAGAGAGGACCCTCTCTCTGAGTCACTGGACAGTGTTTTCCAGTGTTTCTATCTGCAGAAGCATGTGTTCAAACCAAGCCTTGCTGGGAACATAGTCTGCAAAACAGACAGGATCAGGGTGTTCTTAGACAGATGAGCCTGGGGCTCAACAAGAGAGAGGTACTTGCCTGGGGATGCTCAGTGTTCTGGAGCCCCGACCACCTCTAGGGAGTACAGTTCCAGGAGAACTGCCAAGCCAGGGTGCTTACAGCCATGTAGGGTGCTAGGGCCTGAATACCAAGGCAGAGATGTTGGACGTGGGCTCAACAGGTGCAGAGGGCACACTGCAGGGCCACCCTTGGTGAGGACTCTGAGCAGAGGGCCTCTGTGGGCTCACCCCCGTGTCTGCCCTTCCCTAGGGATAAACTGGCATTGAGCAGGAACATTGAGAAGCTGGAGGGGGAGCTCAGCCAGTGGAAGATCAAGTATGAGGAGCTGAGCAAGACCAAGCAGGAGATGCTCAAGCAGGTGAGTCTGGAAGACCAGAGGGGCTTCCTGGAGGCGGCAGGATCACACTGTTGAATTTCAGTAGTGGGGATGGAAGAGAGAATTCATTCCTTTATTCATCCAACAGTTGTTTTTTTTTTTTGTTTCTGTTTTTGTTTTGTTTTGTTTTTTGAGACAGTCTCACTCTGTTGCCCAGGCTGGAATGCAATGGCGTGATCTCAGCTCACTGCAATCTCTACCTCCCAGGTTCAAGCAATTCTCGTGCCTCAGCCTCCCAAGTAGCTGGGATTACAGGTGCCCACCATCACGCTCAGTTAATTTTTGTATTTTTAGTAGAGACAGGGTTTCACCATGTTGGCCGGGCTGGTCTTGAACTTGTGACCTCAAGTGATCCTTTTGCCTCGGCCTCCAAAGTGTTGGGATTACAGGTGTGAGCCACTGTGCCTGGCCTCATTTATTTGACAGTTGTTCTAGTGCTGGGCAGGCAAGGTCCCTGCCTACAGGAGCTCACTTTGTAGGGGCTGTGGGCAGGGGAGACGGACAGTCACCAGGCAGATTCATGAGTTACGAAGGCCTCAGAACAGAACGAGAGATGGGGTGGTGGGTCAGGGAAGGCCTCTCTAAAAAGGTAGCATTTGAGGCAAGACCTAAAGGGGCCAGAGGAAGCCGTCCTTGAGAAGATACGGAGAGAGTGTTCCTGACAGAAGGCACAGCGGTGCAAAGGTCCCGAGGCAGGAGCAAACCCAGCGTGAGTGGGAAACAGGGAGGGCCAGGGGGCTGGAGAGCAGGAAGTGAGAGGCGAGGCCGTGAGAGGGTGCCTTGTAGACCAGGATGAAGAGGAGGAGTCTGGATGTGGCGTTCATTGGGTTCCTAGTCTGTACCAGGTGTCACTGAAGCCTCATGGCAGTCCGGGAAGCCGAGTCCTCATGTCGGCATCTTACAGATGGGGAAACTGAGGCTCCGGAGAAGAGAATCCACCACTGCAGTGTGGGGGCTGAGAGCATGCTGAGCTGCCACTACTGCGTCCTGTGCAGGCCTCGGTGGCCGCCAGAGGGCGCAGCCACCCAGGGAACGCCACGCTGGATCTGTGGGTTTCTAGCAGCTGGGAGGATCACAGAACTTTAGAGCCTGAAACTCCGTCCTGGAGAGGACCGAAACTGATCTTACATGAGACTCTCTTAGGAAATCTCCGAAAATACAGATTCCCAGACCCCACCTCCGCCCTCCTGGATCAGCACCTTTTGGGGTTGGGTCCAGGATCCTGTCTTTTTTAGTCTTTTCAAATTGTGAAGTATAATCATTTGAAGAAAAGCAAATGAAACACGAATGTACAATTTAGCAGAAAATCATAAAGGTCCTCTTTTGTATCTGGCATCGCTCCCTCAACATTATGTGCTGAAAACTCATCCAAGTGTTGCAGGGAGCAGCAGTTTGTCGGGTTTGCCATATACCGCAAGGAATTGTATTGTCTTAAATGCATCCCAGGCAATTCCGATGCACCTGTGTGCAGAATGGATCAGTCACTGTACATTGAGGGCTGCCCTGTGCCCAGGCCATACGACGACACAAATGTGGACAGACACACAAGCCCCCCGTCCTCCCAGCTAGCTTTCCAGTGGGGAGTGGGATGAGGAGGCCCCTCCTCCAGGCCAGGTGGACAGGAGAGGCATCCCTAAGGAGGGGGCATTTAGGTCAAGGCCTAAGAATAAGAAAAATCAGTCCTACAAAGTGTCTCAGAAAGAATGTTCCATGCACGGTCAAAGGCCCTGTGGTGGGCAGGAACTTGGTGCGTCTGAGGAATAGAAGGGAGTCCATGGTGCCTGGAATACCGTGAACTAAGGGGAGAGAGGTGGGTAGGTGTCCATCCGTGCAGGGCTTTGTGAGACCATAGAGAGGAGTTGGACTATACCCTAAGGCACCTGGGAGCCGTCAGAGAGGCTTTGTGGAAGGAGGAAGGAGGGTGGTATGATTGCATTCATCTGCATTAAAAGCTCCCTCTGAGCTGCCGTTGTGGAAAATGGGTTGACAGAGAAGGGCTGGAGTAGACGCTGGGAGGCTAGACAGTAATGAGGAGAGACGTGAGGAGGAGCGGAGGTGGTCAGATCGGTCTGTTCGGAACACCTGGTGCCTGCCCCATTTGGCCGCTGCCTCAGGCTCCGCGCCGAGCCCCCCTGCACTGGTGCCCACCCCCGGCGCTGATTCCAGGCTGTATCCTGGTGGTTCTCATGACCAGGTGGGGCCTTACCCTTGCAGCTCAGCATCTTGAAGGAGGCGCACCAGGATGAGCTGGGCCGCATGTCCGAGGACCTGGAGGATGAGCTCGGTGCACGCTCCAGCATGGACCGGAAGATGGCCGAGCTGAGGGGCGAGGTGAGGCCGTGGATGGGACACAGGAGGACCTGGGTTTTGGGGCCCTGAGGCCCTGCCTCCATCAGCAGGTCACTGGGAAAAGGGCAGGGGCCAGACCTGTACTCTCAGGGGGGCCAGCCACATCCAAGGGTGTCCCGATCTGCAGGAGGCAGGCCCCTCTCCCACGCAGAAACCAGAAGCGCCCTCACATCCTGCACAACCATGAAATGAGCCCAGCTTAATTATAGCCAACGCAGCTGGATCTGCTTCCTGGAGCCAAAAATGGCTCCAGGAGGTGGCGGGGGCGTCCAGCTCAGGCCCTGCATGCCCCCTCCCCTGGGAGTCCTCACTCTGCCCTGCCCTGCTGCAGATGGAGCGGCTACAGGCCGAGAACGCAGCGGAGTGGGGCCGCCGGGAGCGGCTGGAGACAGAGAAGCTGGGCCTCGAGCGAGAGAACAAGAAGCTGCGAGCACAGGTCGGGGACCTGGAGGAGGCGCTGGCCCGGCGGCGGCGGCAAACAGCCAGCGCACTGGACTGCGACCTGAGGGCCAGCCAGGCCGCGCTCTTTGAGAAGAACAAGGTGGGGCAAGGAGCAGAGTGGCCAGTGCTGGGGCTGCCACCCCCCATCCAGCCAGAGTGCAGCCTCCCTACTATGTGCCAGGCCTGGTGATAATTATGGTAGCTGCATGTATTGAGCACCTGGTGTGCTAGGCCACTTGGTAATTATAGTAGCCGCACTAATTGAGCACTTACTGTGTGCCAGACTCCACTCTAGGTGCTGGGAACACAGCACTGAACAGACAGGTGTGGCCACCCCCCTTCCCTCGTGGAGCTGAAGGCTTACTTGGGGGATGTACACGTGGCTCTGTCACACGGCTTCATGCCAGTCATACAGCTTCATGGTCACCAGCAAGAAAAGGGAATACCAGGAGACCTGACTTAGGCCCACGGTCCTGGAAATGCCTCCCAGACGCAGTGACCTTTTAAATTGAGTTCTCGGCCGGGTACAGTGGCTCACGCCTGTAATCCCAACACTTTGGAAGGCAGAGGTGGGTGGATAACCTGAGGTCAGGAGGTCAAGACCAGCCTGACCAATATGGCGAAACCCCATCTCCACTAAAAATACAAAAATTAGCCGGGTGTGGTGGCGCTCACCTGTAACCCCAGCTACTTGGGAGGCTGAGGCAAGAGAATCGCTTGAAACCAGGAGGCAGAGGTTGCAATGAGCTGTGGTCACACCACTGCACCCCAGCCTGGGCAACAGAGTGAAACTCCATCTCAAAAAAATAATAATAATAAATACACTAAATTCTGCAGGAAAAGCAGCCATTAACTGGTAGTGTGTAGACTAAGGGGAGGGGATGGAGAGAACTTAGTAAAAGCATGAATAAGGATCCATGGCGAGAGAGACACAGCTTTGGAGGAACAAGAAGGCCAGTGTGGGTGGGGGGACAGTGCGCCAGGGGACGTGGTGGGTGAGGCAGGAGTGGTGGGCCCCCTTGAGAGAGTTTAAAGCAGGCGGGGAGTTTGAGCAGGCTGTGTGGGCAGAGGATAGGAAGGCAGGCTAGGGGGAAGCTGTTGCCATTCCCTGGGCAGCAAGAGAGGGAGGAGACCTGGCCCAGGTTGCCATCAGTAGAGATGGAACTAAAAGGATGGACTCAAGAGACCTTTAGGTGATATCTATTCCCATTTTACAGATGTGGAAACTGAGGCTCAGAGAACTCACAGAGCTCCAGGGTGGGCACCTCTTTTGCTGGCTGCCCCTTCTCTTCGCAACCACTCTGGCCTCTGAGACACCCATCCACACTCTCCAGCCTAGCTCATTCCCAACCCAGGACTTTCAACATCATGTATATGCCACTGAAGACTCCAGACCTCATCCTTCCCCAGAAATCCCAACTCTGCTCCAACAGCCCCAGGGCAGATCCAGTAGCATCTGAAAATTACACATCCAAACTAGAGCCACGGGTTCCACACACCCAGCCTCCTCACCTTTCTAGAAGACACCTCCAGCCTCTGGCCGCTCAGCCAAACCTCTAATGCTGATACTCAGACAGCAGATGGAGAGATTCTGGGAGGAAGAGACACCCAGCATCCCTAGAACTGCCTGACCTCATGAGACTCCCCGGCATGGTGCCCAAGCTGATACTGATCCCCGCTCCCTCCCACCCCTTCCCTGTGCCCTGCAGGAGCTGGCAGACCTGAAGCATGTGCATGGCAAGCTGAAGAAGCAGTTCCAGGAGAAGGTGGCAGAGCTGGCACATGCCAACCGGCGCGTGGAGCAGCACGAGGCTGAGGTGAAGAAGCTGCGGCTGCGGGTGGAGGAGCTCAAGAAAGAGCTGGCCCAGGCTGAGGACGAGGTGAGGACCATGGAGGGGCAGGGGCAGTGGCAATCACTGACCTCGGCTGGGGAGGAGTGGGGGCCGCAGGGCCCTCCTGGCTTCTCCATTCTCAGCCCCTGGTGCCTGGCACAAGCCTGGCTCTCAGGAGGCGCCCAGGGTAAAATGGGTAGGTGGGTAACGGCTGGATGGCAGGGTAGACATGTGAGTGGGAGGATGGGAAGAAAAATGAACAAGATAAGTTGGATGTGTGCATGGATGAACAGAAGGATGAAGGAATGAGTGGATGGATGAATGGGAGAGAGGGGCAGGGCGGGCAGATGGATGAATAGGTGGGAGGGTGGATGGATGGATGGCGCCAGTGGATATATGAACAGATGATGGCTGGATGGGTAGACAGTGGACAGATGGATGAACAGCTGACTGGGTCAGTGGGTGAAAGAATGAATGGAGAGGGAGAAAGAAGGCCAGGTTGATGGGAAGATGGGTGTGTCCAGGAGAGCAGGAAGGCGTGGCTAGGCATGCTGGATGGGCAGCTGATTAGATGAATGGATGGGGAGTGGTAGGTGATTGTCTCCATGGGCAGATGAATATCTCCCTGGATAAGTGGTCAGATCACCGACTGATGGGGATGGAAGGATAGGAGGTGGATGGCTGTGGTGCAGGCCTGGGAGGATGCGTAGATGTGCAAGAGGGGGCAAAAGGGTTGGAGGGGACCAGAAGGGACGCTATTCTCTGGAGGAGGTGAGCCTAAGCCGAGGCTTCAAGGAGCAAACGCCCTCGGAGAAGCACGTTCCCAGGGAACAGCAGTAGGAGTGGTTGGCCCTGGGTGGGTGGCCGGCCTTGCCCAGTAATGGGTGACCCTCATGCTTTCGGCCCTGCTCACCCCGCAGCTGGATGAGGCCCACAACCAGGCACGTAAGCTGCAGCGGTCGCTGGACGAACAGACGGAGCAGAGCGAGAACCTGCAAGTGCAGCTGGAGCACCTGCAGTCCAGGTGGGCCCCGGGGCAGGGAGCAGAAACTGGACAGAGATGTCCAGCCAGGGAACGCTCCAGTCAGGGGTGGAGTCCAAACCAGGTCTGAAGGGGGAGACAGAGAAGGAAGAGATCCAGGTGCCTGGAGCCGGAATCCTGTCCCCTCCGGACAGGAAGGGCCAGGGTCAGGAAACCAGGGCAGGGGATGCAGGAAGTCAGGCCAGCTGCAGGCCCTGGAATTGTCTCCTCTAGTGGAAGGGCTGATGGGCGGAGTGAGGGCAGGAAGGGCGGGCCCGGAGAGGTCGGGACCAAGGGGCGGGGCCAGCAGGCCTTGGGAGTCACCGACTAGAATAAAAAGCAGCTAAGCAGCCATCAGGGTTACTGGGCCTAGGTGACACCAGGACAGCAAGGATCTGAGAGATTGGTGGGCAGGGAAGGAAGGACCCCAGGCCTGGATCCCCTCAGCTGCCAGCAGGCCCCACCCAGCAGTCTGCCTCTTTCTCCCGACCCCCTCTGTGTGTTTGAATCACAGAGCCAGACAGTATCAGAGAACTACATTCCGAGACCCTCCCACTGCACAGCTGGGAGGCCCAAGGAGCCTCATAGCCACCACGTGGACCTGTGCTGCCCGGCCCTGAGAAAGCCCTTCCTTGATTCTCTTCTTTCGTGGAATTGAGGGTGCCCGGCTCTGCAGCCAGACTGCCTGAATGGTGCAAAGCCTGGCTTAGCATTAGCAGCTGTGTAGCATTGGGACACTTACTTAACCTCTCTGTGTCAGTTTCTTCATCTGTAAAATGGGGATGGTGATAGTTCTTACCTCTTGATTGTGAGCATTAAATGGGCTGATCCATTCTTGTGACAGGTACCTGGAGCGGGCATGGTAGCTCACGCCCGTAATCCCAGCAGTTTGGGAGGCCAGGGCAGGAGGATTGTTTGAGAACAGGAGTTCGAGACCAGCCTGGGCAGAGCAAGACCCCATGTGTACAAAAAGTGCAAAACTTAGTCAGGCGTGGTGGTGTGTGGCTGTAGTTCCAGCTACTTGGGAGGCCGAGGCAGGAGGATCACTTGAGCTCAGGAGTTTGTAGCTATAGTGAGCTACGATCACACCACTGCACTCCAGCCTGGGAGACAGAGTGAGACTCTGTCTCAAAGAAGAAAGAAAACACCTGGCACATAATAAATGCCGAGTAATTGTCAGCAGCTGCTGCTACTACTTAAACCATTACTACTACTGCGAGGGAGGGGCTTATATTTGGGTTGCATATGGTGCTTCGGCATCACGCTGCTCCTGTGAGAGAAAGGAAAGGAGAGATGTTTTTCCCTGGCGGGCTGGCAGATGAGGAAACTAAGGCCCAGGAGGGGAAGTCTTTCCATGGCTACCCAGTTGGTGGGTGGCCAGGCAGAATCACCCCTGGCCATCAGCCATCCAAACCCTTATTTACTGAGCATTTACTATTTGCTGCTGTTTGCTGAGGTCTTGTGGCTTACGGTATGGGCTGCAGAGACCTAACAGCTATTGCGCATGGTCAATTGAGCCTCGATTTCCCCCTCTACCTGGGATGATGCCCATAAAGTGTTCTGCAGGGGCCCAGGCGTGAGTCGAAGGCAGGTCGGGTGCCTGGTTGACTCTGCCCATTCTGACCCCGCAGCATACACCCTTCAAAAGGCCACTTAGCCTTGGGGCTTTCCCGTAGTCTGGGTCACATTGTTCAGGAGCCATAAACTCCAGAAGTGGGCAGGCAGGCTCTGCGGGGCCTCTCAAGTGCTTCCATCGGGGAGGGCGGGGCCGCCCAGGACCGCTGTGTCGTTTTATTTTCCAACTTTTTGTGCTTTAATGTTCCGGGGACAGCTCACTAAATCACTGTGCAGTAATGGAGGCCCCGCCTGCACCCCTCCCTGCCGTGTTAATAATTCATACCTTCCAGTAAGATGCAGCCGGGGCGGCCACTTTGCTGCGGGGTGGCGTGGAGGGATGCACGTCTCCTCCACCAGCTCTTCTTAGAGTCAAAGTTTGCCTCGTAAATCCTGACTTTAGGAATTTTAATGTGAGGAAGAACTAGGGCTGAGCCCTTTCTCCCTGACACTGGGAATGTAGAGGCCTCAGCCCACCCCCCACTGCTGCCACCACCCACTCTGCTGCCTGTGCTCTGAGAGCCAGGCTTGAGTTCAAATCCCGCAGCGTGACCTTGAGCCAGCTCCTTTACCTCTAAGTGCCCAGCTGCTCTGGTACCATCCACTTCAATTCAAAGCTCTGCACACCGCCCCCCCCCCCCACCATCTGTGTGACTTTGAGCAAATTACTTCACCTTTCTGTGCCTCGGTTTCCTTGCTTGTAAAATGGGGGTGATAACGGCACCTCCATCATATAAGGAGATTACAGGAGATGAGACAGCGGGGAACGTGCCAGGGAAGGCTTAGCTGCCCCAGCACCAGCTGCAGCCACCTTATCAGGGACTGCAGGCCAGGCTGCTGCTCTAACCCTCGTCACCTCCACCCCGCAGGCTCCGCAGGCAGCAGCAGAATGCTCCTCTCTTTGGGAAGATCCGAAGTGCTCGCTTTGGCACTGAGGAGGCCGGGGATGGAGCCAGCGACCTGGACGAGGATGAGGACCTGCAAATCCAGGTGGCCTAGAGTTTCCTGTGGCTGGGCAATATGAGCCGCCCCTCACCTGCCCAGGGTCCAGGCTAACCAGACACTCAAACCGATGCAGCGTCTCGGCTTACTCTGGGACCAGTCCCCACCACAGCCGACTTTCTTCTCTCCCAGGGATGGCGTCGACAGTCCCACCTACCAATGCCCTGTGGAAAGCAAGCCTCTGTTCACATATATATGTATATGCCTAGGAGTCTTTGGACCCATTTGGTTTCATAAATACAGGACAGCTCCAAGGCCCAGCCCAGGTGACCCCACCCACCCAGGACTTCATGCAGGACTGGGCATGTTGGGGTAGCTTGTTGGGGGCCCCAGCCTGGGCTACCTCTCTAAGCCTTGCTGTTCATAATACAGTGCAGTGAACACAGTTCTTTGTAATAAATGAAGTTCAAGTTTGTGGGGCATCTGGAAGTGTGGCAGATGTAGGCGGGGGGTGGGGGCCACGGCATCAGCCTGCAGCTGACGCTGCACCTGAGGTCAGGAATGTCGAGTAACTTAATAAATGAATGAATGTGAACAAGAATGAATGAGGCCAAGCACAGTGGCTCACACCTGTAATCCCAGTACTTTGGGAGGCCAAGGTGGGTAGATCGCTTGAGCCCAGGAGTTCGAGACCAGCCTGGGCAACATAGCCAAACCCTATCTTTACTGAAAACACAAAAATTAGCCAAGTGTGGTGATAGGCATCTGTAATCTCAGCTACTCGGGAGGCTGAGGCAGGAGAATCGCCTGAAGCCAGGAGGTGAAGGTTGCAGTGAGCTGAGATTGCACACTGCACTCCAGCCTTGGCGACAAAGCAAGACTCGGTCTCAAAAAAAAAAAACCTGCCGGGCACGGTGGCTCAAGCCTGTAATCCCAGCACTTTGGGAGGCCGAGGCGGGTGGATCACGAGGTCAAGAGATCGAGACCATTCTGGTCAACTTGGTGAAACCCCGTCTCTACTAAAAATACAAAAAATTAGCTGGGCGTGGTGGTGTGTGCCTGTAATCCCAGCTACTTAGGAGGCTGAGGCAGGAGAATTGCCTGAACCCAGGAGGCGGAGGTTGCGGTGAGCCGAGATCGCGCCATTGCACTCCAGCCTGGGTAACAAGAGCGAAACTCCGTCTCAAAAAAAAAAAAAAAAAAAAAAAACCTACAAAGAATGAATGAATGAACATAATGAACATTCCGAGCTGCTAAGCAGTCTGGCATCCACTCCTGTGACAAGGAGGGAGAAGGTACAGTGCATGTCTGCTCTAGAGGAGACTTCCATTCCAGCACCCAATGGATTCACATCTCTGCCCCTTATTAGCTGTGCAACCTCTGGGAAATTACTTACCCTCTCTGAGCCTCATTTTCTTCATCTATAAAATGTCTCAGAGCTGTCACAAGAATTCGATAGGGTAACCCAGAGCTCAGTAAAGGTTAGTTGTATTAAATACCTAACAGTTTTCCCTAGAGAGGAGGGATTTGCCAGATGGGAGCAGGGGATAGAGTTCAGGTGATTGATGGAAATTTACCTAGAGGTAGGTGTGGACACAATAAAGAACAAACCCTTTTCTTTTTTCCTCCACCCTGCCCTAGGTAGCGAAATTATAGGCAGTTTTATTTTTAATATTTAATTTATGTACCTTCTATGACCAGCAGATTTATGTTAAATCTGATGGAAACAGTGATTAGAAACAGCAGGCTGGGTGCAGTGGCTCAGGCCTATAATACCAGCACTCTGGGAAGCTGAGGCGGGTGGATCACCTGAGGTCAGGAGTTCAAGACCAGCCTGACCAACATGGTGAAACCATGTTTCTACTAAAATACAAAAATTAGCCGGGAATGGTGGCGCACGCCTGTAATCCCAGCTACTCGGGAGGCTGAAGCAAAAGAGTCACTTGAGCCCGGGAGGTAGAGGTTGCACTGAGCTGAGATCACACCACTGCACTCCAGCCACGGTGACAGAGCAGGATTGTTTTTTTTTGTTTGTTTGTTTGTTTGTTTTCTTTTGAGACGGAGTTTCGCCCTTGTTACCCAGGCTGGAGTGCAATGGCGCGATCTCGGCTCACCGCAACCTCCGCCTCCTGGGCTCAGGCAATTCTCCTGCCTCAGCCTCCTGAGTAGCTGGGATTACAGGCACGTGCCACCATGCCCAGCTAATTTTTTGCACTTTTAGTAGAGACGGGGTTTCACCATGTTGACCAGGATGGTCTCAATCTCTTGACCTCGTGATCCACCCGCCTCGGCCTCCCAAAGTGCTGGGATTACAGGCTTGAGCCACCGTGCCCGGCTAAGGATTGTTTAAAAAATTTAAAAAAGGAAACACAGCAGCATACACTTTTGATCTTTCACAGTCAAGGTGGCTTTCAGGGCATCTGCTCTTCTGATGGGGCCTTTAAGGTGATTTCTCAGCACCCAGGCCTGCTTTCTGCAGAAGGAAGCATTGCCAGAATTGTTCCAGCATGCAGAAGGTGGTGAGCTCCCTGTGTTTCCGGGTGTGTGTGCAAGGAAAGGCTAGGGCTCCAGCCTGGCACCAAAGATGAATTCAATTCAGTTGATAAAGGGGCTGCCTGCTGGGGATGGGAGAGCTACATTAAATGATTTTCTCTCTTGGCATGGCCTAGTTAAGAGGGTGCCCTGATGCTGCAGTGCTCAGAGCTGTCCCAGGGTCACCAGGGACACCTGGTGCTGGGTCTTGGGGTCACCAGGAGCCCTGGGGACTGAAAAGAGGGGAGAAGCAGACCCAGGAGCCCAGCTGGGTGCTGCTAAACATGGGCACTGAAAACTTTCCCGTTGACAAGACTAAATTAATGATGTTAGCGAGGTGGGTTTGATGCATGGCAAAGAGGTCCCTGGGCTCTGAGGGGGATGGAGGGACTGAGACAACCATGGAGACTCCCCCTTTGTGGCTTGTTCATAAAAGCCAGCTCCAGTGGAAAACAGGGCTTTGGGAAGAAGGTCATTTCCTGCCAGGAACCTGTCTGCTTTCTCTCCCAAATAGGAAGTTGGCCCCAGAAAAGGCTGAAAGTGCTGCCCTTTGACCCTGAAGAGCTAGGCTGCAGGAGCCAGGCCCTCACTGACACCAGTTTCAAGAGCCACCTCCAGCAGTACGGGCCAGACCTGCCATTCCCAGACACAGAGCAGACCCCGTCTGGTGCAGCCAGGCTCCCCCAGACTCCCTGGCACCTCCTGTGAGATAGCACTGAGCTGGGGCCTCGTTACAGCCCCTATCAGGCAGACTGCTCCAAAGAGTGTCAGCAAGGAGAGGGTCTGGCATCCCACCTCCGGAGGGAAGGGACGGTCATAGATAGGGCTGAGGGATGGTCCCGGCCTGGAACGCAAGCTGCTTCTGCTCACAGCCCTTCTGTGACTCCCCAGCTTACCTGAAGACAAAGTCACCTAGTGGTCATGGCAGCCACTGCCAACAGAAGCATTAGCTTGGCCCCGCACGTGATACTTTAAAAACATATTTAGCCTGTCACAGGGAGGGGAACATCACACACTGGGGTATGTTGGGGGTTGGAGGACTAGGGGAGGGACAGCAGGGGGCGGGTGGGGAAGTTGGGGAGGGATAACACTGGGAGAAATGCGTGATGTAGATGACGTGGGGCGGGGAGATGGAGACAGCAAACCACCATGGCATGTGTGTACCAATGCAACAATCCTGCAAGATCTGCACGTGTACCCCACAACTGAAAGTACAATTAAAAAAAAAAAATATTTAGCCTGTAATCCCAGCACTTTGGGAGGCCAAGGCGGGCAGATCATGAGGTCAGGAGTTCAAGACCAGCCTGACCAACATGGTGAAACCCAGTCTCTACTAAAGATACAAAATTAGCTGGGCATGGGGGTGCATGCCTGTAATCCCAGCTACTCGGGAGGCTGAGGCAGGAGAATTGCTTGAACTGGGACCTGAGAGGCAGAGGTTGCAGTGAGCCAAGATCACACCACTGCACTCCAGCTTGGGCTACAGAGCGAGACTCCATCTCAAAAAAATAATAAAAAAATTTAATGCATTGCGCCGGGCGCGGTGGCTCACGCCTGTAATCCCAGCACTTTGGGAGGCCGAGGCGGGTGGATCACGATGTCAAGAGATCGAGACCATCCTGGTCAACACGGTGAAACCCCGTCTCTACTAAAAATACAAAAAATTAGCTGGGCATGGTGGCGCGTGCCTGTAATCCCAGCTACTCAGGAGGCTGAGGCAGGAGAATTGCCTGAGCCCAGGAGGCGGAGGTTGCGGTGAGCCGAGATCGCGCCATTGCACTCCAGCCTGGGTAACAAGAGCGAAACTCCGTCTCAAAAAAAAAAAAAAAAAAAAAAAATTAATGCATTGCTAACATTAGTAATGGGAGGTTTTCCCACAGAAGCGTGGGTTTCCCTCTCTTGAGAAGTCTGCTTCTCTGACCAGGCTGGGCTCACTTCCACATGGCTACCGCTGCAGCGCTGAGAGGAGGCTGCTCCCAGGGGTGGGACACGGGGCCCCTGGGCACTGCAGTCCTCACCACGCCCTGCAGCCTTCCCCGGCACCACCCTCCCTCATTTAAATTGCCACTCCACTCCTGGAGGCATTTGAAGATTTTTCCTCAGCCTTAGTCCAGTTTCTCTTTGAACAAGTAAGGAAATAGAGAGGGAAGGCGCTGAGCCCGCCATTGTGAGATGTACTCAGGACAAGTGCCCATGTCACTTACAGGCTCAGATCCCCTACAGGCTCCTGGTCGCTCCAGGGGCAACTGCCAAGAACAGCCAGAATGTATTAACCCCCCCTCAGCCCCGTGCTTCACACGCATCCCCTCACAGATCGCTCCCGACAGCCACACGCGGTACGAGTCACCATCATCATTCTATCTTATGCTGAGGATCCAGGGGCTCGGATAGAACAAGTGATTGTTCTAAGGCCACACAGCTGATTAGACATGAAACTGGGATCCCAGGCCAGAGCCCACACCCTTTTTTTTTTTTTTTTTTTTTTTGAGACAGAGTCTTGCTGTGTCGCCCAGGCGGGAGCACAGTGGCACAATCTAGGCTCGCTGCAGCCTCCGCCTCCCAGGTTCAAGGGATTCTTGTGCCTCAGACTTCCAAGTAGCTGGGATTACAGGCATGTGCCACCACGCCCAGCTGTTGTTTATTTGTTTGTTTGTTTTTAGTAGGGTCCAGGGTTCCACCATGTTGGCCAGGCTGGTCTGGAACTCCGGACCTCAGGTGATCCATCTGCTTTCCTCCCGAAGTGCTGGGATTACGGGCATGAGCTGTCGTGGACCGTCCGGGACGGGTAGGCACGTCTGCCCGGGGTCTCTCGACCTGCAAGAGAGTCCCAATACCTGGAAGAGGGAGTGTGCCTGGAAAATTAATAAAGACAGAGAGAAAGCGAGGCGTCTGGAGGGCTGATAGGCTTTGCCTAAACAGCAAATTTTATTTTTCAAAGGCCAGGAATAAATACACTTTCTTGGCTCTGGTTTACGTCATAGTAAGAGGAAATGCAAATGTATGCCTCACACGGCCTATACAATAGAGAAGTCAGATACACAATCAGTGGTTGTAAAAAGTAACAGAATTCCTGTAATCACAAAGTTTGTTTGCATCCAAACATTATTCACAAAGCTTGTTTACATCCAAACATTATTCCTCCTGGCTGCAGGTATCTCTGGTTTGACCTTGTTTTAGAACTGAGATGTGAAAAGGTTTTTTGGTTTTGCTCATCAGAATATCTTTTAATCAGATTCTCCTTTGTCTACTCCTGACTCAACTTAACTCAAGTTCCCCATTCAGGAATCTCTGAGTCAGGAATCAAAGCCATCCCTTATGGTGGCATTTTGCTTTGCAAATATCGACAGTTAAACCATTAGGCAGTCAGGTAAGGTTAAGGCTTATTCTTAAAGAGTCATAAAAAGGTTAAAAGCAGGAACTGGTTGCTGGTAGGGGGTCACTCGGTCTAGCAGCAACGCATAGTTTTAGGCCCAAACGATATTGTGGTTGATATTAGAAACTGATCATTCATCTTTCAGTTCCTCTATTTCCGGATAGCTCGACTGCCTCCAGTAGGAAACTGTGTTTGGGATCAAACTCACTGTATAGTGAGACTCACGCCTTTTAGGGGTCTCACACGGGAATGTTCCCCACAATGAGCCACCGCACCTGGCCCACACTCCTGATCATGAGCCATCACCCCACCCTCCAAGGCAAGGCCCTGTGTGGCCCCTGCTCGCTGCCTCACCACCACACTCTACTCTGTAGCTGCTGCAGCTGCTGGCATGCCAAGCTATTTACTGCCCCGAGAACTGCCCTGCACCCATCAAAGTCCCACCAACCCTTCAGAGCTTGGTCTGGGTTCATTCTTCGTGTGTTAGGGGGCTATTTGTGTGTCTGCTTCTTCTGCCTCCTCGCTGCTCCTGAAGGGCAGAGAATCCTCTAGCAGCCAACACAGTGCCCTAGGCTCAGTGGGCATCTTTCAGTGTTAGAGGAGAGGAAGGAGGGAAAGAGTAATGGACGCCTGGAAGGATGCATGGAGGAAGGACAGATGGGTGGGATGGTATAAGCTGAAGCCAGAACCCCACCCCACCCGCAGCTCCACTGCAGTAACTGCCAGGCCAGTCCTAGAAGAGTCTTGCTGCTACCCAGCTAAGTCTTCCTCCTGGAGGGGGGCGTGGAAGTCCCCCAAGCCCAGGAACTGAGAGCCACAGCAGCTCAGGGGCAGCCTTGCCTCACCAGGGCCTCTCCTCACAGGCCTGGAGTGCCCAGACTGGCTGGAAAACCAGCTGAGCCAGACACCACCCCATCACCCGGCCCCTCCTCTCCCACAGTGGGAGGGCTGGGGGCCCCAAGTCTGTCCTTCCTCTCTAGCCAAGGCCATTTTGTCCAGCCTGACTCTACCAGGCAGCCCCTAGGGGTTCCTTCCTGGAAATCCATGCCCAGCAATGAGCCCTCCGCACTCCAGCCCACCAGACAAACCTGGCTTCTGGCTCCAGCCTGCTCTCTGATTGGCTGTGTATCTTGCGGTGAGCTCCCGCCTCTCTCCCAACTTTGGTATCCCTATCTGTCAAATGGGGACAGGAACAAATGGGCTGTCCAAACCCGCATTCGCTGACATGACTGTGCCGTTCCCATTCCTCTCTGAGTCTCCCTGCTGCTCTGTATTTCCTCCCAAGCCCCCACTGCCTTGTCTTCCTGGGGCCCTCCTGCCACTCCAGGCAGCCCTTCTGGGCCAGTGGAGGAGGGCTAGAGGCAGCGGCAGCAGCCAGAAGCCAGCTGCAGCTCTCAGCCAACCGCCTCCTACCCAGCCCACCACCAGCTCCCCTGCCTACTTTACTAATTGCAGGGTTGCAAGATGCCATCTGCCTCCCAGGCCCCAGGCAGGCGCCTCCCAATAGAGCAGGGCCCACCAGGAAAGTCTTCCTCAAGCCCCACAGACCCAGCTGCACTGGGGGTGGTCTCCAGGGTGCTCAGGCTCCCTCCCCATCCCAGGGAGGGGACCTGAAAAGGTGGAAGCGTAAAGCCTTCCTCCAAGGCTTTCTTATTTCCCAGGCTTCCCCTACGTCAGAGAGGAGCAGCCTGGTCTTCCCCTCTCCTGATGAAGGCCTAGCAGAGTTGGCCACATCCTGGCCCCTGGGCCACCCCGGAGTCTCACCCTTGAGCACATTCTCCAAGTGGGCTCAGCTCCCTGTTGCTCTAGGAACAAGTCCAGATGGCCCCTTGCTACCCGCCTCTCCCCTTCCCCCACTGGCTTCCCCAGCGATGCCACTGCACCTGCCTTGCCACCTGAGCGCCAGTGACCTCGTCGGACTGCATGCCAGGGAACACAGGGATTCAGGACCACGTCTCAACAGCCCACCCCTGGACCCTGAGCTCTGAGCTCAGAGGGCAGGAATCTGAGTGTCCCCAGGAAGGGAAGGAGAGTTTCATTCGGGGCTCATGCTCCTTCTCTATTTTGCTGTTTAATTTTTACCTTCACAACTCCCAGGAGGTGAAAAATGGCAAATGAGAAAACCGAAGCCCAGGGAGGGAAGGACCCATCCAGGAAGTGGCAGGATCAGGATTCGAACAGAGGTAGCTCCAAAGGCTAGGCATTTTCAGCTACAACACTCAGCCCAGGTCTGAGCCTGGCTCAGAACAGTGCTGGGTAAATGCTTGTGGGAGGGCCTGAGCCGATGGTGAGCTAACAGCTGTCTTCAAACCCTCTCCCCTCAGATCATTCCGCAAAGTTCTTTCTCACCCAAAGCCTCACCTGATCCCTTAACTTAGATGGGTTGCAGCTGGGAATCTCATCACCTAGATGAGTAAACTGTGGTCCAGAGAGTGAAGTGGCTTGTCCCAGGGTACCCAGCATCTGTGTCCTGGAAATCCCCAGATCCTCTTCATTGGGCCATAACCCATCGCTCCTTTAGCCCCCACATTATTTTTTTCTTTCTTTTCATAGATAAGGAAATAATGGCCCCTTCATTATCATAAATGCAGAGGGAGCAGCCAGACAGCTGTGAACTTGCCTCCACCCCGGCCATGCGAGACGCGCCACCTCTCTTCGGAGCCTCAGTTTCCACCTGTGTAACACAGGATGTGCCGTGGGGCTTAGAAAGGACTCGTTCAAGCCCCTGGCACAGGATCCAGCACCAGCAGTGCTGTCGTGTGTGCACCTTTGTCCCAGGGTGCCTGCCAGGTCTGTGTGGGAGACCAGTTGTTCAGGCAAAAAAAGCACATCTGTCTACACTGGGGCAGGATCCCTGTCCAGGATCTGCCTGTGCCTGCACGGTCCACCCCACCCAGCCACACGTGGCTCCCCCTGCCCTCAGTGCCCTCTCAGAAACCTCCACCCGATCACTTACCTAGGTATCTTAATGCGGAGGTATCGCAATTCCACGATGGGATGGGATGGGATGGGATGGGGAGGCGGTGATGCTGGGAGAGCAGTGACACCTTTATCTGTCCCTGGACCACCACCCTGTCCCCACCACCCCCGCCCTGATGGCTGATAAACTGGACTCAGGTGTCTAACAAAATCCTGTAGGAATCAATCTGGTAGAAGTCCCTTATCAGATGAAGCTTATCTGGTCCCTCAAACCCTGAAGGGTAAACTGAGGAAGCTGCCAAACTAAGAGGAGTAGGGGCAGAGAGAAAAAAGAGGTGCCAGGCTAAACAGGCTGACTCCATTATTTCTTAGGATGCTCCTGACAGCCCAGTGAGGTGATCACAATTATCCCATCTTACAGGTGAGAAAACCGAGGTTGAGATCTTCAGCAGCTTCCCAGGGTCCCAGAACAACTAAGAGGCAGGGCTCAAACCAGGACTGGTAACCCCACTGCATCTGTTGCCCATGGTGCACCCTAAATATAACACACGCCTCTTCCCAGACCTCCCGGGGCCCTGAGGTCTGAATGGTGTCTCTTTTCACAGCTTCATCTCCCCCAGCGCCCCTCCCTGCCTATATTCCAGTCCACTGGCTTCCTTTCCACTCCTCCAACACCCCAAACCCACTCCTGCCTCAGGACCTCCAGCTGTGCTGTTCCTTCTGCCTAGAACCACCTTTCCCTCCTCCCCAGCCTTCCAGTTTCATTTTAAAGGTCACCTCTAGATCACGTGCAGTGGCTCACGCCTGTAATTCCAGCACTTTGGGAGGTTGAGGTGGGTGGATCACTTAAGATCAGTAGTTCAAGATGAGCCTGGCCAACACAGCGAAAACCCATCTCTACTAAACATACAAAAATTAGCTGGGCATGGCGGCGTGAACCTGTCAACCCAGCTACTCACTCAGGAGGCAGAGGCAGGAGAATCAGTTGAATCTGGGAGGCAGAGGTTGCAGTGAGCGGAGATCACGCCACTGCATACTAGCCTGGGAGACAGAGCAAGACCTTGTCTCAAAAAAAACAAAAACAAGACAAAACAAAAACAAAAAAAACAATTAAAGGTCACTTCCCAAGGGCAAGGAAGTGGTAAGGGCTCCCCTAGCTCTCTAGCTAAACGGATACTCCCTCTCCTGTGCCCCTATTAACCTGCATTGCAGTCCCTTTACATTGATTTTCCCAGATGGCTTCACTTGCCTCATTGCCAATGTTTTCACCTGCCTGCTGCTGCCCTCCTGCGCCCTTGCCAGCTGGCAAGTTCCTCCTTTTTGCTCACCTTGGTGCCCCCACCACCTATGCCTGCCACACAGCGGGAGCTCACTAAGCATTGGTTGGATGGATGGATGGATGAACGGAAGGATGGATGGATGGATGGCCTCCCATGCTCTCTCTCAGGCCCCTGCTCTGGGCACTCAAAGGCAGTAGGAGCTAGAGGGAGAAACCAAGTCAGGCAAATGCACTGTGCAAAGTTTTTTGAGAGGAAACTCTAAGATGTGGTGCTATTAAAAATTGATATTTCAGTGAGATAATCCCTCTCCTAGGCTTTTAATTGATTGTCTAAAAAGCCTTCCTCTGCTGTTGTGCTTATTTGCAGGGACCATTAATTTTTTTATGGACGATCAAACCCGGATAGGGTGGAGGGGCTACCGCATGGCTGATTCAAAAACAGTAACGGAGGCGCCGGGGAGGAACATCTGGGGGCGGGTCATGGGTCCTGGCAGGGTGGGGCTGACTCCCTTGAGGAAGGAGGGGAAGTCCCTGTCCATCCAGGACACACACACACACACACACACACACACACACACCTCTGCCCTCAGTCCCAAGGGATAGGCTTCGTAAAGGCACGAGAAGATGAAGGCTTAACAAGGCAGTGTGGCAACAGGCCCCCGAACGTGGAGGCAAAGCCCCGTTCTGGGAGGCGGGACTCCTGGGTTTCTCCCTTGCCACTGGTGGCCAGTTCCTCCTCCACTCCAGGCACTGGTCCCTTGCAGGCCAGGGCTGCAGGCAGACGAGTAAGAACAGAGAAGGGGATTCAGGATTTCTAGTTGCGGCCACTTCTTCTCCCTGGGCCTCTTGCCTCCTCTATTCAGTGGGAGTAACACTGGCTCCAGTCTCAAGGAGCAGCTCTTCAGGCCAAGCACAGCGCCTGGCACCCGAGAGTGTGTGAGTGTGCAGGAGGAGCGTCTGTTACTCTTACTGTTGTTAATTTCAGCTTCCTTCTCCCGGCTCTGCAGGCAGCCCTTAAATCCTTGCCACACCACTCCCTCTGCATGCTGGGCTTGCATGGCTTCTGCTTCATGGTGCAGAGGTGTTATGCGAGCACCTGTCTGCCAGGTCACCGCCCCATCTGCTTCTACCCCATCCATCCACTCCATCAGCCTGATAGGCAGCCTCAAGGAGGCCCCAGAGGCTCTCCGGCTATCCGGCAGTGAGCCAGGGCTGGGCTGGGCTGCTCCCCGAGCTGGCCTCCCTTGCTTATCTCCTCTCTGCTGCTCCACGCCTGCAAAACCTCTTTTCTGGGAGGAAGAGACTTGCCCAAAAGGCCAGCATCACGGGCTTGCAGGCAGCCTGTGCTGTCACACAGGGTCTCGCACTTCCGAGGGCCCGGGGCTCAGGATTGTAATGCTCTATTGTCACGCCTCAGCAATGTATTAATAATTTGTCAGTGGGACACATATTCATTCTGTACTGGGCCCCGAAAATGATGTGGCCAGTCTTGCTGCCAAAGGACAGTGCTGCTTCAGGAAATGGCCACAGGGGGCATCCCCAGCGCAATGCCCATACCTTTAGGCCATGGACTGTCCCTGCAGAGGGGCAGCCTAATCCCCACACCTTTCCTCGTCACCTTACCTGGGCCCCCCCAGCTGTTCACTGCAAAGGCCCTTCAGGGGATGAGCAAGTTCGTGGGGAATGACTTCTCCTTGCATGGCTAAGTCTTAGACCCTGGGGAAGGGGCTTAGGAGTATGGCAAGGGGGGTCCCCAAATCCATATGTTCACCAAGTCTCATCTGTGGACTGAGTAAATAATGTTTAACCCAGACAGGTACAACTCTTGTCAAGCGGAAGTTCGAGGTCCGCACTGCAGAGGAGGAACAAATTAATTTAAACGAGCTGGGGAATTCCTGATAGCCTTTGGTCAACATGTTGGTTTTTTGGAGGGTTTTTTTTCTTTCAGGTACTGAATATTAAAGGTACGACAGCTTTGATCTTACGGGCATCGGAAATGTTTCCTCCATTGGTCCCCACCCTCAGACGGGAGCAGGGCAGGCTGGCCAAATGCAGCAGAGACAGTTCACTTTGAGAAATCTCTCCTAAGGAAGTCTGTGAACACACATCATCTGTAAGTGCAGGCACAAATATTTAGCCACACGAGTACTCATTGTGGCATTGTTGACAAAAGCAAAATAAAGACAGCTAAATGGTCAGCGGTCAGGGGCATGTCGGATAGCTGGTAAAATTCACCTTGTCCAGTGAAAGAAGAGGAAGTGTGTGAAAAATCAGTTTTGGAAAAAAGCGTCCAATGTGGGCTTGGTTTTCTGTCTATACCTGTGGAGGCACTGAGACCACAACGTTCGCCTCAGGGTCCCTGTTTTTCTTCCTTCTTTTTTTTTTTTTTTTTTTTTTTTTTTTTTTTTTTTTGAGACGGAGTTTCGCTCTTGTTACCCAGGCTGGAGTGCAATGGCGCGATCTCGGCTCACCGCAACCTCCGCCTCCTGGGTTCAGGCAATTCTCCTGCCTCAGCCTCCTGAGTAGCTGGGATTATAGGCACGTGCCACCATGCCCAGCTAATTTTTTGTATTTTTAGTAGAGATGGGGTTTCACCATGTTGACCAGGATGGTCTCGATCTCTTGACCTCGTGATCCACCCTCCTCGGCCTCCCAAAGTGCTGGGATTACAGGCTTGAGCCACCACGCCCGGCCGTTTTTCTTCCTTCTTATCCTTGAGTGTCCTGGCTTCCAGTACCCATTCACCAAGGAGTCAGGGAAACTTGTCATCTGAAGAGCTCTCAGGCCTGTTCAGAGCCACCAACCCTGTCACTACTCAGCACCTCTCTCCTGTGAGACCTGCTCTTGCTTCCTGTCTTACTCCCCCAGTTCCACTCGGGCCCTTCCATATATTCTCCAAGAACAGCTAGTGAGACTTTCTTCAAAATGTAAATTGGGGCCAGGCGCGGTGGCTCCTGCCTGCAGTCCCAGCACTTTGGGAAGGCAAGGTGGGCAGATCACTTGAGGTCAGGGAGCTCAAGACCAGCCTGGCCGACATAGTGAAACCCCATCTCTAATAAAAAAATACAAAAATTGGCCAAATGTGGTGGGGTGCGCCTATAATCCCAGCTACTCAGGAGGCTGATGCAGAATTGCTTGAACCCAGGAGGCAGAGGTTGCAGTGAGCCAATATCGTGCCACTGCACTTCAGCCTAGGTGACAGTGATACTCCATTTAAAAAATGGCTAGGAGCAGTGGCTTATGCCTGTCATCTCCACACTTTGGGAGTTCAAGGTGGGTGGATCACCTGAGGTCGGGAGTTCAAGACCAGCCTGACCAACATGGGGAATCCCATGCCTACTAAAATTACAAAATTTAGAGGGCTGGACGCAGTGGCTCACACCTGGAATCCCAGCAGTTTGGGAGGCCAAGGCAGGTGGATCACGAGGTCAAGAGATCGAGACTATCCTGGCCAACATGGTGAAACTTTGTCACTACTAAAAATATAAAAATTAGCTGGGTGTGGTGTCACGCACCTGTAGTCTCAGCTACTCGGGAGACTGAGGCAGGAGAATTGCTTGAACCCAGCAGGCAGAGGTTGCAGTGAGTCAATACTGTGCCACTGCACTCCAGCCTGGCAACAGAGTAAGACTCCGTCTCAAAAAAAGAAAAAAAATAGCTGGGCATGGTGGTGCATGCCTGTAATCCCAGCTACTCAGAAGGCCGAGGCAGGACAATCACTTGAACTCGGGAGGTGGAGGTTGCAGTGAGCTGAGATCACCCCATCGCACTCCAGCCTGGGCAACAAGAGCAGAACTCCATCTCAGAAAAAAATCAATCGGATCTTATCTCTAAGATAGAGACGGAATCCTGGCACTGGCCTTCAGGACCCTGTGTGTCCAGCCTCTCCAAGCACCATGCTTCCCCTCCTGCCTGCGCCCAGCCACCCTGGCCTCCTCCCACGCCCTTCTCCAGGCCAGGATCTTTTCCGCCAAGGGACCTTTACACGTGCAGTTCCCTCAGCCCAGAACACTCTCCCTCCCCTCTTCACCAGGTTAATGGATCCTTTAGCTTTCACCTTATGAGTCACTTCCTTAGGAAGCCTTCCCAGACAAATCAGGTCTTCCTGTAACTCTGCTTTTGGTTTTTGTTTTTAGAGACAAAGTCTCCCTCTGTTGCCCAGGGGGAGTGCAGTAGTAGCATGATGTTGACTCACTGCAGCCTTGACCTCCTGGGCTCATGATTTTCCTGCCTCAGCCTCCTGAGTTGCTGGGGTAACAGCACGTGCCACCATGTCCGGTTAATTTTATTTCTTTGTACAGATAGGGTCTCAGTATGTTGCCCAGGCTAGTCTCGAACTCACGGCCTCAAGTGATCTTCCTACCTTGGCCTCCCAAACTGTCCGCAGGAGCCACTGTGCCTGCCCCGTATCTCTTCTAGCACCCTATGGCTGCTTTCACTCCCTTTACCCTTCTCACAGTTGCTCTTGCCGGTCACTCGCACTAGACTGTGAACTCCCCAAGGCCATAGGCTCTTCTTGTGGAGTCCTGTGTTCCCAGGGCCCAGCGCCTGGCACAGAGTAGGTGCTCAGATGTTGGCTGAGTGAATTAATGAGCCAGCGAGGGAGAGGAGGCTGCCCAAGCAGTTGGCCTCCTTTCCCTGCTGCCTGTCCAGGGAGCAGCTTGTCAAACCTGCTATTAGCATCTCACATGCGCGCTCAGGAAGGCAGCCCAGGGAGAGCCGTGCAGACAGAGCCCTGTGCAGGGAGGTGCGGCTGGAATGCTGTCCTGGGCCTCCTTCCTGTGAGCTGCCCTCTGAGACCATCAGACACCCCTCACCCAGCCTCCTCAGAGGAAGCTAAAGATCGGAGGCCCCATCTCCTTCCTCTCCACGCCCCTCCTGGTCAGTCCACTTTGATGTGAAGGTTCCTGGGGAGGCTGGTTTGTGTCACTGTCGGGTAGGGGAGGGGGACAGGAAGAGGCTTCATCTCTTTACCATGTTGTCCAGGCTAGTCTTGAACTCCTGGACTCAAGGAATCTTCCCACTTTAACCTCGAAAAGTGCTGGGATTACAGGCATGAGCCACCGCACCCAGCAGAGCTCTCATCTTAACTGGCCAACTGGGCCAGCTCTCCGTGCTCCTGTGTAGTTCTCCAAGGCACCAGCCTGTCACCAAGGTCATTTGGAAAGAATTCATGGCTGGGAGTGGCGGCTCATGCCTGTAATCCCAACACTTTGGAAGGCCAATACGGGCAACCACATGAGGTCAGAAGTTTGAGACCAGTCTGGCCAACAGACTGGTCTACAGTCTCTACTAAAAATATGAAAATTAGCTAGGTGTAGTGGCGGACACCTGTAGTCTCAGATACTCTGGAGCAGGCGTCCCCAAACTTTTTACACAGGGGGCCAGTTCACTGTCCCTCAGACCGTTGGAGGGCCACCACATACTGTGCTCCTCTCACTGACCACCAACGAAAGAGGTGTCCCTTCCTGAAGTGCGGCGGGGGGCCGGATAAATGGCCTCAGGGGGCCGCATGGGGCCCGCGGGCTGTAGTTTGGGGACGCCTGCTCTGGAGGCTGAAGCAGGAGACTCATTTGAACTCAGGAGGCGGAGGTTGCAGTGAGCCAAGATTGCACCACTACACTCCAGCCTGGGTGACAGGGCCAGACTTCATCTCAAAGAAAGAAAAAAAAGAATTCACCAGTCTGATGGCTGCAGTGACATTGCCCAGGACTCAAGGGACTCCAGATGTCTTCCTCTTCCTTGGGCCTGGCACCTGGCTCTGTGAAGCCTACTCTTTTTCCCAGTAGTAGACCTGGGGACCTGGGGGGAGCAACGACCTTGCCAGAGACCCCATAGAAGGCTGACATGAACAGGGGCCCCATCCTTCTCGGTTACACCTAGGCCCCAAGCAACAGAGTCTCCAGGGTCACCGGTTCAAGTCACCGGCATGACTCTGTCATCTGGGACAGATTCTTCTACTTCCTGGGACTCAGTTTCTCTCCCTGTGAAATGGGGATTGCTGCTGTGAGGTTCAATAGGCTAGTAAGGTGCGTCCCAGGTGTGGAACACGCCACAGTGATACATGCAGTGATGTGAGCCATACTCCACAAAATGGCCTTAACCAACGTTGGGCTGAACTATGAGAAAGCCAAACCCTATTCGTTTTTCTTTTCCTTTTCTGACTATTGTCAAGGGGAAAGCCTCAGTCAGGTGGTAGTGTGGGTCTGGCCTCTCTCTGACATGTGCTGAACTCCTTTTTTTTTTTTCTTTCTTTCTTTTTTTTTTTTTTGTAGAGACGGGGTTTCACCATGTTGACCAGGACGGTCTCGATCTCTTGACCTGGTGATCCACCCGCCTTGGCCTCCCAAAGTGCTGGGATTATAGGCATGAGCCACCACGCCTGGCCATGCTGAACTCCTTTTGACAAAAGCCTCAGGGCTTTCCAGGCAGGCATTGTTTGCCAGCCCCAGATGAATGTGCTTGTCTTATTTTCAAGGTATTTTATTTATACAGTTTGTTCTTGAGGCAAATAGAAAAATGCAGGGTGATATAAAGAAAGGTCTTGAGCAAATAAAAGTAGAGGTGATGCTTGAATCTGGCAAAAATCACGGAGTCGCTAGAATGGCCAGGCTTGGGAAATGCTTGGGCAAAAATCCACTGAAAACTTTTGCGTGTGGTATAAACACGGTTTGAGGTCAAGGGCATGGAAAAGTCATCTCACCGAAGGTCTTTGCCTTTCCTGGGTGAAAACTTCAGGCTAGAGGGGCTAAGGCCCAGAGAAGATGATTAAAACAGTGACTGGCCTGGCGTAGTGGTTCACACTTGTAATCCCAGCACTTTGGGAGGCCAAGGCTGGAGGACTACTTGAGGCCAGGAGTTTGAGGCCAGGAGTTTGAGGCCAGCCTGGGCAACACAGACCCCTGTTTCTACAAATAATATAAAAATTAGCCAAGTAGGCATGGTGGTGCATATCTGTAGTCCCAGCTACTCAGGGGGCTGAGGCAGGAGAATCGCTTGAGCCCAGGAATTCGAGGTTGCAGTCAGCCATGATCGCACCACTGCACTCAAGCCTAGGCAGCATGGTGTGAGACCCTATCTCAAAAACCAAAACCAAAACCAAGAAACCCTCAGTACTTGTGGTAACAGGCCTCTCTCCATTCCATGAACCAGGTGGATGCCTCCACAGATCTTATTTCACTGAACTTAGTGTTCTCATTTCTAGAGGAGGAAATTGAGGCTCCCAATGGTGAAAGGACCCAAGGCGGAGCTTTGGCCCCAGATCCTTCCCTGCCTCCACTTTCAGTGCAGATTTCCAAGTGCCAGGGACGCCCCCTCCTTCCCTCCCTCTCCCAGTGGATGCCTGGGTTAGGCCCTGGGTCCAGTATGTAACCCCTCGCAGAACACCGTCCCCACACCACCCCCAGAACAGCCCCTGGTGGGTGGGGAGGGGAGAAGCAGTCGCATCCCCACATGCTGGAGCCTGTTCCAAGAGCCGTATGTCTATTTCCTCATGACTGTAGGAGGAGACACTCTATTCATCACTCTCATCAACCCCACGTTACAGACGGCAAAGCTGAGGGGCAGAGAGGCGAGGTGAGTTGCCCAAATGTGGAACCAGGGCTAGGTACTTCAGCACCACCCTCCTTCTCTGCCTGGAATCTTCTCTCCCTTTAGAGCACGGCCTCTTGGGCAGGCCATGTGAGGTTCACCCACCCCCATTTCCAGGGGGAAACAGAGGCGCAGAGCTGAGTCCACCTCATTCGCTTACTCATTGCCTCAGTTTCCCTAGGCATCACATTCTGCCTGGAGGTCCTGCTTACCAGGGCCTTAGCATTTCTTCCCGGCCGAGGAGGGCCAGGGAAGCCCCAGGTTTGGGCGCCGGCCTGGGGCTGCCATCGCAACCCAGGCTCCACCAGATACCGCCCAGGAGAGCATCCGGCTTGGCCCTGCCATCTCCCTCCTTTCTGGCTGCTCAAGCCCACTCCCTCCCAGACAGACTGGGGCAAGAACCAGCACCCAGAGCCACCAAAAGCCCCAATAATGCTCAGGTGAGGAGCAAAGCCATTCTCCCCAGCTACAAAGAGTGTTGGCCGAGGAATGAAAATGTAGGAAAATGAAATCCATCTGCGCAGTGGGACCGAGGGGCCCTGGCAAGGGCTGTTTGGGGCTGAATGGACCACAAGCCTCCCACAGCAGTGACGGTGGCCTTTTCGCTCTGCAGGCTTGGGCCCACAGGATCTAACAAAGCAAACACAGCCGGGACCAGTGCGCTGCCCCCAGCCCCTCCTGGCCTCAGGCCCAGCATCAATGCCGGACTGAAACACGCTGAGGCTCCTTGTCCATGAGCTGGGAGGGGTGTGCCCAGTCACACCATCCTCATTTAACTTCCCCTAGGCAGTGAGTGCTAAGGGATGGAGGGGAGACCGTCATCTATACATTTTAGTGCAGCCCCGGGTACCACTCATGATTTTATTGAATTAATTTATTTTTTGAGACAGGGTCTTGCTCTGTCACCCAGGCTGGAGTCCAGTGTCACTGTTGTAGCTCACTGCAGCCCCCAACTCCTGGGCTCAAGTGATCCTCCCACCTCAGCCTCCTGAGTAGCTAGGGCTATAGGTATGCACCACCACACCTGGCTAATATTTAACAATTTTTTTAAAAGAAGAGGATCTCGTTACATTGCCCAGGCTGTTCCCAAACTCCTGGCCTCAAGTGATCTTCCAGCCTCGGCCTCCCAAAGTACTGCGATTACAATTGTGAGCCGCCACACCCAGCCCCACTCATGATTGTGGGCCCTGAGTTTCCAGGAAGGAGAAGCACTGCTAATGGCCTCACAACCAGAGGGACATCAGGCTGCAGCTGAGACGCACGCTTCAGTCTCCACTTAATCAATTCTTGGTAATCCACAATGCACGTGACGCCCGGCCCCACCCACACCCACAGGTGGCATGAACACCTACCGGGGCAACTTCTAAAGTCAGATTTGGAAACTGCACCTCGGGAAGATTTTTCATGGTAATAGATTGCAAATACTCGATTTTAGGTAACACATGAATGAAACAGTTTCAGATTTTGATGTGTGATGGATGTATATATTGTATGTGCTGTATTGTAATACATATATGCATTGTATGTATGCATACGTGTGTGTGTGTGTGTGTGTGTGTGTGTGTGTGTGTGTGTAATCACAGAGAATATACTTGTCTGGCTTCCTTCACTCTTAGCATAATTATTTTGAGATTCATGTTTTTGGTATTTGTCAGTAGTTCGTTCCTCTTATTGCTGAGCCATATTCCAAGTATGTATATGTCTATTAAATTATTTTTAAATGCAAACTGGCCAGGCACAATGGCTCACACCTGTAATCTCAGCACTTTGGGAGGCTGAGGCAGAAGAGAGGTTTGAGCCCGGGAGTTTGAGACCAGCCTGGGCGACACAGTGAGACCCTGTCTCTACAAAAAAAGGATTTTTTTTTTTAAAAATAAGTCAGGTGTGGTGCTATGTGCCAATAATCCTAGCTACTTGGGAGGCTGAGGCAGGAGGACTGCTTGAGCCCAGGAAGTTGAGTCTGCAGTGAACCATGATCACGCCACTGCCTTCCAGCCTGGGTGACAGAATGAGACCCTATATCTAATAAATAAATAAACCTGTAAGCTAATAGATAGTTATTGAAGGTAAATCAATGGACGCCTGGGGACTGACAGGGGCAGGGGAATGACGAAGAAGAAATGTGAGGAAGAAAAAACTATGGAATGATAGACGTACTCACCAACTTAATTGTGCTCTTAATTTCCTGGGTGTTATAACTATGTCAAAATTCATCAGATTGTACTTTTAAATATGTGAAGATTACTTCTTGTCACTTATACTTCAACAAAACTATTATGCATATGCATACACACACACACATAAAAAACTAGCACCATCAGACCTGTGATTTAATGGATATTATTGCTTATGGCCTTGTTCAAGGGCAGAGCAGAGCTGGTGCTTATTTCTTTATTTTTTTAAGTGAGTTGGTTCTTCTGCTTCTGGGAAGACGGACTAGGCCTACTTTTTCCTATTCCTCCCAGTAGGTACCACTAAAAACCCTGGAAGTTATATCCAAAACAAACACAGAAGACTGAAAGGTGGAGAGAAGGCGGCAGACAGGCTAGGGAACGTGGGAGCCGAGCAGCAGCACAGCGGTGATTTTCCTGGGTCTTCCTTTTGCCTCATGCATGGCACACTTGGAGCCGAAAAGGCCAGCAACCCAGAAATGCCAGTAGGCACAGAGCTAAAAGCACCACCAAACAAGAAAAGCCTGCTCTCTCCAGCCAAAGGACCAGGAAAGGGGCATCCTGGCTAGACAGAAAATGTTTAGACAATAAGCACTCAGCTCCAGCCAAAACCCAAAAACAAACAAACAAACAAAAAACTGGTCACACCTCCACCCATACCATCAAAGCCTTAGTGGACACTCTAGATTTTCTTTGAGACAGGGTCTTGCTCTGTTGACCAGGCTGGAGTGCAATGACATGGTACCGGCTCACTGCAGCCTCGATCTTCCTGGGCTCAGGTGATCCTCTCATCTCAGCCTCCCGAATAGCTGGGACTACAGGCTGGCTCATACCAACACACTTGGCTTTTTTTTTTTTTTTTTTTTTTTTTTGTAGAGATGGGGTTTTGCCATGTTGGCCAAGCTGGTCTCAAACTCCTGGGCTCAAGCAGTCCTCCCATCTTAGCCTCCTAAAGTGTTGGGATTACATGTGTGAGCCAGTGCACCCAGTCTCCAGGACTCTAGATTTCCACCCTCATCAGACTATAACAAGGCACCTTAACCTCCCCACCAGCCAAAATCGAGACCCTCCTGCTGCAATGTCAGTGTAAGCCTGGACTTCCACCTGACCTGATAGTAATGAGATGTCTCTCTCCCTCCCTTCCGGGCTGGTGTCAGAGGTGAAGGGTCAAGTCATTCACTACTGCCCAGTAATAATGAAGCCACCCCCACAGTGGTATCAGTGGAGAACTTGACGACACTGGAATTTTCCATCCCTCCTCAACAGTAATGCGTGGGCGGCCTCCTCCAAGATATAAACAGAGGCCAAGTGGGGAGCCCGGACTTCTACCTCCACCTCACTGTGACTAGGTGGTGCTCCTTCCCCTGCTAGAGCAGTAATTAGAGAAAGCCAGCTCAGACAGGAGGCTTAAACAAGCTCCAGAGTCTCATAACATAATATGAAAATGTCCGGGTTTCCAAAAAGCACTCATCCCAAGAATCAGCAAAATCTCACACTGAATGAAAAAAAGACGATCAATAGATTTCAACACTGAGATGACAGAGATGTCAGAATTATCTGAGAAAGATTTTAAAGTGGCCAATATAAAATGCTTCAAGGAGCAACTGCAAATATGCTTGAAACAAGTTAAAAAAAAAAAAAAGTCTCAGCAAAGAAACAGAAGGTATAAAGAGATCCAGTGGGAATTTAGAACTGAAAAACACAATAACTGAAATAAAAACCTCAGTGGGTGGGCTGAATAGCAGAATCAGGGAACAGGAAAGAATCAGGGAACCGGAAGAGAGAGCAACAGAAATTGCCCAATTTGAACATCAAAGAGAAAATACGCTGAAAAATACAGGACCTGTGCGACTGTAACAAAAGATTTAATATTTGTGCCATCGGAGTCCCTGAAAGAGAGAAGAAGAAAGACAGGGCTTAAAAAGTACTCAAAGAAATAATGGCTGAGGCCAGGCACTTTGGGAGGCCAAGGGGGGCAGATCACCTGAGGCCAGGAGTTCGAGACCAGCCTGGCCAACATGGTGAAACCCCGTATCTAATAAAAATACAAAAATCAGCTGAGTGTGGTGACTTATGTTTGTAGTCCCAGCTACGCAGGAGGCTGAGGCAGGAGAATCGCTTGAACCCAGGAGGCAGACGTTGCAGTGAGCGGAGACCACACCATTACACTCCAGACTGGGAGACAGAGCAAGACTCTGTCTCAAAAAAAAGAAAAGAAAAGAAAAGAAAAGAAAAGAAAAGAAAAAGAAATAATGGCTGAAATCTGTCCAAATTTGGTAAAAGGCATAAGCCTATAGATTCAAGACTCTGAGTGAACCTCAAAGAGGCAACCCAAAGAAATCCACTCCAAAATACCTCATAATTACACTTTTGAGAACTAAAGATAAAAATAAAAAAGTCTTGAAAGTACCTGGAGAAAATAATACCTCACAGATAAGGGAAACACAATTCCAATGACAGCAAATTTCTCATCAGAAACCATAGTGGTCAGAAGGAGGTAAAACAAGGTATTTTAAGGGCTGAATGAAAAGAACTGTTAACCCGGAATTCTATGCCCAGTGAAAATGTTCTTCAGGAATGAAGGGCAAATCTGGACATTTTAAGATAAAAGAAACTAAGAGAATTTACACCTAGCCTAAAAAATGGCTAAATAAAATTCTCAAAACAGAAATAATAAAAGAATAAATCTTGGATAATCAGGAGAGATGAAAGAACATGCTGAGCAAACTTATGGGTAAATACGATAGGCTTGGCCAGGTGTGGTGGCTCACACCTATAATCCCAGCACTTTGGGTGGCCAAGGAGGGATCACTTGAGGTTGGGAGTTCGAGACCAGCCTGATCAACATGGAGAAACACCATCTCTACTAAAAACACAAAATTAACCAGGCATGGTGGCGGCCACCTGTAATCCCAGCTATTTGGAAGGCTGAAGCAGGAGAATCGTTTGAACCCAGGAGGCAGAGTTTGCAGTGAACTGAGATTGCACCACTGTACTCCAGCCTGAGCGACAAAGCAAGACTCCATCTCAAAAAAAAAAAAAGAAAGAAACTGTTTAAGTCACACATAGGAAGGCAGGAAAAAGAAATCATAGAAACAAAAAACGGAACAAACAGTAAAAAAAAAAAAAAAAAAAAAAAAGGCAAACTGAAGGCCTAACATATCAATAATTACATTAAATGCAAATGGCCTAAATACACCAATCAAAAGATGAGATTGGCAGACTGGACTGGATTTAAAAACATGAGGCAACTAAATGCTATATCCAAGAGGCTCATTTCAAATACAATGGTACAGGCAGATTGAAAATTAAAGAATGAAAAAAAGATATATCATGCAAACACTAGTCAAAGAAAAGCAGATGGGACTATATAAACACCTGCTACAGTATTAGTTAGGGTTCTTCAGAGAGACAGAATAGGAGAGAGAAAGAGATAAATAGATAGATGAAAGGGGATTTATCAGGGGAATTGACTCCCTCCATTACAGAGGCTAAGAAGTCCTACCACAAGCCATTTGCAAGCTGGAGACTCAGGGATGCTGGTGGTGTGACTCAGTTCAAATCCAAAAGCCGCAGATCGGGGAAGCCAATGATATAACTCTCAGTCTGAGGCTGAGAGCCAGAGAACTCAGGGGCCACTGATGGAAGTCCCAGTGTGCAAAGGCCAGCAAGCCTGGAGTGCTAATGTTCAAGGCTAGTAGAAGGGTGTTCCAACTCCAGAAGAGAGAGTGAATTTGCCTTTCTTCTACCTCTTTGTTCTCTCTGGGGGCCCCAGCCAATTGGAAGATGTCTGCCCACACAACTGGCAGATCTTCCCCATTCAGTTCAACGATACACATCACATTCTTCTCTGGAAACACCCTCAAAGACACACCCAGAAATAATGTTTTTCAGATGGGGTGGCTCATGCCTGTAATCCCAGCACTTTGGGAGGCCGAAGTGGGCAGATACCCTGACACCAGGAGTTCAAGACCAGCCTGGCCAACATGGTGAAACCCCATATCTACTAAAAATACAAAAATTAGCTGGGCGTGGTGGCTCGTGCCTGTAGTCCCAGCTACGCAGGAGGCTAAGACAGGAGAATCGCTTGAACCCAGGAAGCAGAGGTTGCAGTAAGTGGAGATCATGCCATTGCACTCTAGCCTGGGAGACAGAGCAAGACTCTGTCTCAAAAAAAAAAAAAAAAAGAGAGCGAAGAAAAGAAAAAAGAAATAATGCTTTTCCAGCTATCTTGGTATCCCTTAACCCAATCAAGTTGACTCCTAAAATTAACGATCGCAGTAGAGCAAAGAAAACTACCAGAGACAGAAAGACAGAAAAGGACAGTATATAACAGGACAAGTGTCAATCAAGAAGGTATCGAAATCCTTAATACACATGTACCAACAGGAGAACTACCGAATATGTGAAACAAAAACTTACAGAACTGTAAGAAGAAACTGACAAATCCATATGTACAGTTGGAGATATCAACACCTCTCTCCAGCTATTTATAGTACAACTAGATATAAGATCAGAAAAGATGCAGAACTTAACCACAGCATCAGCCAACAGGATCTAGCTGATATTTCTAAAATGCTCTACCTCAGAACAGGAGAAAATACTTTTTTTTTTTTTTTGAAAAAAGAGTTTTGCTCTGTCGCCCAGGCTGGAGTGCAGTGGCACAATCTCAGTGGCTCACTGTACTCCCCGCCTCCTGGGCTCAAGCAAGCATATCTGGCTAATTTTTTTATTTTTAGCAGAGATGGGGTTTCACCATGTTGTCCAGGCTGGCCTCAGACTCCTGGTCTCCAGTGAACCACTCACCTCGGCCTCCCAAAGTGCTGGGATTACAGGCATGAGCCACTGCGCCTGGTCTACACTTTGTTTTCAAGTGCCCTTGAACATATACCAAGATAGACCATGTCTTGGGCCATAAAACAAACCTTCACAAGTTTAAAAGAATTGACATCTTATAGCGTGTTTTCTCTGGCTACAATGGAACCAGAGAAATCAGTAACACAAAGATAACAGGAAATTCTCCAAATACTTAGAAAGTAAACAGCACACTTCTGAGTGATCCATGTACTAAAGAGAAAGTTTCAAGGGAATTTTTTAAAAGATACATTGAACTGAATGACAATGAAAGTAAAATATATCAAAATTTGTGGAATACACCTAAGGCAGCACTAATATGGAAGTTTATTTCACATTAGAAAAGAGGAAAAGTCTTAAATCTGTCATCTAAACTCTGTATCGTCTAAACTTGATAGATTGACACCTTAAAGACCTAGAAAAAAACAGCAAAATAAATTCAAAACCAGCAGAAGTAAGGGAATAATAAAGATAAGAGCAGAAATCAATGAAATCTAAAAAGAGAGAGAAAGAGAGGGAGAGGGAGAGAGAGAACTAGTGGAATAAAGATCTGGTTTTTTGAAAAGATCAATAAAATTGACAAACCTCTAGCAAGACTGACAGAGTAAAAAAAAGAGTCAGAGAAGACACAAATACTTATATCAGGAGTGAAATAAGGAATATTGCTATAAGCCCTGAAGACATCAATAATAATAATAATAAGGTAATGCTTGTTATTATGAAGTTGACAACTTAGATGTAATAATTACTTCCCTCAAAGACACAAACTGTTACAATTCATTTAACATCAAATAGTTCATTTGAGTAGTCCTATAACAATTAAGGAAATTAGATTTACAATTTTAAAACTCCCAAAAAAGAAATCTCTCTGGGAAGCCAAGGCAGGAGGATCACTTGAGCCCAGGAGTTCGAGACTAGCCTGGGCAACATAGTGAGACTCCCAATTCATTTTATTAAAATATATATATATATGTATATATATATATATATATATAACAATTATTATTATTATTTTAAATCTCCAGACTCAGATGTTTTTGTTGAATAATTCTACCAAACATTTAAAAAATTAACACCAATTCTACAAAATTGCTTTCAGAAAATACAAGTGAATTCTGTTCAATTCATTTTATAAAGTCAGTATTACCCTGATATTAAAACCAGATAGAAGTAGTAAAAAAAAAAAAAAAAAAGAAAGAAAGAAAGAAAGAAAAGAAAACTGGCCAGGTACAGTGGCTCACTCCTGTAATCCCAGGACTTTGGAAGGCCATGGCGGGTGGATCACCTGAGGTCAGGAGTTCAAGATCAGCCTGGCCAACATAGTGAAACCCTGTCTCTACTAATAATACAAAAATAAGATGGGTGTGATGGCATGCACCTGTAATCCCAGCTACTTGTGAGACTGAGGCAGGAGAATTGCTTGAACCTGGGAGGCAGAGGTTGCAGTGTGCCAAGATGGTGCACTCCAGCCTGGGCAAGAAAGCAAGACTCTGTCTCAAGGGGAAAAAAAAAACAGGCTAAAGATGAAAAATCATGTATCAGTCAATATAGGAAATTAAACATTCATTAATGATAAAAGCTCTCAAAAAATAAAAGAGCAGAGAACTGCCACAATTAGATAAAGAGCATCTCCAAAAAACCTTCCGATAACGTTGATCCTTAATGATGAAAAACTGAATGATCTCCCCTAGGATCACAACAGGGCAAGGATGTCAGCTCACACTACAACATAGTAGTGAAATTTTTTTTCCAGATGGATTCTCGCTCTGTAGCCCAGGCTGAGTGCAGTGGTGCAATCTTGGCTCACTACAACCTCTGCCTCCTGGGTCCCAGTTCAAGCAATTCTCCTGCCTCAGCCTCCCAAGTAGTAAGATTACAGGCACATGCCACTATGCCCACCTAATTTTTGTAGGTTTTTCTTCGTGTTTCTTTTTTTTTTTTTTCTTTTTTTTTTTTTTTAGCAGAGACGGGGTTCCATCATGTTGGCCAGGCTGGTCTTGAACTCCTGACCTCATGATCTGCCCGCCTCAGCCTCCCAAAGTACTGAGATTATAGGCGTGAACCACCACGCCTGGCCCATAGTGCTGAAAATTCTAGCCAATGCAATAATGCATTAACAGATAGAAAAAGAGGAAAAAAACTTTTCTACATGGAGATGACATGATTATCTATGTAGACAATCTCAAAAGAATCTACCAAAAAAAGAAAAAAAGAAAAAAACTCCTAGAACCAATATGTTCAGCAACATTGCAAAATATAATTATACAAAACTACTTCCACATACTGGCAATTAACTCATTCATGGGCAGCAAAATTAAAAATGCAATACCATTTCAAATCACCAAAAATAATTAAATAAATTAATGAGGTGGAAAGCTAACAAAACGTGTATAGAAGCTATATGCTGAAAATGCCATAATGCTGATGAAAGAAATTACAAATAAATAAATAAATGGAGAGACATACTGTGTTCTTGAATTGGAAGACTCAGCATAGTAAAAATGTCGATGCCCTCCAATTGATATACAGGTTTAATGTAATTTCTATAAGAATCCCAGCAAGATATTCTGTAGCTATAGATAGCATTATTCTAAAATTTACATAGAAAGATAGAGAATATTACTAAGACAGCTGAAACAATTTTGAAAAAAGAATAAGTTGGGGCTGGGCACAGTGGCTCATGCCTGTAATCCCAACACTTGGGAGGCCAAGCTAGGAGGATCACTTAAGGCCAGGAGATTAAGACCAGCCTGAGCAACAAAGCAAGAACTCTATCTCTACAAAATAATTTTTAAAATTAGTAGGGCTTAGCTACTCAGGAGGCTGAGGGTGGAGGATTCCTTGAACCCAGGAGTTCAAGGCTGCAGTGAGCTATGATTGCACCACTGCACTCCAGCTTGGGTGACAGAGTAAAACCCTGTCACAAACAAACAAACCAATAACTTGGGAGGAATTAATAACAGTCTACTTCAAGGCTCCCCAGTCCCCGGCTACAGACCAGTACCGGTTTGTGGTCTGTTAGGAAGCAGACCACATAGCAAGAGGTGAGCAGCTACGAATGAGCTTCATCTGGATTTACAGCTGCTCCCCATTGCTCACATTACCGCCTGAGCTCCGCCTCCTGTCAGACCAGCAGTGACATTAGATTCTCACAGGAGCGCAAACCCTACTGTGAACTGCACGTGTAAGGGATCTAGGTTTCGTGTTCCTTATGAGAATCTAACGCCTGATGATTTGTCACTATCTCCCATCACCCCCAGATGGGACTGTCTAGTTGCAGGAAAACAAGCTCAGGGCTCTCACTGATTCTACATTATGGTGAGTTGTATAAAATTATTTCATTATATATTACAATGTAATCGTAATAGAAATAAAGTGCACAATAAACATATTGTGCTTGAGTCATCCTGAAAACACCCCCACAACATCCGTGAAAACATTGTCTTCCATGAAACTGTCTGTGGTGCCAAAAATATTTTTGTTTTTTTGAGATGGAGTTTCACTCTTTTTGCCGAGGCTGGAGTGCAATTGTGTGATCTTGGCTCACTGTAACCTCAGCCTCCTGGGTTCAAGCAATGCTCCTGCCTTAGTCACCTGAGTAGCTGGGATTACAGGCACACACCACCATGCCCAGCTAATTTTGTATTTTTAGTGGAATTAAAATACAAGGCCGATACTCCTGACCTCTAGTAATCCACCTGCCTGGCCTCCCAAAGTGCTGGGATTATTAGGTGTGAGCAACTTTTCCCGGCCTTAAGACTTATTATATAGGTATAGTAATGAAGACTGTCCTGTCATTAACAGACAGACATGCAGATGAATGAAACAGAACAGAGAATCCAGAAATATGTCCATCTGATTTTTTGCAAAGTCGCAAAAGCAATTCAATGAGAGTCTTTTTAACAAATAGAGCTAGAACAATCAGACATCCACAGGCAAAAAAAAAAAAAAAGAAAAGAAAAGAAAGAAAAGAAATCAAACAAAAAAAACCCAACAAAACCTCTATCAAATCTCACCCCTCCTATAAAATCCAACTCAAAATGAATTACAGACTTGAATGTAAAATAATATTATGGAATTTTCAGAATAAAACATTGGAGAAAATTTAAAGAGTTTTTAGATTGGGCAATAAAAGCATGATCCATAAAAGGAAAAATGGATAATTCAGACTTTATCAAAATTTGAACTTTTGTTTTATGAAAGACATAAGTGGATGAAAAGACAAGCTACAGACTGGGAGAGAATATTCGCAAAGGACATAGTCAACAAAGAACTATCAGGTAGAATATATAACTCTTGAAATTCCACAGTGAAAAAAGCAAATCATCACACTGGGTACTGTGGCTCACGCCTGTAATTCCAGCACTTTGGGAGGCCGAGGCAGGTGGATTGCTGGAACTCAGGAGTTTGAGACCAGCCTGGGCAGCAGGGTGAAACTCTGTCTCTACAAAAAATCCAAAAAAATTAGCTAGGCTTGGTGGTGTACCCCTGTAGTTCCAGCTACTCGGGGGCGGGGAGGGGAGGTGTGGGGGGCTGACTCGGGAGGATTGCTTAAGCCCCGAGGCAGAGATTGCCCTAAGCCGAGATCACGCCACTGCATTCTAACCTCAGTGACAAAAAATATATACCTTTTTATTGCGAAAACTCATTTGTGTTCTTGTTGTTGGCCAAAGCTTCCCTAGAGGTTTCTGGTATTGAAAAACAGTTGGCTGTGATGAATCAAGTGCTGGGAGCTTTATGAGCTGTGGTTTGAAGCAAAGCAGGTGAGGTCAAGTTTGAAAGATGCATAGAGAGGTCAGGAGGTCGAGGCCCAGGCTAGCTTGGCCATGGGGCCTGTGGTTGGTTAGCTCAGGCTGATCACAGACACCACAATGACCATCAGGGCAATTTTCAGAAATCCAGAGGCAGCCTCCTTTTCAGTTTCTGGGCAAGGCTAAGGCCCAGGTGTCTCCCTGGGCAAGCATTCCATGGGTGAGTGTTGGGATCCTTGGTCCCTCACTGCTTTAGGCCTATTCCTCTGAGGCACCTGGATAATAGCTGGACGTGGAGGCATTTTCATTTCTCAGGATCTTGGCTGTTCAGGTGGCCTATTGTTTTGTTTCGTATATACGGTCTATAGCAGTGGTTCTTACACATTAGTGTGCATCAGAATCACCTAGAAACCTGCTAAAACACAAGTTTCTGCTGGAAACTCCCAGAAATTCTGATTTCATAGGTCTGTGGTGGGGCAGGGAATTTGCATTTCAAACAAGTTTCAAGGTGGTGGGAGGCTTCTGGTCCAGGGGCCACACTTTGAGAAGCCCTGGTGTAAAAAGGTGCAGACATGAAAACCAGAGGGGGGAACAGTTTCTCCCCAGAGGAGGCACTGGGTAACTTCTCCTGTCCCTGCCTGGCACAGCTGAGATCAGTGACTCAACAGGCCCGAGGGGCAGAGGTGAGGGGGTTGGGGGCTGGGTGGGGGGAGCAATGGATGGGAATGAAGTTTGGGCTTGAGGGCAAAGTCTTGCGGGGAGCCTAGAATGGGAGAACTCGATGTTTTGAGGGTGGAGAGGAGACAGAAGCTCTGGTGCGGCTACTTGAGGAGGGGTAGTGGAGGTGGTCACTGTGGGGCTGGAGGAGCTGGGCAGTGAGGGCCCAGAGAGTCATGAAGGGGTTAGGGGAGCAATGGGTGTGTATATGATTCCTGAAAAAGTGAAGGGTTTGAGATTTGGGGGCCGGGAGCTGATGTGAAGCTCAGCTTTCAGGGGCTGAGAGGCAATGTGGGTTTTGGGACCCAGGGAGGGGCGGTGGGAATGAGCCAGAGGTAACGGGGGCGACCTGAAGCGAGTGCAGGGGTGCCAGGGTAGAGGTGGGGTGCCAGGGCAGAAGTGAGGGGTGCCTGGGCAGAAGCTCATGTCCCGCGGCTCGGAGGAATACGGCGGGGGCCGGCCGCCAGGGCGGGGCAGGGGGCGGGGCGCGGCGGCGGGACCCGACGGAGGAGGGAGCTGAGCGGAGTCCCAGCCCGATCCGGATCCCGAGCCCGGTGGCCGCGCCTCCCTCACCGTCCCCGCCTGGAGCCCGGCGCCGCCGCCGCCCTGCCGCCCCCGCCGGCCGCGCCGTGACGCGGGCATGAGCCTGCCCCGCGGCCCCGCCGAGCAGGCGCCCCTGGCCCGGGCCTCGGCCCTCAGGTAAATTGGGGGGCGCGAGGCAGGGAGGGGGACAGAGGCCGAGCAGAGCCCGCGAGAGCCTTGGCGACTCCCACCCCTGGGGACCCTCAGTGGCTTCCCGAACCTGAGGACGCTCCATCCCATGGGACCTTCCTACTCTGGTGTGGGGGGCTCAGAGATCCGCCACCCAAAAGCCAGTGCCTGGGCCCTGAAACTCCCTGAGCTCTCCCAACCCCCAGCTCTCCTCTCGGTGGGAGCCCCTGTCGCGAGCTGACCTCACCCGCACCCACACAAACCCTATCGGAGCAACCCAAGCCCTGCGCTCCTTGGCCTGCCAGCCGGAAGGGGTATTACCCAGCCCCTGGCAGCTCTCAGCCTCTCTGCCTTCCTGCTCTTCCCCGGGCCTCCTGTTCTCTCAACTGCTCCAAATTCCAGGAGATGATTTTCTGTGCCCCAGCTGACCCCCTCTGCCGACCCTCTCCTGCCTATGGAGTTTCTACCCACAGCCCAAACTCCTGGCCAGCTGCCTCCTGTCCTTGAACCTTTCTCCACTGGCCCTCGAGGTCCTGTCCACCTTCTCCCCCGTGGCCCGCAAGGCCCTGGATCCGGTTACATGCTTTCTGTTGCTGAAAAGGGGCATGAGCGGAGGCTGGGCACCTGGGTGATGTGGCAGAGCTGGGACTCTGTGCAGCCTGCCTGCCCCAGGCCAAGGGGACACGTCAGTTGCTGGGGCGCTTTCGCTTCGATGGAAGGGGTGGGTTGGAGGGCTCTGATGGCTGGGGCAGCGAGGGTCCTGGCAGCAGCTCTAGGAGATCCCACTTGGGCAGTGTGGGGTGGGCTTGCCTAGGGCAGGTTCTTTCCTGGACCCTTTCAGAGGGATGCGGCACCAGTACAGGTTCTTCCTGCCCCCGCCCCCCACTCTGAGTCCCAGGAGCTGTGCCTCCTCTCCGGGATTGCTTGCCTTGCTGTGCTAGTACTGGTTACTCCCAGCACTGCTCTCCTGGGCAGGGCAGCAAAGCTGGGCATGACCTCACCCCACAACCCCAGGCAAGGTGGGGCCGCCTGACAAGGCCTGGCCTAGGTGTCAGCAGCATGCTCTTCCCGGAGGCAGCTCTGAACCAAACTGCGGGTCTGGGGCGCAGCTGGTTCTCCAGTAACAGCCTGCCTGCTGGCCATGCCACCTCTGGAAGCTGAGCCGGGTCCAGCCAGGTGGAGGCTGGTGGTGGTGGAAGAAAGGATGGGGAGGAGGGTAAGTCCTAGAGAGAATTATGAGTTCAGCCCCCAAATATTGAGCACCTCCTCCCCACCGGGCACCATTCTGGGAGGCAGATAGAGCTGTTGACTAGACAGATGAGGATGAGCCACCAGGGAGCTGACATTCCAGATGTCTCTCTGTGGCCAGAAACAAATGGACAGATGTAGGAACAAGAAAATCCCATGGTGGTGTGCAATGAAGACAGCCGCACCTGACGTTGTGAGAGGCCGACTCGAAGGGTTCCTCTGGTGAGGGTAGTCAGGGAAGGCCTCCTGGAGGAGGTGAAGGAAGCGGTGGAGTGAACCTTGACCGTGTGAGGGAACGGTGTTGGTGGGGAACAGCCAGTGCAGTGGTCCCTCGAGGGGTGTGGGATTGGCATGTTGAGTGGTGGGCAGGGGACCCAGGAGAGCAGAGTGGTCCCAGGCCACAGCCTTACTCTCCTGGCTTAAGGGTCTGAGGGACCATGGCTTTTCAGATGCCCCCTCCTTCTGCTGTCCTTCTCTGCCTGGGTGGATATTTGGTCTGTCTTTGCCATCCACCTTGATGAGACTTGCCATGTTTCAGGTGGTGGCCCCTATGGGGATTTGTTGGGAGACCTCCCAGCCGGCCCTGATAACAATCTGGGGGGTAGGGTGGGGGCAGAGTGGCAGGTGATGGGAAACGGCCCTGGTGCTGGAAAGAATCTCACAGATCCGATCTTCGCCCGTGGGGTGGAGACAGCCAGACAACAGTGAGATGGTGTCCAGGTAGGGCTGTTCCTGTGGCCCCGATAAGATCCGATCTGTCAGGGGTGGGGAGGCCCAGCCAGGCAGGCAGCCGCCCGCTCAGTCATTGGTTGCTAGCCTCAGTGAGTAGTGTTTGTTCTGGAGCCAAAGCCTCCAGGCAGAATCCAGGTGTGGGAGGGAGTGCTCAGAGTGACTGCCCCATGGGGCAGGTGGGCACGGAGGGCCCTGGGAGTCTCCCTGCCCCCCTACCCCGAAGGACACCTCCCTGCCCCCCTATCTGGAAGGAGCATTTTGGAGCTGGCTCTCCCTGTGCAGGGGTCTGTGGTGGCCAGGCACCAGGCAGGTACTGTCCCTGGGTAAGCAGCAGTGTTGGTACCGGCTGGGAGGCAGGCTGGGGGCAGCTGCTCCTCTCCTCCCCAACTGAACCCTGAGAAGGGCTGCTGGACAACCTGCTTAGCTGGGAGCTCGGAGCTCACAGGCCCCATGCCTAGTGCTGGTGAAGGACCCAAGACCTCAGGTCCTCTCGAAGTAGCAAGCATTCTTCCTGCTGCAGGCCTGTGAGGCTGGCAGTGGCTCAGGAGTGATGGGGACAGTGGCCGCAGGGACAAACAGGGCAGGGGCTGCTTCAGCCCAATTCCTGGCCTGCCCATCCTCAGCTGCCCTCCACTTGTTTTTAATTTTTTTCATTAATTTTTTGAAATTTTTTAGAAACAGAGTTTTTCCCTATCACCTAGGCTGGAGTGCAGTCGCTTGATCATAGCTCATTGCTGCCTGGAATTCCTAAGCTCAAGTGATCCTCCCACCTCACGCTCCCCCGTAGCTATGACTATAGGCATGTGCCACATGCCCAGCTAATTTTTTCATTTTTTGTAGAGACAGGGTCTCCCTATGTTGCCTGGGCTGGTCTTGAACTCCTGACCCCAAGTGATCCTCCCACATTGGTCTCCCAAAGTGTTGGGATTACAGGTGTGAGCCACTGTGCCCGGCCTGCCCTCTACTTCTTGCTGTCCTATTGGGTATTCACAGGCTCGGCTTGGGGACCGCCTTACTTGCTTAATACAGTGCAGTCCCTCTGGAGGATGGGTTGGTTCTGGGCCCCCCCACCACTTGACCCCATTGCCTGTCAAATTTGTGGGTCCATCTGTTGGCCCTGACCCTTCCCTCCTCTTCTTCCCAACCCCCGTTTGCCACACCATGTTGGGTCCTAGGTTAAGTCTTGCTCTTGCAAACCTCACTGGAGAGTAAGTGTGGCCGGGGTCCCTATGACTCAGGGCTGGAGCAAGCTGCCAGGACGTTGCCACCCAGGCTTCTCCATGAAGGTCATTCTTCCCGCTGGGGGCCTGGGGTATGGGACAGGGTGGGGCCTATGACAGATACAGCAGGAGCACTCCTGAGAGCTTGGGGCCACAATCCCTGGTGGGGTGACACTGGGAAAGAGCAGGCTGGCTTCGGGTGGTTTCATCACCCTGTCTGGGCAGGAACTCTTGAAGGAAAAAATACACACACACACACACACACACACACACACACACACACACAGCCCTTGGAGTTTTCAAGGTAGAAGCTCTGGCCAGGCGCAGTTGCTCACACCTGTAATCTTAGGACTTAGGGAGGCCGAGCCGTGCAGAGACCACTTGGCCCCAGGAGTTTGAGACTACCCGACGCAACATGGTGAAAACCTGTCTCTACAAACAAGTTTTTAAAAATTAGCCGGGCATGGTGGTGTGTACCTGTGGTCCCAGCTATTCAGGAGGCTGAGGTGGGTGGATCACTGGAGCCTGGGTGGTTGAGGCTGCAGTAAGCCATGATTGCACCCCGCACTCCAGCCTGGGTGACAGAGCAGGACGCTGTCTCAAAAGAAGAAAAGAAAAAGGGTCCCAAGTGGGCAGGCAGGTGCCTCATGGATTCATTTCCTCATTTAAAGTAGGTGGATTTATTCACATTTTTTCCAATGGGGAAATTGAGGCACAGGGTCTTAAGTGGCTTGCCCAGGACTACACAGGTGGCTGGATTCACGCTCCTGGCCATGCTATGTCTGAGCTACCTTGGATGAACCCAGGGGCCCCGTGGCTTCCTGTAGGTGTGTTGACAGGGGGCTTCCACACTGTGGACCCACAGCCAGCAGCCATCCTGCTAAGCATCTTGGAGGGGAACTGCACTTGCTCTGGGGAGAAGGCAGCTCCAGAGGCAGGCAGTAAAGACAGAGCTGAGAAAATTGACCCATCTCTGGTGCCAGAGCCCAGATGTGGCAGAGCTGTTGGCGATCAGTTGCCAGTGAAGGACCCCAGAGCAGCCCTTACGGGAAGAAGTGGACCGCCTAGCTGTTGGAGGGTCTTGGCCCCCAGGAAGCTGGGATAGAGGCAGTGAATGGGCAGGAGTGGAATTGAGGGGGCTATCGGGTGCAAGTGGGATAGGGGAGCATTACCCCCTCTGCCCCTCCCTTGTTTGCGTGTGCCCACTGGGGTAGTCCCATCTGTTCCTTGTTAGGCACTCAACAGACAGGCCTCCAGGACATTAATTAATGCCAAGCTGCTGGCAGCAGCATGCCTGCCCCAGGGCCCCGTTCTGGCAGCACAGATACCCAGCTGACCCCAGAAATGCTGCTCCCATCCCACCCGGTGATCCTGTAGACACCAGGTCCACATTGCTGGCATAGCCCTGCCCCGAGGCCGGCGGGCAGAGAAGGCTTAGGTGGTGGCAGGCAGCCAGAGACAGTGGCAGGATGCTCCCCCCCCAGGCTGGCCTCCATCACCACCCTGGATCTTCTCCTTCATCCCTGGCTCTGCCCCAGGCCTGCTGTGTGACCTTAGTCATGTAGCTTACTCTCTCTGGGCAACTTACTTTCCCCATCTATAAAATGAAGAGGTTAGACTGGGTCATCGCTAAGGTCTCCCTCTGAGTCTGAGTCTTTGTTATCTGTTGATCTGCCTGATTTAGGGTGGCTCTGCTGCTACCCCCATTTCCTGCTCCACGTTTACCTCCCCTTGTTGTCCCACACTTTCTCCTGCATGTCGTATTGCCCCAGGCCCTGGCTGGTTCCCCTGTATTTAACTCCTGCGCTTGCTCAGGACATGGAGGCCCTGCTTGGTTTGGCCAGACCTAGTGGCTCGTTAGACCCCGGGCCCCACCCTCATGGACTGGCCAGTGTTCCCAACCCCAGGGCCAGGGCAAGGCGTCTGCTCCCACAGTGGCCACCTCCAGCTGGCCCAGCACATTCCTCAGGCTTATCTAGGGCCCGCCCCACTGGACTCTGCCCTCCCACCCAGGAAGCAGCACCCAGAGCTTCGGAAGAGTTGCAGGGGCTGCGAGCAGGCTCTGCAGGGGCTCAAGGTAGTGACTCCTAGCCTGGGGCTGGAGAGAAACAGGTAGACGATCGGGTGGGGCAGGAGGGCAGAGGGGTTTGGGTTGGGGGGCGCTGCTGAGCTAGCCAGGCAAATAGTCTTTAACATTGCAGAGCATGGGGTTCACTCAGACACCCAGGGGTCATTTCCTGAGACCCCTTCCCCCATCTCTGGGAAGGCTCCTGCTCCCCCCCTACCCCTGGGGGCTCTTGTACCCAGAAAGGAGCTTTTGCTCATGGCAAGTTGCCCTCAATTTGCCCCAAAGTTATCACAGTTGATGGGGCCACCAGCCTGAAATGCTGAGGGACAGCAGCCCCTGGCCACTTCCCTTCCGGAGTCCCCACCTCCACAGCAGGAGCCGAGCCAGTCCTCCCAGGAAGGGGTTAAGTGCCAGCCCCAGCCGTGAGGGAGGGGACTGGGCTGGACCATTTTCCTGGCTGCTGCCTCCACCTCGGTTTTCCTGAATGGTTCTGTCGTACTGGGGTGGGGAGGGAAGGGAAGGAGGAAGGGCGGGAGGAGGTGGGGGGAGGAGTGTGGGAAGAGGAAGGAAAAAAGAGAGCGAGACAGCGAGAGGAAGAGAAAGATGTCACTGTCTCTAATCTCCCTGTCATTTTTATTTCCAGCAGGCGCGGGGCGAAGGAGCTGCTAGAACAATGCTGAGGCAGGCGAGGTGAGGAGCAGCCCCTCGCGGCAGCCCCGAAGGAGTGTCTGGAACAGGTGATTGGAGGAGCCGGAGACCCAGGCACCTGGGCATCCTTCCCCTCGCCTCCGCCAGGCCCCGAGCCCCCAAAAAGGTGGGGGAACCATGGCGACCAATTTCAGCGACATTGTCAAGCAAGGCTATGTGAAGATGAAGAGCAGGAAGCTCGGGGTGAGTGACCCTGAGCTTCCGAGGGGCCCCGCTGAGGGATGGGGGCCGAGGACTTGGTCCGGACACGGAAGGCATGGCGTGTGGGGCACGCGGCTGCCCGCCAGGTGCTGGGCATCATGCATCTGTGGTCTCAGGGCTCCTTGCCAGCGGTCTGCCTGGCATGTGCCTGGACTGGGTTCTGCCTGCTGCAGCCCCCACCCCAGAGGGCTGGCTGGCATCCCAGCAGCTGGGCCAGCGGTGGCGGTTGGTGGCAGTGGTGGCCGCCGATGGGCAGGCGACTCCCCTGCTATTGTTGAAGTTGTCACCACAGCAGCAGCAGGAGCGGCTGGCAAGGCCGGGCTGTGTCTGAGCTGAGAAACAGCGTCTCGCTTCCCCTGGCCTCCTCTCCCTTCCGTTTGCCCCCCACCCCCAGCCTCCCCTCACCTCTCCTAGCCTCTTTGCTTTTCGGTACCTCCTCTCCCCTTCCTTCTGACTGCTTTCCGTGTGCAGATCTTTAGTATATTTTTGATTGTCGTTTTTAATGTCAAAGAAGTGTTTGAAAAGGGGAGTGGCTGGTTGGGGGAGATGGGGTGGTGTGAGAGGCGCTGAAGCTGATCTTCATGTGGTTTCTAAATGAGAACTTTGGGTAGAATGGCCCGGTGCTCTGGGACAGGCTGCTTCCCTCCAAGTTGTTGGCGGGTAACTCTGTGCTTGCCTGGTGCTTGTCCCTGAACTAGGGGCTTGGAGGGGCTATAGAGAAGAGGTGTTACTAGGCATGCACCCTGTCACACCCCCTGTAGACCCCCAACTGGTGAAGACCTCCCCAGAAGGCAGGAGCAGAGGCCCCGGGGATCAACTTAATGATCTCGGCCAGGGTGAGAGCTGCCTCTGTTCCTCTGCCAAGCCCCCCTGCCAAAGACAGGTCTGGCAGCTGCCCTTTCCCCTGTAGGAAGGACAGCCCTTGTGACGGAGGTCACCCAAGTCTCGTGTTTGACCCAGGACTCCTGTCCCTCTCTCCCTTCTGTCTCCCATTCCCTTGAAGGAGCGGGTGGGTTCAGGCTGCTCAAGGCTTCCTGGCTCAGCCTGAGTGGGGTCGGGGGGAAGCGTCGGGGAGAGGGATCTGTCGCCGGGCTTCCCTACCTGGGTACCAGACAGAGCAGGGCTGGCCTTGGAAAGGGTGGTTCTGGCCCCGCCCCGCCTTCCCCTCCTGTGCCTCCCTGCCCTGGGGCTCAACCTAGTTGAGACTGGGCCCTGGCAGCTATCGGCTACTTTGCTCTTTACTCTTCCTCTGAAAGGGGGATCAGCCCACTGACTTGGAGCACAGAACAAAGAGAAGCCGAGGCCGAGGCAGGGAGCCTAAGGAAGCGGAGGCCTAGCTTCTAACATCACTCCTCATTCCTTTGGCCCCAGACTTAGCATGTCCCCAGGTGGGCTGAGGCCTTGCCCAGGGCAGAGCGTGCCACGAAGGCACCAGCTACAGGGCAACCAGTCCAGCTCAGTATCAAACCTGTTCCCGAGGGAGACTGAGCGGCTGACAGGTGGGCACAGCTCGGATGGGGAGGTGGGGCGTGGCCAGGCCCTCTCCATGCAGGGAATTCTCTTCCCTCTGAAGACAGGAGCCTCACTTCCCCTGGTGTGAGAGGCTGCAGCAGCCATTCTCATCTCAGCCTACAGAGGGGAGGGGGAGGGGCCGAAAGAGATCCGGAGCCGGCTCTCCTACCTGCCAGGGCCTTTCTCCTGTGGCAGAGCTGTGGCAGAGTGTTTCTGAAGCACTGATCAAAGCTTTGTGCAAAGTGGGAAGGAGGGCTCTTGAGCACGTGGCTCCCTGGGGCTGTGAATGTGTATCCTGTAACCAGGCAACCAGTGTGCCAGGCCCCCAGGCCTTCTGCCCCTGACGCTGCAGGCTGCCTGGAGCCCACCCTGGCGGGGTGTATCTGGGTCGGCAGCATCCATCCATTCATCCATCCATTCATTCACGGTTCCTTCATGTGGTCATTCACTTGTTTACCACGGCTGCTAATGAGGCTACCAGGATATGAGTGAGGATTCTGAGGATACAATTCAGCGTCTGTCTTAAAGGAGCACTGCAGCTGAGACCTGAGGGCTGCTGAGGTTTAGGTGGATAGAACAGGGGCCGAGCCAGGTCAGGGATGCAGGAGTAGACATGCCTCCTAGGGTACCAGCTAGGAGCCAGAAATGGCCTGGCTCTGAGTGTCGTCTTGAAGTGGGGGCTGCCTAGGACTACTGCACCCTGGGACCAGTAGGCCTGGGGAGGGGATGGGGCCCAGAGGTCTCCTGGCCTCCTCTGCTGTGCTCTCGGCCACCACTCAGTCTCTCTACTGTTTCCTGTAAGATGCCCGGAGAATGGGCTCTGCCAGGCTTTTGGGGTGCCCGCTGGAAGGAGTAGGTAAACCCCAACCACAGACTTTGGGCAGAAAAGAGCCTAGGTGGGAGGGAGGGGCTGTTCAAGGGTGGCTGAAGTGGGTGGCTTGGGCCAAACCCCCTGCACCGTGAATGATAGGCCCGTCTGTCCCTTCAGTCCTACGGTGGTCACTCCCCTCCCCTCCCCACTACTTCTCACCCCTTGGGAGGAGTCCATGAAGCTACAGAGAACATAGGTGGTTTAAGATACAAGGGGTCTTGGCAGTGGCCCGGACAAGAAGGGAAGGCACCATGCTGTGGGAGGAGCCCCAGATTCTCAGCTCCGCCCCTTAACCTCGGACAGCCTTGGGTTCCCAGATGGAACAGGGCCCCTTACACTCCAGAGTTGGTAAATGAAGAGAGGGCAAGTGAAAGCTCCCAAAGACAAGAGTGAGTGTTACCTGTGTAAAGAGCTCTCACCTGACTCAGAGAACTAGGGGCACGGGGATGTGTAGACTGGCAGGGGGAAAGGGTCCAATCCCTGTTCCCAGGAGGCCCCTCTGTTGTGGCTGGCACTGCCCAAGCCCTGGCCAGGTCCTACAGTGGGCTGTGAGGGTTGGCTCTGGATCTAGACAGCCTGCTGCAAATACCAGCATCATCATTCCTTAGCGTTTTGATGCCTCACTTTCCCCATCTATAAAATGGGGATAACAGAACTGATCCCAGGAGAGGCCCTGAGACTGTGCAGAGTGTTAATAACAGTGCGTGAGCAGGAAGCACTCAGTGAACGTTGGCAACTCTCACTAAACTCAGCGGTGCACACACTCAGGCTGGGGCTTTAGGGAACACTGCGCAGCACTGCCCCCTGTGGCAGGCAGGGGTGGCTGCAGGACTGTGCGGGCAGGATGGGAGTGGTCCAGGGAGGTCGGCTCAGGGGTCACTGTCATCTTGCCCCACAGATCTACCGGAGGTGCTGGCTGGTGTTCCGGAAATCCTCCAGCAAGGGGCCCCAGCGGCTGGAGAAGTATCCGGATGAGAAGTCGGTGTGCCTCCGGGGCTGCCCCAAGGTTAGGAGGCCTGGGCCCTAGCTCCCCCAACCTGTAAGCAAAGGCGGTCTGCTGAGGCCTGAGGTCTGCACACACCCTCCTGGGGGTGGCAGCCCTGTGGGGGACGCAGAGAGAGGCGCCCCGGCCTGGCTAAGTCCCTTGCGGATGCTGTCCCAGGTGACTGAGATCAGCAACGTCAAGTGTGTCACGCGGCTCCCCAAGGAGACCAAGCGGCAGGCAGTGGCCATCATATTCACTGACGATTCGGCGCGCACCTTCACCTGCGACTCAGGTGAGGCGCTGAGTGCGGGCCTCCACCTGCCTCCCCTGGGGTGGCTGTGGTCAGAGGTCTAGCCAGGAGTGGGCAGAGCAGGGCTAAGCCTGGGTGGAGATGGTGGTGTGGTGTGTGGGGTTGGGGGCGCTTTGAGGGAGCAGGCCCCCAGGGGTGAGGCGGGATAGACAGAACCCATTGTCCTTGCCCTCCCTGCTGTGCATGGCGGCATAAGTCAGGCTGGGCGGATGGACACCAAGAGCCACATGATGAAGTAGCATTTTCTTCAGAGCTGGAGGCGGAGGAGTGGTACAAGACACTATCTGTGGAGTGTCTGGGGTCCCGGCTCAATGACATCAGTCTAGGAGAGCCTGACCTCCTGGCCCCAGGCGTGCAGTGTGAGCAGACAGGTGAGGCTGGGCCCTGGCCCTGGGGTCGGGGAGGGGGAGGAGGAAGAGGGGAAGGAGGGAGGAAGCCCCCATCTGGGACATCTCTGGGCCCACTTGTCCTCCCTCCCTGACTCCAGATCGCTTCAATGTCTTCCTGCTGCCCTGCCCCAACCTGGACGTGTACGGCGAGTGCAAGCTGCAGATCACCCACGAGAACATCTACCTCTGGGACATCCACAACCCCCGTGTGAAGCTCGTCTCGTGGCCCCTCTGCTCACTGCGCCGCTATGGCCGGGATGCCACACGCTTTACCTTCGAGGCCGGCCGGTAGGACCCTCTCGCCTCCCAGCCCTGTCCTACCATGGTGTGAGGGTGGCTGCCATTCACTGTGTTGGGCACTCACTGTGCTAGGAGCTTGGTTTATTTATTGACATAGCAATCCCAAGGGGGAATATAATGTTCCCATTTCGTAGAAGAAATGGAGGCTCAGAGGAGTCACTTGCCCACAGCATGCAGATCAAGTGAAGCTGTTCACCAAAAGTCATACTTTGGCTTAAGTCAGACGTGGGTATAGGCACTAGTTCTGTGACTGTGGACCTGCGTCTGGGTTTCAGGGTTAATAAAGTACCTAGCCTCCTAGAATTATAGTGAAGACTGGGTATCCGCCCTCGCTTGAACTCTGGAGTCAGCCTACCTAGACTGAAATTCTGTATAACCCTCTGTAGAACCCTGGTTGAGTTACTTAGCTTTGTATGTCTGTTTCCTCATCTATAAAATGGTTTGGGAAAATGCGTAATAATGAGGAAACTATTAATGGTACAAAGGCCAGAGGGAGGTGGTAGAGAAAACTGAATGGGTTAATTCTTCTAAAGCATTTTGAGCACCAGCTGGTAGAGAAAATGCTCAGCGTATTTGCACCATGTGGTCGGAACCCCAGACCACAGCGCTGCCTGTCCTCCCGCCTGGAACGCAACCGCAGCTTGCAGTTGCAGGAGAGCCTGACCGAGCACATGCGTGTCTGTGGGGGGTCCCCACCACCTTGCCCTCTGTGCCATCTGTCTCCCCAGGATGTGTGATGCTGGGGAAGGACTCTACACCTTCCAGACACAAGAGGGGGAGCAGATTTACCAGCGGGTCCACAGTGCCACCCTGGCCATCGCAGAGCAGCACAAGCGGGTCCTGCTGGAAATGGAGAAGAATGTGAGGGTGAGGCAGCAGGCAGCAGTCCAGGGTATGGGTGGCAGGTGGACAGGCAGGGCCGAGTGCCTGGGGTACACAGTGGAGGCAGGTAGGGTCTTGGGCGGGCTGCTTAGGGATACTGAGCCACTAATGGGAGCACCCCCTCCTCTGCCCCACAGCTGCTGAACAAGGGCACAGAACATTACTCGTATCCCTGCACTCCCACGACTATGCTGCCACGCAGTGCCTACTGGCACCACATCACAGGTTCCCAGAACATCGCCGAAGCCTCCAGCTATGCTGGTGAGTCGCTTCCATGCCCCACACCTGCCTGCCAGGAGGCTCCGTGGAGGATGAGCCCTATTGGGCAGGGCTCTTTTGACCTAGCTCTGAGTCCTGAGCCTGCTTCTGTGCCCACAGGTGAGGGGCATGGGGCAGCCCAGGCCAGCTCAGAAACGGACCTCCTCAACAGATTTATCCTGCTAAAGCCAAAGCCCAGCCAGGGGGACAGCAGCGAGGCCAAGACGCCATCCCAGTGACCATAGTGCTGGCGAGCACCAATGACTGCTGGGGGCTGCCCGCTGCAGGGCTGGCTGCAGTGTACCGTGGACAGCCTCAAGGGGCTGTCCGTCAAGAGCCTGGAGAAAGGGAGCAAACTGCCCCCTCCTCACCCCCAAGGGTGAGGCTGGACTGAGGCAAAGGGCTGGCCACACCACCTGAGCATGTGTGAGGGGCTGGAGCTACCGTGGGACTATATACTGTTAATGATTTTAATATATATGGCTTACGACATACTCTGTATTAACGACATCCCCCACCCTCATCCTGTCCTTCCCCACCAATACACACACATTTCTGAATTCCATGACCAGGCTGCGGTCAAGGCTGCTTTTGAGAATGAGGGCAATTGTGTCCATCCTCCATGGCACAGCCTTCTTGCTGCCAGGACCTGCTTGAACTGCCAGGGCCAGAAGATGGGGACAATCAGGGCTTGAGGCTGGCACTCTGGCTGCTGGCTTTTCCCAAACAGCCCAAGGGCTAGGACAGCAGGTGGCTTCTCAGTTCCTCTGGGCCTGGAGTGGCACAGGAAGGATCTGCACTTCCACTGTGCTGCCTGCCAGCCTTGCAATTGGAGTTTGAAGCAGAGGTGACATCTGGTTTTAAAATGTAACTTCTGCACAGGCTCCTTCCTGCTTTGTAGGCTGGGAAGATGCCCTCAGGGTAGGGGGCTGATTACCTCAGCCATGTGGAGGAAGGCTGGAACTTGTTCCTTCCCCAGGGCCAGGCCAGGAGGGAAGGCCGCAGCAGGACTGCCGTGGGGAGCACCCCTGCTGCCCCCCTCACTGACCAGGGGTGGACAATGCCCAAGCAAAAGGAGCCCCTTGGCCCTGTCTGGCCAGCCAAAAGCACTCTGAAACCAAGATCTTCCCATTCCCTCCTCCCCACATGGTGCTGAGGCTCCCTGCTGAAATGCAATTAAAGCAATTGATTTTCTAGTGCTGGTATTTGTTGACTACCATGCAGAAGGGCTATCTTTCTATTCACATCAAACCTTTGGTTGGGGGGGGGGGGCTTTTGTTGTTGTTTTTTTTGCGTTTTGTTTTGTTTTTTAAAACTTTAGGGTCCTGATTTGTGGGAACAGACTTTCTTGTAAATAACCACTGTCTGAGTTGTGGCAGGAGGATGATTAAGCATGAGGCCCCTCCCAAAGGAGCCCTTGAGCCAGGGAGGTGGCGCAGTCAGCTCAGCTCTCAACGTGACCCGAGGAATGACCACCCAGAGGGATGAGCTAGCCTGAAGAGGGGAACTGGGGTCCAAAGGTCTTTGGGGAGGGAGGCAGAGCTGGCTGGCTCAGCTAAGTGGCACGATGACGCATGAAGGAGATTATGTTGTGCTCTTTATTGCCAAAAATAAACACTTTTAAAAAGACAACTTCTGTTAATCAATAAATATCCTTTCCTTTCTGTACCAGATCTCTGCTTTTCTCCAGGCTGCCTAATTAACTGCTTTGTGTGTGTTCCTACCTGGAGACAGTGCTAAGAGGTTAGGGCCAGAGCCTTCATTAAGGAGAAATGAAATACTTCTCCTGTGTATGTGGGAGGGGCTCTTGCTCCTGCGGCTGTTTCCACCCCCACCATCACCACTAAAAATGATCAGGCCACTGGTAGCAAAGGGGTTCGTAACTGCTGGGTAGAGAATGAAATACCGTGTTTATTTGGTAGGAAGGGGACAGCCAGGGTGTAACGCTATTCCCAAAAGATTGTTTCTCAAATGAGGGACACCTGGGAATTTGAAGTGCTAGCAGGCCAGCCCTGGGGCAAGGACTGGAAGGGTTTACAGGCTCCTTGAATCAAGACTGTGGCACTGGATCCTAACACCAAAAATCTAACGTACAACTGAAAATTACTCCTTTTGGACAGAAAGGATTTAGAGGAAAGACCCGGACTAACCAGGAGAGAAGTTCAGTGGGTTCCCCACAGGTGCGCTGCAAACAGACTGGAAGGGACATTCTGGGATCTGGGGAGCCCTACTGGCCATTACTAACAGCAGTCAGGGCCAGTAAAAACCTGTCCTGCCTAAACACCACCGCATCCCTGGTAATCTATCTATGACCCGCTTCTAGTTGGTACTGGTGACCTGCCAAGAAGCTCAAGAAACAGTAGACTAGAGTCCCAGAAACTAGAAAAGCCTCAAGAGAGACCCCCAAATCCAGCTGCTGGCCTGAATCTCCGTTTTTGCTGAAGCAGGCAAGCTGCAGCTAATTTATGGTTAGCACGTCACTCTGGATCTCGTGGCTTAATTGAGTTTGTAAATCACTGAGTTTCTTCTTCAATCCAGAGAGGGCCGACAGAACGATGGTTTCAGGACGCAGAGAGCCACAGGACTCCACATTGTAGTAAAACCTAGGAGGCAAGAGTCCAGTGAGCACCCTGCAAGGAAGGCTGGCAGACCTGAGCTCTGGCCGTGGACAACCCTTCCTCGTTCTGAGTCTTGGCTCTGTTCCCACATGGAACTTGACCTTGGGCCAGGGCTGACTTCCCTTCATCTAAAACCTCTTACATGGAGTAGTTTCAACACACTGCATGACCTCAAGGAGGCTCCAGCTACCTCATAAGATACCTGTGAAAATCCTCAAATTCTGTATGCACACACACCTCACTGAGGAGAAGGTAGAAAATCATGTGAGCAGTGACCAGTGTCACAGCCCTTTCAGTCACCCCTGTGGAACTTGGGTCAAAATCTCTGCCCCTAGCTTTGACCTCAAGAATCTTTTCTTTGGGGGCTGAAAATCAGAATAGGAACAACCTGGATAACTGGAGGGTCCTCTCTGTCACAGTGACCAAAAGGGGGCTGGCGACCTGCCCCCAGGACATACACATAGCATGTGTCTATTTCAGCAGTCAGCAGCCCCTCCTCAGCGTACGAGAACTGCAAGGTGGGGGAGAAGGATTGCCGAGCCCGGAGCCTGCACCAAAACCATCCCTTCTGACCCCCTTCACCTTTTTATGTCCGACCAGGGTCTTACCTCTCTGGCTTGCCATTGGGGTCATAGGGAGCCTGCGACTCGTCCTCATCCAGCTCCGAGTACTCACTCTTTGGCCTGAGGTCAAACACAGGTCAGCACAAGGTTGCCACTGCTGCTTTTGGGACACTCAAGTTCCTAGAGACCCTGCCACATCTCAGTCACCAGCAGTCATTTCCATGCCACCCCCACCCCCAATGCCTGCCACCACTCCTAAAGGGAACATACCATTCCTCGGGCTTCGGGTACACTGTGTGCCTCAGGGCATTGTCTGGATCGTATTCAAAAGCCACCCCTGCGGTAGGGTTCCATTTGGCATGCTCCTTGCCAAAGCCCTTTTTGGCATAGGCCCGAAGTCTCAGCTCCTGGCCCTTTCTCAGCTTGACGATGAGAATGTCTGCAGGGGGAGGTACAAGTCAGTCAAGGCCCTGGAGAGAGACGGTTCTCCAAATTCTGACTTGGAGTGCTACTGCAAGACCACACACATCTGGAAAAATGGATCTAAAGCCAATTTACGACGAGACTAGACAGTACGAGAGGCTGTGTCTGGTGTCTGCATCCCACTGGCCCACACAGTGACAGGTCAGGAAGATGTCTGCACATTCACTCCATGGCTTACCATCCTGCTCCACGTAGTCATTGGGGTCATTATCTCGGTTCCGGGATGTCACCTGCAGGGAGTCCAACAGCCATTCATTAGCTGCTCACCTCCCCAGTCACTTCCTCTGGCATCCATCTCCCAAAACCTCTAGACTGCAATCTGTCAATCAGGGAAGGGGCACCTGACAAGGCAGTGGCACAGATGTCCCCGAGGACTCCAACCCCCACTTCATGGTGTGGTGATAGCCTCAGGCAAAACAATTCCATGGCCTGTAAAAGAGTCCTCAGGCAATAGAGGGTGCACAGCACCAACGATGCTAATGATGCAACGATGCTAATGATGCAACGATGCCCAAGAAGAATCCAGAATTCGAATTTCTAGGGATCAGATTAAGGCAGAAGGTAACAGGGAAAGTCAACATTTTATAAGGATCAATCCCAGTATGGCCCACTTGGAGCCAGAAAGAGAAAAGATCCCAGGGAAGCCAGGCGCAGTGGCTCATGCCTGTAATCCCAGCACTTTGGGAGGCCGAAACAGGTGGATCCCCTGAGGTCAGGAGTTCGAGACCAGTCTGACCAACATGGAGAAACCCCATCTCTACTAAAAATACAAAACTAGCCGGGCATAGTGGCACATATCTGTAATCCCAGCTATTTGGGAGGCTAAGGCAGGAGAACTGCTTGAGCCCGGGAGGTGGGGTTGCGGTTAGCCAAGATCGCACCATTGCACTCCAGCCAGGGCAACAAGAGTGAAACTCTGTCTCCAAAAAAAAAAAAAAAAAAACAAGATCCCAGGGAAAAGAGGATGCTGTCCTGCACTGACCGGAATGACCCGGGGGCTGTTGGAGATGAGGTCTCGAGACGTGACATGTCGAGTCTGGTCTTCATTGCACCGCACGTCGAGGGTGAACTCCACTGAGCACTCAGGGCAGAACTCCTCACATGTGCAGTCCTGAGGCAGGAAGAGAAGCAGAAATGAGTCTATGGGAAGATGGCGACTCCTGCCTTGGCTCCCTGCATCTAATACCCAGTTCCTTAAGTTTCTTCACCTGTAAAAAGGGATTGATCAGTCTCCAGGTTCCTGTGGGCTGTGACAATCTGGGATAGCATTCTCACAGACTGCCCAAGTTTAGACACAACTTATACCGACACTGGCACCCACGTTTCCTTCCCACTCCCACCAGCTGCCAGGCCACCTCTGCAGCCAGACTGCTAACATCTCACTCTGGCCCTTGGAGTACTCTTCCTCAGAGAAGCAAGGCTATGAGGCAGAGGAGGATGCGTCCACACTCTGCAGTTCAGCTTCCCAAGAACTAAGTGGACCAACTTGAGAATGTAACCACCATTTAAAGTAAACCACCAAAGCAGAGAAAAAAGTACCCTTCGAGTTCTAGAGTACTCACCTTTTCTAAAAAAATCCTTTCTTTATGGAAAACTTCATATATATACAAAAATAGAGAAGCTGGTAAGAAACTGCCATCCCACAACCATCAACCACCTTCCATAATCATTAAGTTTGCCATTCTTAAAACTACTGGCTCGCCGGGCGCGGTGGCTCAAGCCTGTAATCCCAGCACTTTGGGAGGCCGAGGCGGGTGGATCACGAGGTCAAGAGATCGAGACCATCCTGGTCAACACAGTGAAACCCCGTCTCTACTAAAAATACAAAAAATTAGCTGGACATGGTGGCGTGTGCCTGTAATCCCAGCTACTCTGGAGGCAGAGGCAGGAGAATTGCCTGAACCCAGGAGGCGGAGGTTGCGGTGAGCCAAGATCGTGCCATTGCACTCCAGCCTGGGTAACAAGAGCGAAACTCCGTCTCAAAAAAAACAAAAAAAACAAAAAACAAAAAACAAAACTACTGGCTCATACCCATGGTAGGGACTACCAACTGCAGTTGAACTTCAGGCAAGAAGAGAGTGACCAGGATGCAATCAAGCAAGCTGTTCTCTCCCTCACACCAGTGAGGAAAACCCGACATTCTTTTTGATGTTTGCCCGATAAGGAAGAAGCAGCAACTAGAGGTCCCACCTGAGATGTCTGCAGTCACACACAGGAAAGGAAGGAAGGCAACCCAGACCCCTGAGACAGAATGACTCTTAGAAATATGAAATAGAGCTGGGCACAGTGGCTCACACTTGTAATCCCAGCACTTTGGGAGGCTGAGGTGGGAGAATCACTTGAGACCAAGAATTCGAGAGCAGCCTGAGAAATAGGGTGAGACCCTGTCTCTACAAAAAAGTACATGAAAATTAGCCAGGCAGAGTGGTGCACAGCACCTGTAGTCTCAGCTACTTGAGAGGCTGAGGCAGGAGAATCACTTGAACCCAGAAGAGGAGGCTGCAGTGAGCCGAGATCATGCCACTGCACTCCAGCCTGGGTGACAGAGCAAGACTTATCTAAAAAAAACAGAAAAATAAAGAAACATGAAATGAGAGAATCAAAACGTAATGAAAGATAAAAAACAGAAAAAGAGCTGGGCGCGGTGGCTCACGCCTGTAATCCCAGCACTTTGGGAGGCTGAGGCGGGCGGATCACGAGGTCAAGAGATCGAGACCATCCTGGTCAACATAGTGAAACCCCGTCTCTACTAAAAATACAAAAAATTAGCTGGGCATGGTGGCGCGTGCCTATAATCCCAGCTACTCAGGAGGCTGAGGCAGGAGAATTGCCTGAACCCAGGAGGCGGAGGTTGCGTTGAGCCGAGATCGCGCCATTGCACTCCAGCCTGGGTAACCAGAGCGAAACTCCGTCTCAAAAAAAAAAAAAAAAAAAAAAAAAACAGAAAAAGGTACTCAACCTAAAAAAAATGCACTGAAAGGGAGATGAAGAGACCAAAGGGCTATAAGGACCAAATGAATCTTGATCAAGACTGACCCACAAACAAACAGAAAAACAATAAAGAATATTTGGGGAACTAGGAAAATCTGAATATTGATATTACAAATTAACACTTACTTTCTTAGGCATAATAAAAGTGTGGTTATGTAGGAAACTGTTCTTTTTTTTTTTTTTTTTGAGACGGAGTTTCGCCCTTGTTACCCAGGCTGGAGTGCAATGGCGCGATCTCGGCTCACCGCAACCTCCGCCTCCTGGGCTCAGGCAATTCTCCTGCCTCAGCCTCCTGAGTAGCTGGGATTACAGGCACGTGCCACCATGCCCAGCTAATTTTTTGCACTTTTAGTAGAGACAGGGTTTCACCATGTTGACCAGGATGGTCTCGATCTCTCGACCTCGTGATCCACCCGCCTCAGCCTCCCAAAGTGCTGGGATTACAGGCTTGAGCCACCACGCCCGGCGCAGGAAACTGTTCTTATTAGGAAATGCATGCTGAAGTGTTAGGATGTCTCTGCAACTTTCACACAGTTCAGCAAAAATAACAAGCATATGAAAAAGCAAATGTAAAATATTAATAACTGGTAACTATAGGTGAAAAGTAAAAGGGTATTTATTATTCTAGTTTTAAAATGTTTCTACAGATTTTCAGAAAAGGCCAGAGAGAGATAAAGAGATAAAGAGACAGAGAGAGAGAGAGACACCAAGCCATCTTTGTTTAATAAACACTAGAAATATGTACCCATATATATATGTATATACTTATATATACATATATATTATATTTGAGATGGAGTTTCGCTCTTGTTACCCAGGCTAGAGTGCAATGGCGCGATCTCGGCTCACCACAACCTCCGCCTCCTGGGCTCAGGCAATTCTCCTGCCTCAGCCTCCTGAGTAGCTGGGATTACAGGCACGCACCACCATGCCCAGCTAATTTTATTTTTAGTAAAGTCGGCGTTCACCATGTTGACCAGGATGGTCTCGATCTCTTGACCTCGTGATCCACCCCGCCTCAGCCTCAGCCTCCCAAAGTGCTGGGATTACAGGCCTGAGACACCACACCCAGCCCTTTTTTTTTTTTTAAAGACAAGTCTCGCTCTTGTACCCAGGCTGGAGTGCAATGGTGCAATCTTGGCTCACTGAAGCTCCTTCCTCCTGGGTTCAAGCCATTCTTCTGCCTCAGCCTCCCAAGGAGCTGGGATTACAGGTGCCTGCCACAAACCTGGCTAATTTTTGCATTTTTAGTAGAGACGGGGTTTCGCCATGTTGGCCAGGTTGGTCTCTAACTCCTGACCTCAAGTGATCTGCCCGCCTTGGCCTCCCAAAGTACTGGGATTACAGGTGTGAGCCACCGTGCCTGGCCTCATGCATATCCTTATGTAAGATATTGGTAAACTGCTCTTAATTGGTTGTACCACTGCCCCCACCAATATCTATGTTTTATTTACTAAAATCAAAACTTTGGAGATGTGAAACAAATAGGGCAAAATGTTGAAATGTGACAACACGGTGTGAGGTGGCGGCATGGGCATTTATTACGCTGGCTCCATGTTTTTCTGTGCTTGAGTATCTCTTTTTTAAAAATGTATACGTACTTATAAGATATATCAAATTAGCCATCACAAAGATGACGTGGCCCTTGAGAATATTAGAAAATGGGCTGATTCAGCATCGCCCAAACCATCAAGAGGAAATAGTCTCAAGCTGCTGTGTGATGCAGCCTAGTGAAAAGGATGAAGGTAATCTACTCCTATCCCAGGCCTATTAACGTGCCATCAGGGAGCAAACACAACCAGGAGGAAGAGGGTGAGACCCTAAGAGTATGGCCATGTTTAAGTAGCCTCACCTGCAAGGGAAAGGCATGAGTCTGGCAGAAACCAGCGCTAAGTCCCTCAGGAGCTGCTCTTGTGAGACAGCTCCCATCCCCTCTGCTCCTTGCCCACCCCAACCTTTTGTTCACTCCTTTAGCATCCTCAGGCCCCTGCTACCGGGAAGAGACGCTTCAGAAGGAACAGCCACCACTGTGAGTATAAACGGGCATTCTGGTGGAGCTGGCTAACAACACTCCCTGATGTTCTGTGCACTAATCAATCTGAAGCCCCATCAGAACCAAGGACCAAGGCCTGCCCCAGCTCTAGACTACACCTCCACAGGGTTGTTCCAGAACTACAATACAATTCAAGCTGGATGCCAAACGTCAGGAAAAATTGCTCTGAGAACTGAACCCTCCCCACCGAACCTCACATTCCACCGAATCACACAGCATACCCGAGAGTACTGCAGCTTGTCCACAATGTCATCACTAATGAGGGGAATTAACCCTGTAAAAAACAGAAAAGCACTTTAAAGACCACCAAACAGTCAAGCCAAAATGAGAACCCAGAAGCCCCCTAGGGGTGAGACTGGAAGAAGGCCCCCTCCTGACACTAGGCACAGTACCCTCCCTTTAACCTTCTAATACGAGGAGTACTCACCAAGCCTGTGAGCGATGAACTCATCATGAAGGACTGAGGAATTGGCATCAATCTGAACCCAGTCAATGGCTAAAAAATAAAGGAAGAAGACACGGAGTTTAACCATCAAATTTACCTACAGACTTAAGGCAGTTGCTCTCAAGATTTAGGAATCACCTGACACTAAACTGCAGATGGCTGGGGCTGACTCCACAGCACTAGAGTGTGAATGTTACAGATGAGGAAACTGCAGCATACAGAAGTTTAGTAACTTGCCCAAGTTTCACAAAAATACTAAGTGATGCAGCCATAGAAAGAACGAAATCACGTCCTCTGTGGCAACATGGACATGGCTGAAAGCCACTATCCACTTTTTTCTTTTTTTTTTTTTGAGACAGGGTCTTGCTCCATTGCCCAGACTGGAGTACAGTGGCACAATCTTGGCTCACTGCATCCTCCACCTCCTGGGTTCAATCAATTCTTCCTCAGCCTCCCCAGTAGCAGAATTGCAGGCATGCGCCACCATGCCAGGCTAATTTTTATGTTTTTAGTAGAGAAGGGGGTTCGGCAAATTAGTCAGACTGGTCTTGAACTCCTGGCCTCAGGTGATCCTCAGCTTCAGCCTCCCAAAGTGCTGGGATTACAGGTGTGAGCCCGGCCTGGAAGCCATTATCCTAGGAGAATTAACACAGGAACAGAAAACCAAATACCGCATGGGAGCTAAAACTGGGTACACAGGGACATAAAGATGACAGCAGACACACTGGTGACTACTAGAGCGGGGAGGGAGGCAGTGGGGCTATGGGTGAAAAACTACCTATTGAGTACTATGCTCACTACCTGGGGGAAAGGATCATTCATTCACAACCCAAACCTCAGCATCAAGCAATACACCCAGGCAACAAACCTGCACCAATGTACCCCCTGAATCCAAAACAAAAGTTTTTTAACAATAGTAGTGAAAACAGTATTTAAACCCAAGTCTGCAGATTGCTAAATTCATGCTTCTCTGCAATGCACACACAGAACAGGGGTGGACCTAAGTGGCCCGTGGGCGCCAGGGAGGCGGTCACAGAGGATGGTCAAGTCTCCAGCAATGCACTTTTCTCAACACTCCCACCCTCAGCCCGAACCAAGGACTGGAAGGAGCCCCAAAGAGTGTGGGTGGAGAGGGGAGCGGGAACCCGTGGCCCCGGGAACGAGGAAGGGGAGGGGCGCTTACCTATTATGGGCACCTCAGCGATGAAGACCCTCCGAATCGAATTGGCCACTCTGAAGGATGAAAAGCCAAGGCGCGTGAAGGTGGCGCAGCCTCGACAGGCTGGGCCCGGACCGCAGATTCCCAAAGCTAAAGCCCTGGCGCAGAGGGCAGCTCTGGAAGGACATCGCCCCCACCGCACTACACCCCCGCCCCCAACCCCCAGGGCCCCGGCTTGGGCCTCCCGGCGCCCGAGAGCTGCCAGCCTCTTCCCTAGGTAGCCTTACGCCAGGTCGGTGTTCTCGATGATGAATTTGACATTCTCGTCGGTGAGCTCCGTGATCCGCACGGTGGGCTGGTTAGCGTACGGCATCGCTTCCAGCAGCCGCCAACCTCCGCGTCCGGTCCGCGGTGACTGCGCCTGCGTCACCGCCGGCACCGGAAGTCAATCAGCGCGGCCCCCGCGGCTTCCGCAAAGACGGCTAGCAGCGCCGCCTGCTGCTCGGAGGCCGGGACCGCCGAGCGACTTCTACCGCCTCCTGCTTTAAAAAGTACCGGGTTCAGCTATCTCGGACGGCAGTTCGGCAAAACATGCGTATGTCCTTGACTCAACAGTAACAATTCTAAGAGTTCATACTGCAGAAACACTTGCAGTTGTAACAAAGATATGAGTGCAGGGACGTTCGTGGTAGTAGTTTGTGATGGCAGAAGCAGGAAAACTCTGTCCATTGATAAGAGACCTGAAGTATACACACACACAATACTATGAAGCCCTTAAAAAGAACTTGTACATCTATAGAAAAACAAGTGTATTTTAATATGAATGTATATTTTAGCAAAGTATATCTGGATGCCCTTTCCCTTGCACTCTCAAGGATGGACCACGCACTTGCTGAAAACTGCGGGAAAAAAACACAGTGTTCTTTACTTTAACCTAATGCATCCTCTACAGTCTGTGTAGCTGTGGTGAGTGGGAGCTCTTTGTCTCTGCATCCTCAGTGCCTGGCAGTGGGCACCATGTGGGGTGCATGTTCAACAAAGAATTACTGAAGTCCCCTAAACAGACTGGAGAGAGGTATAACTGAACCTCAAAAAAGTGGTAGCTGCTCCCACAAAGAAAAGAAGCTCTAAAATAGAACCTGGCAGGGGTTACATTTCAGAGGTGGGAGAGTAACCAGATAAAGAGGAGTTTGCCTTTGACACCTCTTCCTGAGACAGAGGGTGGGCGCTGAGCAAAACTTGCACCATATCCTGTGTCATCTTGGTAAATTAAGAATTATGGTTGTCTGCTGAGTGTGAGATGGATGCTATGAAGGAAAAAGGAGAATGCAATGAAAAGTGGAACAGCTACTGCGAAAACTTCACAGTGTGTCAGAAGACACAAAGAATTGAGAGAGGTGCAAAAAAGATCCAGTGAAAGGCCCACAAGAGATCTGAAATTCAATTAGTTGCTGACTTCCCCCATTAATATTCAGCTGACTTAGGCAGAAGAGAGCAAAGCAGAAAACAGAGTTAACCAGACATGTAAAGGGAACCTAGCCAGTGTAGAGGCTGAGAAAATTACTGGGGTTAAAGAACATACCACTGAAATGGTTAGTCAGACAAGAGCAGCCAAGGGAGCTAATGGTCTCTGGGAAGGCTTCTGTTACCCGTTTTACTGATGGGAAGACCTGAGCCCAGAGACACAGAGGTACAGTAATTACCACTATGTATTAGGCAGTGGCAGTGCCAGAACACAGGTCTCCTGGCTGCCAGCCTCATGCCTCTTCCGAACACCTGTCTCCCTTTGGGGTCTTGGATACCTATCACGGTTGATGAGGAAACTAACCACACAATAGGAAACGGCTTCAAACATATTTATTATTTTTACAGACTCGAAATTCACTAACAATCCTGCAATGCATGCCGGTGTCATGTGACACCAGGCCTGGGATCACACCTCTGTCTGGCAGGCACTTGTCTCAAGTGAGGCAGTTTTCTGAGGGGTTCCCAGGAGCACCATCTCAGGACCCCTGGGGGGGAGAGGGCTGCAAGTGTACTGTGCTGGGGATGAGCAGACACCTTGAGGCGGCTTCAGACCTTGACTCTGGCTTCGGAGCCCCAAGGTTAAGGGAAGGTTAAGACATGATGAAGGTGCCCATGAGATCATGACAGGGATATGGCTTGAACGCTTGGACGAACATCTCATTTTTCAATCACACAGCTGCAGTGCAGAAAGGCATCCGGAGGCTTGGCTTGGTAATAGGAACTGAAGAAGTGGCCCAATCCCTGACCAGAATGGTAGCATCCAATGCCCTGTGGTTTCCAGGTGGCTGTGGCAATGCCTCAGGAGTCCTTTAGTGTGTTCTCATGAAAACCAGGGTACGTGGAGGGCACCTCATACTTTTCAAAGCTCTTTCAATCTGTCTGCTCGTTCTCTTCTAGGTACTGTAGCTTACAACCCTTCCTCTCACCGGCGCTGGTTTAAACCTGTCAAGTTCTTGAGCTGACATGGGAATGGAAACAAAGAAAACAGTGAGGGCTTACCCTGCCTCTAGACTTTAACAGAAAAGATCTAGCTTTTCTCTCATTTTTTGGCATGGAGACAGGGTTTTGCTATGTTGCCCAGGCTGGCCTCAAACTCCTGGGCTCAAGTGATCTTCCCAAAGCGCTGAGATGATATGCGTGAGCCATCACACCTGGCCAAGATCCAGGTGTGCAAGGTGGCACACTGATCTCTATGATATAGAGACTTGATATACCAGGGTCCCAGGAGTCTGTGATACCTCCTGATACCAGGAAAAAATAAAGAAATGGGGTTTTTGGCATTAAAACACTAGGACTGAACCACTATCAGCCTTATTATTAGGTTTCCAGTTTAGAGCTACAAAATGATGTGTGGTCACTAACACAGGTATAACAAGAGTGGGATAGAGAGGGAGAGGGATGTGCTGGGCAGTACTTACTGTCACCGCTGCACCCATTAGTCCTTGCACCAGTGCCTCTCCGGTGGATTTTACCTAGAAGGAGTCAGTGTCAGGTTCCCTTAGGCCACAACACAAACTTAAAGTTGAGACAGGCAGGACAAATCAGGATGCCTATGAGCCCCAAAAGGTGGAGACAAGGGGGCCATGTTACTGAAGGTGAGCTTTGGACAACACAATCACAAATGGGCAAAGTATGGCTCTTAGGGAAGGACTGGCATGAGGAAGAACCAGCCAGGCTCCCTGGGAAGGTCCTCAGGACTGTCAGCTGAGGCCAAAAGGGAGCAAGAGAACCAGTTGTGGCCTGAAGAGAACAGGTATGCCTTCTAAAGAGGGTTCCTCAGTGGCTTGTCCCCAGCTACCTGCTTGGCAGTGTGGCCCATGTTCATTGCATCATTAATCCGGTTTTCCAGGAAGCGCCAAGTGTCCTCGAAGTCTGGAGAGGAGTCCTGCATCATCACCAGCTCTGTCGTGTTGTAGATGCCAGCCAGCATGGCTCGGCGGGTGTACCAGTTAAACTGCAAAGAAAACCACACTACTGCTGTGGGCTGGTACAAGTCTGAGGTAGTTCCTACCCAAGGCCATGGGAACTCCTGGGTTCCCTCTTAACTACTTCTTTCCCTCAGAGATATATCCAGACCTCTGGACAACACTATCATCTCAAACTTGACTGGGCATCAGAATTACCTGGTTGATTAAAAATGCAAGCTCCTGGGCCCAACCTCTTAAGAGCAGAGCCAATGTAACGAAATTAAATGCCAGGAATCAGGATGCTTAATAAGCATCCTAGGTGATTTGGCTACATCCAATCCATTTTGGAATTGCTAGTAGAAAGCCTAAATTTTAGGACACTTGAGTCCCAAAAGACACTGTAATCAGCCAGTTATGACCAAACCTCGGCATGTTCATGAATAAAGTGAGGGCTGAGACAGGCTCATGGACAGATTACAATACCTGGGCAAAGCTGAGAGTTCAAGCCCCTCAGCAACTTCTGATTGTTCCGGCAAACTAATCTTCAGAGGACCAGCTCAGCCGCCTGGTGTTTTATTCCTTTAATTTCTTTGCTTTCTAATTTCATTTTCCTACCATCTCTGTTGGTGGTATATTCCCACATGGGGGAAGTTTATTAAAACACTTTGTTGTAACCATGGTGGGAGTATCTCTGTGCCTCCTCATCCATGATTCCACAAAGTACTATCACATTTTAATGTCTTTTATGAAGGTGTATTTTTTAAAATTTCCTACCAGAAATATGATAGCATTAACAAGTCAGATTCTTTCCTGGTGCTGTTTGAAGAGCCTTATTGATCTGTTAGCAAAGCAGGCCAAGGTGGGCTGGGGAAGGGAATTTCTTTTTAAAGCACTGGGTGTCTCCATGGCATTTCTTTTTTCAAAAGAGGAATTTTGCTGCAGAATGTACATCTTAGGAGGGAGGGAAATGATAATAAAAAAGGCAGCCCAATTAGCTTTTGCCAATGCTAAAGGCCCCCTGATACCTGGTTGTCACCGCCACAAGCTGGAAGAAATAACTGGTTTGTAGCTAGAATGCTGGTCCCTGAATGAAGATGACCTAGATCCCACTTTGGCTTCTTGAGGGATCTTCCTCATACCTTAGATGGGAATGAGACTGCAGCCACCCTCCACTGCCCCTGGCAGGGGCTTGTGATCAAAGAAATTTCACAAGATTCTTGAAGAAATTCTTAACGCAAGCCCTTCCCAGCCTCCCGTGGGCCCGCAGAAAGCACTCACATCAGTGGACTGGTCCCCAGCGTAATGCCACATGTCATCCACCATGCTGGTGAGCAGGCTCAGGCTGGACGGGATGTTGTGAGGGAGCATGAGGATGCTGAGGGCCTGGGGAGAGAAGGGCAGAGGCATAAGCCCTGCTCGCAGGTAATGGTGCATAGGTGACCAGCATCTACCTCTCCAAGAGCTGTATGAGGGGGCCTGCCAACCTAGTTCTCTGAGACCACCATCTTCACCCACCAGTGTGAGTTCTGGGCAGCTATCAATGCTGACTACAGCTGAGTAGAGCCAGGGGCATGGCCCTGTCTTATGAAAGCCCAGGCACATTCTCCATCCCTAGCATTTGGAGCGCCAGAGGGTCTAGACTGGTCTAAGCGAGGATGAGCGAGAACATCCCAGTCTGTCACACAGAGGAAGAAGCAGAGACAGGAATCCATTCACACACACATCAGCTCCTACTGCCAAACAGAACAAGGCCCTGCCACTTTACCAATGCTACATCCATTGGGGAGGTAGTCAGAGAGGTCCTAGATTGGCTGTAAGGTTTCTCTTAGTGAGGTAGCCCAGAAGGAAACACTATGCCGAATCGGAAAGGCAGCTGAGGGCCTCATACATGCACTTCCACTGCTGTAACTGCAAGGTGGAATGAGTCCGAGTCAGCCTGGGGTTAAGCACCACTGTAAGCATTCAAATGTCTATCAACTGAATGACTGAAACTACATGCTCAATAGTCTTCCAGGTGAGCAAAGGACACAAGATGTCTGAGTCCCTCTCACTTCGGGTGTGCTTATTCAAGTGAAGACAGCCAATAAAATCTTCTGACTCTTCTAACCTGCATGGATTCCTCCTCCCTGCAGACTCCGGCCACCAGGACTCCACCCAGGATGGGATCCAACATCCGTATCACTCACATTTTCAGGAACTGAGACACAGACGCCTCAGTCCAGGCGTCCCCAAACTTTTTACACAGGGGCCACTTCACTGCCCCTCAGACCGTTGGAGGGCCGCCACTTACTGTGCTCCTCTCACTGACCACCAATGAAAGAGGTGCCCCTTCCTGAAGTGCGGCGGGGGGCTGGATAAATGGCCTCAGGGGGCCGCATGCGGCCCGCGGGCCGTAGTTTGGGGACGCCTGCCTCAGTCACTCTCTTTGGTACACCCAAGTTTGAAACCCAGCTCTACCAAGCGTACTAAGTATTCTTGGGTTTATGGAGACTGATGAGCTAGTTCTGAATAGTGTACAAAGTCTTCCGAGTGAAAGGTGCTGAGAATGATAAATATTAGGATTATTGTTGCTCTGGGGCCTGGATATGGACTCGGTACCCGGGGCCAGTGCTCAATGTACGGGATCAGCATTCTCAGTCTGGTTTCCACTGCATCCCTCAGGAACTGGTCTGTCTTCCTCTTCCTGGAACAGGGAAAAGAAAACAGTGTGTCTCTGGGTGAAAGGCAGGGGCTCTGTGCTCCACAGTTTACTTAGTTCTAGGGAAGAGGGTCCCACCAGATCCTGACACTGGCTTGACTAAAGCTGTCAGACAGGCTGTTGGGTTTCAGTCCCATCACAGCAGCAGGGCTGCCCAATGCTACTCGCTTTGGGTTCTGCTTAGATTGGCCTCCTGGGGACAGCTGGTAGGGCCCAAGTTCCCTGATCATTAGCTGCCACCCTGAGTTGCCATGGGACTTACTCTGCCTGGCCCAACTGAACCAGCTTCTGCTCCTCTTCCAGCACGCGTGTGAGCCGGGCGTTGCACTCCGTCACAAAATGCAGTATCAGCTCACTGCCGTCCTTCCCAAACATGCTGGCTGCCGCACTGGAGAGGCCCAGAGACTACAGAAAGGGAGACAGAAACAGAAAAGTGGTGCCCAAGTGTAGGGGACATTTGTTGCCTGTTCATCACTAGAGCCTTTTCTAGGGACGCCAGCTTGGTTTTCAGTGGGACACCCCTACTCTTCACTCTGGGTCCATGTGATTTTGGTGAAGCTGACCACCACTGGTCCCTCCACCCCACAAAGCCTCTTGGTGTGTGTGCAAGAGTGGAATCCAGTCTTGGATAACTGGAGTCCACAGGGACTAGCTCAGGGATGAACGCATCAACAGGTCTTTGTTTTTGTGTGTGGGTTTTTTCTTTTTTTTTTTTCTGAGACAAGGTTTCACTATGTTTCTGAGGCTGGTCTTAAATTTCTGGCCTCAAGCAATCCTCATACCTCAGCCTGCCAAAGCACTGGGATTATAGGTGTGAGCTGCCATGCCCGGACTCCAAATCCAGGTCTTAAGAGTCCACCTTAGGACTTTTTCTAGTACTCATTGAAAAGAGGTGCTCTCCACTGGGACTGCTGAGCCATTTTCAATCCTGCATGGAAAGACCCTGCTGAGAAGGCAGCTCATAGGAGGAAAGCAAAGCTGAGAGGATGGAGAGAGCTTCTGGCAGCACAGCTGAAGAACACTGTGCCAGAGCTACTTCTAGATCTTCTAGCTTTAGCCAGTTAGAGATAAGCTTTGGCACTTCTCACCTGGAGTCCTAACTAATATAGAAAGGGGCTTGGGAAGAGCACACATAACTCCCTTCCTGACAAATTCATATAATCTAAATCTCTTAGAAACTGGGTCTCTCAGTTGTTTAAAACAGCAACATAACTTTCTTAATGAGTTGCCAAGGAGTTAACAAAGCCATGAAAACCCTTTGCTATTCCTGATATACAGCAGTCCTTAAGCATCTACTGAAGGCAGAGCCCTCACAGCAGTAGGGACTTAAGGGCAAGAAAGAAGTACACACACACACACACACACACAGAAATTCAATATAAATTCCTACTTTTGGGAGTGGGGAAACTGCCTCTCTTTGGGTGGAAGTTCATAGCCTTTCCAGAGGACAATCTGACACAGCAGAGTTGCAACAGCGTCATACTAACGGTGACCGCATGCTTTCCCAAGTGCAAGGCAGCTTGCTAAGCACACTGCATACACCATCTCATTGCATCTTCACAACACTTCTGTTAGGTGGGAGGTATTACCATCTATGTTTTACAAATGAGGAAACTGAGACTTAACACTCTTAACCACAAGGCCATACTGTCTCCATATGTATGTAACAAGAACCTCAAAAATATACACACTCACTGAGCCAGTTATTAAGTTACGGTCTCTTGGCTGCCATCCTGCTCTTCTATACTCAGTTTGTGATGAAAGGACTGAGACTCTGCAAACCGCATTTCTACTCCCTGCTAGGCTCTGCCAATAGGGTTACTAGAGGGGGTCTGCAAAGCTGGAGGAGGAAGAAGGGACTTGCTCCTTCCTCTTTACTTCCTGTCTGCTTGTGATGTGTTTACTTCCTGGCTGTCTGATGCGAGCATCATCCCAGCTGTGCTCCTCCATCCTGGCAGTTGTAGTTCCTGCCCAAAGCAGCAGCTGAACCCAGTTTACAGTTTTCCAGAGCCACAAATCCCCAACCTCCCACCACATCCTCTACACCTTCCCAACCCCCTACCACAGCCCCAGGTTGGGTGCCAGCCCCAACTGACCCTCTCTCTAGACACCAGCACCAGCCAAGTAGTACCTCGTCCTCAGAGGTTTGAGTTTCCCTTCCATAGGGACTCTCCTTCAAGCTTCTAGTTTTTTTTTGTTTGTTTGTTTTTGTTTTTTTTTTTTTGAGACATTCTCACTGTGTTACCCGGGCTGGAGTCCAGTGGCAAGATTTCAGCTAACTGCAACCTCTGCCTCCCAGGTTCAAGTGATTCTCCTACCTCAGCTTCTGAGTAGCTGAAATCACAGGCCACTATGCCACCATGCCCAGCTAATTTTTATATTTTTAATAGAGACAGGGTTTCCCCATGTTGGCCAGGCTGGTCTTGAACTGATCTCAAGTGATCCACCCACCTCAGCCTCCCAAAGTGCTGGGATCACAGGCATGAGCCACTGTGCCCGGCTCAAGCTTCCGCTTTTAATATTTTAACTCTTCCCTTTGTTTGCGTAGTCCTGGGGTGGAGGTACTTCCTTCAGCTGCTACCTCTGTAATACCTCAGAGTGTTCTTTTTATCTTTACACCTAGTTAACAATCTTTTGTATTAAATTCTCTCTATTCAAATACCTGGTACGGTTTCTATCCAGACTGAATCCTCACCAATACACCCTTGAAAGAGCAACTCCACTTCTTGAAATTTGTCATAAAGAAATTAATCAGAAATGTACTCAAATATGTTGTACACGTAAGTTTACACAGCCAGGTGTGGTGGCTAGTGCCTCTAATCCCAACATCGTGGGAGGCCAGGCAGGGCACTTGAGCCCAGAAGTTTGAGACCAGCCTAAACAACATAGTGAGACCCCATCTCTACAAAAAATAGAAAAAAAATTAGCCAGCATAGTCCCAGCTACTTCGGAGGCTGGGGTAGGAGGATTGCTTGCGCCCAGGAAGTTGAGGCTGCAGTGTGCCATGACTACACCACTGTACTCCAGCGTGGGCAAAAGCGTGAGACCCTGTCTCTCTCTCTCTCTCACACACACACACACACACACACACACACACACAAACAAAAACAAAATAGGTTTATGATACTAAAAAACTGGGAACAACCCAAATGTTTATCAACTGTAGTTAAATACAACAGGAATTATATAGCCATTATGAATGAAGATATACAAAATGAAAAAGTCAGTTAACTATAGAATATAAAGTATAATCCTGTTAGATTATTTGGAAAAATCAGATTACACTTTATATTCTATAGTTAACTTTTTCACTTTGTGTGTCTTCTGATTTTTCCAAACAATCCTGTCCTCTATTTATTCTACCACTTTCTATAATGATTCTTTCCACCATCCTCCACTTCCCTCAAACCTTCGTTTCTTTCTACCCTTTTTTAACCTCAGGTTCACCAAACCACACCTACTTCATAGGGAAAACAAAGCCATCCCCAGGAACTCCCTTAATAGTCCTCTACAAACTAGGCCTGCAGCTGCTTTCTCAAACTTTGCACCTAACACATCTAAGGCCAGTCCTTCCATCTGTTGTCCAGATCCCACAATTCTTGACTTCAAAGAACCGCATCCTCTTGATTTTGCCTATTTTCTCTTGTAAATTCACCCTCATTCTTGTTTCTTTCCTTTTCCTTTTCTTTCTTTTTTTTTTTTGAGACAGTGTCTCGCTCTGTCACTCAGGCTGAAGTGCAGTGATAAAACTGCAGCCTTGATTTCTTGGACTCAAGCAATTGTCCCACCTCAGCCTGGGACCACAGGCATGCACCACCACATCTGGCTAATTTTTTAATTTTTTTGTAGAGAATGGGGTCTCACCATATTGCCCAGGTTGGCCTCAAATTCCTAGTGTCAAGCAATCTTCCTGCCTTAGCCTCCCCAAGTGCTGGGATTATACATGTGAGCCTGGTCCACTTTGGTTTCTGTACTCTTCCCATTTGTTAAATCATGTGCAAACTTCCATCCATTTCCGCTGCTTGGTACACCCTAGCTCTCTTCTACCCTTTGCAGCCAAATGCCTCTCCACTTCCTCACTTTCTCTGCACACCTCCATCTACTCCAGTTGATTTCTGACCCAGTCTCCACCCAAACAGTTGTTGCTCCAGTAACCAATGTCCAGCTGCTTAATCCACACTCTTTTGCTTTGCCTCCAACATCAGGATGCTCTGACTCAGACTTTGATGGCTCATCCTATTCTACTCTCCCCTTAAATGTCCAAGTTCCCTGAGAGTATGGACTCTCCTCTCGTATGGCATTATATTATTGCCCTGGAAAATCTCACTGACTTCCATAATTACTACATATATATAGTATACATATATGCAGGCTGATGATGCCCAAATGCGTATCTGTAGTCCAGCTGTCTCCTCCAGTTCCTGATCTGTATGCTTGATGCCTCCACTGGTTGACTCAAAAACTCCTCATACTCAACAAAGATCAAGACTGTACCCTTCCCCAAAGCTGGTCCTCCCAATGGCCCTAATCTCAGAAAACACCACCAACGTGTACCCACATATGCAAACTGCCAACTTTGAGGCCATCTTGTCACTCCCTCCCATGTCCAAGCTATCCCCAAACCTACCCACTGCCATTGCTCTAGGCCAGACCACCTCATCTCCCCTGGATGTCTGGCAGCAGCCCCCAGTGAGTCTCTCTGGGCATCTAATCCACTTTTCATTCAGCAGCCAAAATGAGCATTTTGAAATGCCAAATTTAATCCGATATCTTCAACTGTTCTTAGGAAAAAAGCCTGACTCCTTATCAATGACCTTCAGGGCCTTGCCTGATTTGACCTCAACTGACCTTTCCTAGTCGTACTCGCCTCAAGTCTCTCTTCCTTGACTCTCTGCATGGTGGGTCTCTGTGGTGCTTCTAACGGAGCATTCTCCTTTTTCTTTCTACCTTGCTGGTGCAGTTTCTCTATTTGGACTTTTCCATCCTCCGCCCACAAAGTCAAGTAAAGCCTATTCATTCCTCAATTCTCAGCTCAAAAGCCTTTCCTGACCACCCTGTCACCCACCCCATATATGGTTTTCTTTTTGAGACAAGGTCTCACTCTGTTGCCCAGGCTGGAGTGCAGTGGCGTCATTACGGTTCACTGCAGTTTCAACCTGCCAGGCTCAAGAGATCCTCCTACCTCATACTCCCAAGTAGCAAGGATCACAGGCAAGCACCACCATGCCTGGCTAATTTTTATATTTTTTGTAGAGATGGGATCTCTCCCTAGGTTGCCCAGGCTGGTCCCAAACTCCTGGGCTCAAGCAATCCTTATGCCTTGGCCTCCCAAAGTGCTGGGATTATAGGGGTGAGCCACTGTGCCCAGCCCTCCACCCCTTTAATAGGACAAATTAAACTATTTGTCATAGTTTAATAGGCAACATGTTTTCTTTTTTACTGATGCACTTAAAAATGGTGCTTCTTACAACCAATGGCATCTTAAAGTCAATGAAATATGGTAGTTTTGATTGCAGACAATTCTGGCCTAATAGGTTGCCTTTAGAACACAACTCCCAAGAACCAACTCCACAAAATAAAGCCATTTCCACCCCATTGAGGGGGAAAAAAAAACAGTCAATCTTGCAGCTGTGACCTGATCTAATAATCAGATCCCTTAATTATACAGCCCCAACAGCACCTTTCCTTGATAGCACTTACCACATCTTCTAAGTTAATATTTGTTTATATTTTATTTATGTTGCTAGACTGGAAGGTCGACAAGGGCAGGAAGCAGGTCCATCTTGACCACCTTGACCTGTCACGTCCCTCAGACTAGCACAGTGTTGAGGGCACATTATTTGCTCAATAAACATTTAAAGAGGCCAGGCGCGGTGGCTCACGCCTGTAATCCCAGCACTTTGGGAGGCTGAGGCAGGCAGATCACCTGAGGTCGGAGGTTCGAGACCAGCCTGGCCAACATGGAGAAACCCGTCTCTACTAAAAATACAAAATTAGCTGGGCTTAGTGGCACATGCCTGTAATCTCAGCTACTCAGGAGGCTAAGGCAGGAGAATTCCTTGAACCCGGGAGGCAGAGATTGCAGTGAGCTGAGATCGCACCACTGCACTTCAGCCTGGGCAACAAGAGCAAAACTCCATCTCAAAAAAAAAAAAAATTTACAGAATGAGTGATATAAAGGTTTTTTTTTTATTTGAAAGAACTAGCCATAAATGTTGATAGTAGGATCTTTAGTGTGATCGTAAGTGTTCTTTAAATTCTTTTTATATTTTTTGTATTATTCAAAGTTTTCACAATAAGCCTACAGCAGAGTGAGAGCATTCATATTTCACTCATGAGACTTCTGTTACCAAATGCGCACTTGGGAATGAGAGAAGACAAGGAAATAACAGGTACACTTCAGTAAAGCAGCAACCTTGCCCCATGGTCCATGGGGAGATGCTCTGCAGCAAGCCTGGGATGGGAGCTGCGACTCTGCCATCCCCTCAGGCTCCTAGAGGATGGTGTCTTGCTATGCTGGAAGACTCTCTACAACATGGCCTGAACACAAGCCTATGCCTGATCTAAAGCAGCAGTCTATACTAATACAGGAAATGCCTTAGATTTACTGAGAAAATAAGATGTATTCGTCTCCAAAGTGGTACCTTCTTGGGGGATTCCAAACACCGTATGTCATTAATTCTAAGATGCAGATATATTTTTCAGTTTAAAAAATTAGTGTGAACTATAGAAGTGCTCTGTCATAGTTCAATAGGCAACATGTTTTCTTATTAATGCATTTAAAAATGGTGCTTCCTACAACCAATGGCATCTTAGAGTCAATGAAACATGGTGGTTTTGATCACAGACAATTCTTACCTAATAGGTTGCCTTTAGAGAATACAACTCCCAAGAAAACCATGGTACGTTCTTTATAACTACAAAACAAAAAAAAACAAAAAAAACTCCGTGGTACGTTCTTTGTAACTACAAAATAAAGCCATTTCCACCCTATTAGAAAAAAGCCAGTAAATCTTTCAGCTGTGAGGGGCTCTGAGCTGGGCTGGAAAAAGGCATGAGGCCCTCCGCTCTGCCTGGTGTAACTCCCTCCTGGCTCATCTTGGTCAGGCGGCCCGCCTCACCTATACACACCTGGGCTCCTTCTGCAATCGCCTCTGCTGTCCACCCGTGGGTGGGCACAAACTCTAGGGCTGCCGTCAGGATGCGGTGCTGCAGCTGCTCCTCACTCTCATAGTCCTCCTCCTCCTCACCGCCCTGGTCTGTATACCTGAGACAAAAGGACACAGCCCAGCATACTTCATCTCCTGGCCTGCACCACAGGCCTGACCAGAAACCAGAGGCTCTGGATCTCCTCTAAGCACATGCTGGTAAGACATTTATTCTTGCATCAGTATCTTTTTTTTTTTTTTTTTTTGCGAGTGTCTCCCTCTGTTGCCAAGGCTGGAGTGCAGTGGTACAATCTTGGTTCACTACAATCTCCACCTCCTGGGTTCAAGTGATTCTCCTGTTTCAACCTCCTGAGTAGCTGGGACTATAGGTGTGTACCACCACATCCAGCAAATTTTTGTATTTTTAGTAGAGACAGGGTTTTACCATGTTGCCTAGGCTGGTCTTGAACTCCTGACCTCAAGTGATCTTCCTGTCTCAGCCTTCCGAAGTGCTGGGTTTACAGGCGTGAGCCACCGCGCCTGACCAGTATCAATGTTTTAATACCAGCAGAGTAAAAACTAGATCATCTCTCACCTCCCCATAGCTCCCGAGGGGAATCCAGCAAATGAGGTCATGTGGTATGAAGGCAATGCTCCTGCTGCACCCTGGAGTTCCCCGTCTTCAGCCCTTAGCACACTGTGCTCAGAGGGTTTCTTTATCTAACTCACACCAGACTGTACCTCCATGAGGGCAGGGGGAATGCTACGTTACTCACAGGGCCTGGCATGACAGTCAGGCCTCAAAAAATATTTCTCAAATTGAAATGAAAAGTACTTTAGTTAGGAAACCAGAAAAATGAAAAGCAACACTCTAATTTCAGATCTAGAGAAACTTTTCAGTGGCAGGACTAGGAAAAAAAAAACTCTAATGGAAATATTAATCAGTATTACCTTTCTGGAGGGCAACTGGCCCCACATATGTAATGAGTCTTTAAACGTATATATCCCTTGACTCAGTGCTCCCACTTCTAATGAGAGATTCAAACACTTTATTACATATTTCTTATACTAGTGAAGGAAATCTAAATATCCATCAATAAAAGGTTAAACACATTTCAGTACAGCTATTTGCTGGAATGTTATACAACCATTACACTATGAAAATTCATTAAAAATGTACTGTTGAGTGAAAAAACAGGTTCTAGAACAGCATGTAGAGTTTATACACATATCAATTCTATATAAAAATTTATATGAAATAAGCTTAGAGAAACATCTAAACGGATATTCACCAAAATGTTAGCAGGATTATCTCTATAATTTTGGGTAAAACTGATTTATTTTTGTGAACTTCTCTATACTGTTTAGATGTTTTAGAACAAACAGGCACCAATTTTATAAAAACAATAGGTTCTTTTCAAAGACAGCCTTGAGGCCAGGTGCCGTGGCTCACACCTGTAATCCCAACACTTTGGGAGGTTTAGGGAGAGGACAGCGTGAAACCTAGGAGTTTATGTCCAGTCTGGGCAACATAGCAAGAAACCATCACTACTAAAAATAAAAAATTCTAAAAAACAAAGATAGCCTTGGAAATGAAGGAAGGTACAAAAGGGGATGGAGAGGAGAGAGGAAGTGAAGGAGGAACATATTGAAGCATGCAAAGTGGCCAGAAATAGGTGGATTGATGCCTACCTGGGAGGTGAATGAGAAGCCTCTGGATCAGGTTTTTCTGCCCCCTGTGTCTCAGAATGCTGCTGAGAAAATGATAGGGGAGGTTGCTGCTTCTGCTCATCTGAAGACCTTAGCTCCACAGCTGAAGCATGAAAGGCACATGGCACCACGGCTGGTCGGCAACGGGCCACTGAAACAGAAACTGGGCTGGTCAGTCAGGGACATTCAACAGAGAAGACTCTTCAGACCCAGAGTGGTAATACAGACAAGGAGGAGGAAAAGCAGGCTATAAACTCCTCCACAAGCACTTATCCAAGTGTTGGGTCCCACATAAAAATATTAAGTAAACTGGGCACCTTGGGACATGAAGTGGTAGCAAAAGTGGAAAGCCAGGAAACAAGATCTACCTAGTGACTCGACCTGTTTCTTCCACTAGTTACCTGTGTGGTAACTGGCAAACAATTTCACCCCAACATGCAGATTTTAAAATCTGCATATTTAGAGCAGTCTCTACTTGCTAGATGAGAGCACTGTGCGGCCCAAACAAAAAGTAAAAGTGGCTTGCAAATGTTACATATTTATATATATTATGGCAAGAGCTCTGGAATAGTAATTTGAATGTGTCAGTCCTGACTCCCCCAGTGTCTATATGCTATCTCTGGACAAGTCACTAATCTCTATTTACTTTCTCATCTGCAATATCTGCAACATCCTCATTTACTTTAAGAAAGATGAGAAGTATGTCTCCTAAGCATAAACTCACACTACTTTTTAGTTTCCCAACATTTTTATTCTAAAAATTTTCTATCTTTTTTTTTTTTGAGTCAGAGTCTCACTCTGTCACCCAGACTGGAGTATAGTGGCACTATCTTAGCTCACCGCAACCTCTACCTCTCAGGCTCAAGCAGTTCTTGTGCCTTAGCCTCCCAAGTAGCTGGGATTATAAGCACCCACCACCACTCCTGGCTCATTTTTGTATTTTTAGTAGAGATGGGGTTTTGCCATGTTGGCTAGGCTGGTCTCAAACTCCTGACCTCAAGTAATTGCCTGTCTTGGCCTCCCAAAGTGCTAGGATTACAGGCATAAGCCACCGCACCTGGCCTATTATAAAAATTTTCAAACATGCAAATTGAAAGAATTATGGAATGAACACCTGTATATCCACCGCTAGGTTCTACACATCTGTCATGCTCTTCATTCATCTATCTTGACTTTCTGTGCATTTGTTACAGATATCAGTATTATTCATCTCTAAACATTTTATCATGGAAGAGTTCTATGTTCACTTTTTTTTTATTAAGATGCCATTTACACACAATGAAATGCATAAATCTTAAGTGTACCATTCTATGAGTTTTGACAAATGTATACACTTGCACAACCTGAACCCAATCTAAACAGAGAACATTACTGCCACCCCAGAAAGTTCCCTTATGCCTTTTCAGTCATTCTCCGTTCATACTGTTCTAAATTTTTCACTCTAGGTTAGTTTTGGCTTGTTTTAGTTTTGCCTCTCCTAGGATTTCAGCTACATGTATGTGTTTCAGTAAAGCCTCTTTCACTTAGGATTATATAAATGTGTGTGTGTGTATTTAAGTTTAAACACAGAGTCTCGCTATGTTGCCCAAAAAACTCCTCAGCTCAAGCAACCCTTCCACCTCGGCCTCCCAAAGTGCTGGGATTACAGGCAATGAGCCACCATGCCTGGCCCACTTAGTATATTTTTGAGACTGATCTGTATTTTTATACAAACCAGTAGATCTGGCAAAGATTCTGTCCTTGACCAGACTCTAACCAGGCTCCAAGCCCTCTTCTTATCTAGGTTTCAACCTTGGCCTATAAAGACTTGGACACACACTAACATAAGCTTCACTTAGGGCCCCATCCCTTAAGATGACCCCAGCCCCCATTAAAGTGCCTGCCTGAGAAAACTCAAGGCTGCCAAAAAATATTTACTGTTTATTCTGTCAAAACTTAAGGATAAGGCTTTTGTCTCCCTGTGGGAAAACAGAATCCTAAGTTTGTTGACTGCCAGCTACAATCTCATTTATACTAACCCTGTGTAATTTTTCACTTTCCTGACTCTGCTGAGTCCCCACCTGCCTTCCTCCCTCTTCCCTCATTTTTTCTTTAAAACACTTAGTTACTTCTGCCTGCACCAAATTCAAGGTCGGGTTCAGTTCATGCTAGACTCTTTTCACTATTGCAATAGTTATTACCGATTAAAAACAGTTCTTACCACTTTAGTGTCCAGCTTTGTTTGATTTTTAGTTTTTACTGCAGAGTAGTATTCCATAAAAGACTATTCTGTTGATAGACAACTGTGCTGTTTCTGTGTTTGGCTACTATGAATATACTTGTACAAACTTTTTTGTAGACACATACCTTCATTTCTGGATTTGCGGGGTCATAGGCATTACTTTCACTACACATCTTTAGTTTGGAATTTTGTATAAATACAACAAAAGGGTGCTGGGTGATGGTGGCTCACCCCTGTAATCCCAACACTTTGGGAGGCTGAGGCAAGCGGATTACTTGAGGAGTTTGAAATGAGCCTGGCCAACACTGTGAAACCCCATCTACTAAAAATAAAAAACTAGCTGGGCATGGTGGCACAAGCCTGTAATCCCAGCTGCTCGGGAGGGTGAAGCAGGAGAATCGCTTGAATCCAGGAAGCAGAGGTTGCAGCAAGCCGAGACTGTGCCACTGCACTCCAGCCTGGGCTACAAAGTGAGACTCTGTCTCAACAACAACAACAAAATCAGTCAAGTAGGGTAGCATGCACCGGTAGTCCCAGCTCCTTGGGAGACTGAGGAGCTAGGCTTTATCTCAGGGAAAAAAAGAAAAAGAAAAAAAAAAAAACAGTATTCGTAAAAATATAAATATTTTAATATATGTATGGAATGATATGGCACACATATCCATAAAACTTCGAAAAGGAAGAAGCGGATGCAGAGTATGACTGTAGTACCACCGAGGTTCAAGAGAAGATTTTAGGTGAAATACAGGTGAACATTTCATCAGTTATGTATGTATGCTAAAGTGCTTACGCATACATTCTATTTAAGGAAAGCGATATTCGTTTTCCATTTACGGCAGTAATATAAAGTTTTCTTTTTTTTTTTTTTTGAGACGGTTTTTCTGTGCTCAAGCTGCAGTGCAGTGGCGCGATCTCGGCTCACTGCAACCTCCGCCTCCTGGGTTTAAGCGATTCTTCTGCCTCAGCTTCCCCAGTAGCTGGGATTACAGACGCGCGCCCCCACACCCGGCTAATTTTTCTATTTTTATTAGAGACGGGGTTTCACCATGTTTGCCAGGCTGGTCTTGAACTCCTGAGCTAATGATCCGCCCGCGTCGGCCTCCCAAAGTGTTGGGATTACAGTCATGAGCCACCGCGCCCAGCCTTACAGTTTCCTCTTTAAAAGGAACTCCTACGTAAAAATAAAAATACTGAGTACATAGTGGAAAAGCTGGTAAGAGAGTATCACAGAATTCGTGAAGTGGTGGGGAAACGACTGGCTTTCGGGAAGCAATGGACTAGGCCGTGTCCACTTGTCCTTCCAGTGGACTTGGCAATGGAGTTGGGAATGGGTCTGGGACTGCCAGTTCTGTAACCAACAGGCTGCGTGACCTTGGTGCCCCCAGACCTCTCTGAGGCTCCGCTAAGTCCAGAAATGGGGGTGACAGGCCCTGGACCGCTGCACCTGCCCCTCACAGCGGGGCAGCGCCGAAGCTGGCCAGGCGGCCCGCGCCGATGCCCTTCACCTCACCTTGCTAGCGGGCCGCCCTAACGGCCTCTTCCCCCCACCGCCGCACCCAGCTCAAGCCGGCCTTGCGCCCCCTCCGCGCTCCCCGCCTCTCGCCGGCTTGGCCGCCCCCTCACCGGGCAGGCATCGCAGCTGCAGGAACCTCCAGCCCGCCCGGCCAAGCGCACCAGAGACCGCCGCCACCGCCATCTTGAAGGCGGGCACGTAGCCCACGGCGACGCGACAGGCAGCGTCGGGACCACGGCGCTTGAAGGGCGGAAGTAGCGGCGCCGCGGAGCCTCCTCCTCTCGCGAGAAGCACGAGGCGTGGGGTCGACTGCGGAGGAGAAACCAGGAGCGAGCCGAGGCGGCAGGTGAGAGTGGTGGGGGCCGGCTGAAAGCCAGAGTTCCGTTAACTGCCCCCTCCGGCCCACCCTCGTCCCCACATCCCCTCATTTCATCTTCCTACCCCTGTCCCTCAATGGGAACGCAGCCACTGCCGCCCGGCTGAGAGCCCCGACGGGCTTATTCCTGAGAAGTCGGTGTGAGGGGCCAGGGCCGGCCCTGCCCACCCCAGGCTCCTGACCGAGAATTCACGCCGTTTCCGGGCTGCCTCGTCCCTGCCCGCCTGACTCTGAGGCCCCGGGGCCAGCACGCTGAGGAGAAGGGGCCCCGAGCTCTGGGGTCTGGGAGAACTGGTTCTGAGACCCGGTCCCACCAGTCAGTCGACAATCGTTATGACCTTGGGCCTCAGTCCCCGTGAAGATCGGTTCCTGGGGGTTCCTGGCAGCAAAGCCCAAAAGCCTGGGGGTACCTGAGCTGGTGACTGAAATTTCGAGCCTGCGACTTGTCGGAACCCCCAGCGTGTTGAGTTGGTATAATTAAGTGTCCAGATCGGAAGAATGCTTGTTACTAGGACAGCCAGGCCTTTGTCCTGGAGGATGGATTGATTGAGTGGGTCTGCGTGTGGTCCAGGAATCTCATTTTAACCACTACCTTTGGGTGACCTGTGGGATCTGCACGTTCGGGAAAGGCTGGTGCCCTTCATTCTCACATTACTGAGTACTAAGCTCTGGATGGCTCAAGGAGGTCACGGTTTAGCCGCTAACAGAGCACCTCACTGGGGTGTCCTCAGGGAAGGCTTAATAGGAAGAAGTCAATGGGTTTTGGACTAAGAGTAATTGACGACAAGAGCATGTGATTCTGTCGATTTTGTGTTTGCAGTCAGATCCCATCTTTGTTAAAGTTGTGTTTTGTACACACCTTGTCAACTCTAGTCTTTTCAGAATATCCTCCTCCCCACTGCACGAGTGTGGGGAAGACCTCCTAAGCCAAAACTTACCCCAAAGGTTAACATTTTAGATTCGTATTTCTGGTTTTAGAGAAAACACTCCTCTCCGTGAGGATTTGTTTCTGAGTTCTGTCCACCCATCTTTGAATGAGCCTTTTCTGTGGAAACTAACATTTGGGTATCCTTTCTGAAACCCTGATTCCTAACACACACCAAACGCCTGGAGACATTTCTGTTGCATTGTTGATTCTCATTTTTTTTTTTTTTTTTTTTTTTTTTTTTTGAGACGGAGTTTTGCTCTTGTTACCCAGGCTGGAGTGCAATGGCGCGATCTCGGCTCACCGCAACCTCCGCCTCCTGGGTTCAGGCAATTCTCCTGCCTCAGCCTCCTGAGTAGCTGGGATTACAGGCACGCACCACCATGCCCAGCTATTTTTTTTGTATTTTTAGTAGAGACGGGGTTTCACCATGTTGACCAAGATGGTCTCGATCTCTTGACCTTGTGATCCACCCGCCTCGGCCTCCCAAAGTGCTGGGATTACAGGCTTGAGCCACCGCGCCCGGCTGATTCTCATTTTTTAAAAAAAATTTGGGCCAGGCTTATGGCTATAATCCCAGCACTTTGAGAGGCTTAAGTGGGTGGATCACAAGGTCAGGCGTTCAAGACCAGCCTGGCCAAAATGGTTAAACCTCATGTCTGCTAAAAATACAAAAATCAGCCGGGCGTGGTGGCAGGCACCTGTAATCCCAGCTCCTCAGGAGGCTGAGGCAGAGAATTGCTTGAACCCAGGAGGTGGAGGTTGCAGTGAGCCAAGATTGTGCCACTGCACTCCAGCCTGGGCAACTGTCTTTCGAGACTCTGTCTCGAAAAAAAAAAAAAAATCTCTAAGGTCTTAGTCTAAGTGTCAAGACGGCTGTGAACAAGTGCCACCTTGTCTGTCTCCCTTGTAGGGAAAGACACATAGTAGGTTCCTTAGGTCTCATTTGCAGATTGTAATTGTGCCTTCCTACCATTCTGCTAAAGCTGACAGGGAAACTGAGGCCCAGAGAGGGGCAATCGCTGGCTTGGATTGCACAGTAGGCCAGTTAGGCCCACTTGGTGCTGGTCACCCAGAAGACAGGCAGTGACATGCATGTGTACAACAGCTTCAGTTAATTTTATTTTAAAATTTTATTTATTTTTTTTGAGATGGAGTCTCGCTCTGTCACCTAGGCTGGAGTGCAGTGGTGAGATCTCGGCCTGCTGCAGCTTTCACCTCCTGGGTTCAAGCAATTCTCCCTATCTCAGCCTCCCAAGTAGCTGGGATTACAGGTGCACGCCACCATGCCCGGCTAATCTTTGTATTTTTAGTAGAGACAGCGTTTTTCCATGTTGGCCAGGCTGGTCTTGAACTCCTGACCTCAGGCGATCCACCTGCCTTGGCCTCCCAAAGTGCTGGGATTACAGGCGTGACTCACCCAGCCCAGTTAATTAATTTTAATTAGGATTTTCTTTTTGATAACTGTCAGTATTCTTAGAATTCTTCTATGCATCTGAATTAAAGGATTTTTTGAACTGAAGCCTAAACTTCAGTCTTATTTTTTTCTTTTGTCCCCTTTCACCAGAAGAGAGACCAAGTGCAACAACATCTGATGCTTACTGGGCACCTTAAAAACAGCTGTTATTCTCAGACATCTACTTTTACTGCCGGTCAATAACATTTTAGAAGGGCCATGGATATGTGTCTGCCTCAGTCAGAGTTGGAGAGGTACCTAACAAGCTCAGTGGCGTAACAGTGATGCCACCTCTTATTATGAAACTAGGCCCTGAGTCACAGCTTCTAACCATTTTATCTTAGATGCTGGACACTTTGTCCTTATGAGATTTTTTTGTTTTAAAAGACAAGTTCACAACAGCAATATAAAACTCTGATGATGGAAAGTATCACATTTTGGCTTTAGATATTTAAAAGAATATTATCTTATTTGAAAACTGCTGACTGAAAGTAGTGGCTATGCCTATTTTGAGGGTTGATGTTTAATAAATGTAGTTCATAAGCTCCTCTTGCCGTAAGATTAGTTTTGGGAGTTACGGAACGCAAAGCATTCTACATTCTTCTAATTTATTGGCACAGTCCCACTGGAGTTCTGTCCAAAGATCATTAAGTGCAGCTCTTACACTGTAATTCTAACAATGAAAAAGCAGCTTCCCATCACTCCCTTGGGTGTCCTTCTAGAAGGCATGGCTACGCAGAAACAGGTTTTCATAGAACTGTTTGAAGCAAAGGCAGGTAAACTAGCAACAGAGAAGTGGAGGCCCAGAGATCTCCTAGAACATTACTTTCTGGAGCTCTGTGTGCCAGAGCCTGCCAAGTGCCTTACATATTTTTATCTTCTCATTTGCTTCATAATGCAGCCTCCCAAAATATGAGTTTATTATCCCTACTTTACCTATCAGAAAATGGATTCAAAGAGTCTTAATGGCTTACCCATGGTCATGTGCCCATTAGATCCAGTGGTAGATAGAACCGTAGGTCATCTGCACTCAAAACCTTTACCCTATAAAACTGCCTCCATAAATGTTGCTGAAAAGGTCTAGACATTTGGCTTTTTGTTTTTCTCTAGCTAATGAGTAACCTTTTGCCCCTTGTTTCCTTCATGGGTTTTTCTGTAAGTACAGTGCAAAGTTGTGGTAGTCTGGTAGGTAGGGTCTTTATCATCCCTTTCTATTGTCCCAAGGGAGAACCTATCCCAACATCATTCTACAAATAGGTCACTTAATGCCCAGCAATCCACACTCCCATCTTGCCTGGCTGGTTCTTAAATGTGAGATTGATTCCACATTGCACACCTTAAAGTTTGCAAGGGTTCTTCCTCAGCATCATGTGCCAGTTAAAAGTTTAATTGTGTGCTTTTTAGGGATTTAAAAACCAGAATTGGCCAGGCACAGTGGCTAACACCTGTAATCGCAGTACTTTGGGAGACCGAGGCAGGCAGATCACTTGAGGTCAGGAGTTCAAGACCAGCCTGGCCAACATGGTGAAACACTGTTGCTACTAAAAATACAAAAATTAGCCAGGTGTGGTGGCATGCACCTGTAATTCCAGCTACTTTGGAGGCTGAAGTATGAGAATTGCTTGAACTCTGGAGGCAGAGGTTGCAGTGACCTGAAATTATGCCACTGCATTCCAGCCTGGGTGATAGAGTGAGACTCTGTCTCAAAACAAACAGAATTAGCCAGTTGCAGTGGCTCATGCCTATAATCCTAGCACTTTGGGAGGCTGAGGCGGGAGGATCACCTGAGGTTGAGAGTTAGAGACCAGCCTGACCAACTGGAGAAACCCCATCTCTATTAAAAAAAATACAAAATTAGCTGGGCATGGTGGTGCATGCCTGTAATCCCAGCTACTTGGGAGGCAGAGGCAGGAGAATCGCTTGAACCTGGGAGGCAGAGGGTGCAGTGAGCCGAGATTGCACCATTGCACTCCAGCCTGGGCAACAAGAGCAAAACTCTGTCTCAAAAAAAAAAAAAAAAAAAAAAAAAAAAAATTGAATTAGTCTCTTTTTTGTTATTTTTTCCCCCCCATTTTTACTTGCCCTCTGTCATTAAAAAAAAAAACAGAGTTAAATGACTGAAGAATCCTACTTGTTCGATAACACTTAGCACTCTTTTAGTGGCACTTTCAGTTGGGTCATATGGAAAGAGCTAGATAAAAGGCATGATGAAGGGAAAATGCAAAGGGTTTTCATAGAATAAGGAGGGATCACTTTGGAGTGGTGGGAGATGCAGGTGGAGCCAGATTATGGAGGCCATGGATCCAGAAGGCTAATTGACTTCACTCTAGCAAATAAAACCTTTAGTGAAAAGAGTGACAAATCAAAGTGCTATAGTATTTAATGCTTATGTATCAAGTTAATGTCCTGGGTATGTTTTATAGGCAAAGAGGAGAGTTACTTTGATTTTGTTGTTGTTGTTGTTGTTGTTTTTGAGACAGGCTCTTGCTCTGTTACCCAGGCTGGAGTGTAGTAGCACAATCTTGACTCACTGCAGTCTCAACCTCCTGGGCTCATGGAGTCCTCTCACCTCAGGCCTTTCTCTCCACCCTAGTAGCTGGGACTACATAAAATTACCACATAAGACTACCACACTCAGCTAACTTTTATATTTTTAGTAGAGACGGGGTTTTACCATGTCACCCAGGCTGGTCTTTAACTCTTGGACTCAAGGGATCCACCTGCCTCAGCTTCCCAAAGTGCTGAGATAATAGGCATGAGCCATCACACCCAGCTATAATTTTTTATTTTTTGAGACAGTCTCGCTCTGTCTCCCAGGCTGGAATGCAGTGGATCAATCTCAGCTCACCGCAGCCTCCACCTCCTGGGCTCAGTGATCCTCCCACCTCAGTCTCCCATGTAGCTGGGACTGCAGGTGTGCAACCACCTTGCCCAGCTAATTTTTGTTTTGTTTTGTTTTTAATAGAAATGGAGTTTTGCTGTGTTGCCCAGGCTGGTCTCAAACTCCTGGGCTCAAGCAGTTTGCCTGGCTCAGCTTTACAAAGTGCTGAAATTACAGGTGTGAGCCACTGCACCCAGCTGAAGTCAACGTTTCAAAAGAAACAAGAGTGTAGTGACTTGGCTTAAATTCAGTCTGTATCTGTAGTGACATGATTGCCACTGAGTTGGCCACCTCTGCAGAAGTCTGTTCAACATAAAACGAATTCATACTTGACCCCTCTACCACAAATTGTTTGTTTAATTTATTTGAGTTATTGTTGGAAACTGGTGTCATTAATGTTTAAGAAAGAAGGAACTGAGTAGAGTACTATCTCTTGACCTAATTTCTTTGTTAGCATGTTATATACTCAGCTGAGTATCAAGTGGAGGAGAAAGTTGACCCATGGAGGGAAATTTCCATGGATTAAAAGCATGGGCTTTACAGTCAGATGAATTTGGATTCAAATCCCAGATCTTAATTTACCCATGTAACATTCATTAGTTATATGACTTGGGCAAAGTAAATTACCTGAGTTTCCAGACTGTAAAATGGGAATAATATCTAGTTTAAGGCTGTTCTGAGGTTCATTTGAGATAATGCTTAGAAGATACTTTGAACAGTCTGGCTAATATTAAATGTTAAAGACATAGTAAGTATTCTTGATCACTGCAGATTTGATGGAATTTTCATATTTTGATGAAAGGGAAATATCAGTATTCAGTTTGCAAATTTTAAATGTGTTATTTCTTTTTAAAAACATTGAACCTGTGGTTGGGTTATGTTTGTCGGTTTATTTGCCTTCCTTGCTGAGTCACATGCTGCCTACTTGATGTCCTGTGTGTTTTGCGTTTTGTTCAGGCTGAATTATCTTAGGTCAAAGAGGAAATCATCTTCTGCCTCCAACCTCCTTACTTGCCTCTAATCCCCTTTCTTGACTCTGCCAAGTCAGGATTCTCACCAAGGAAACTATCTACCTTCTTTTGGAATGTTGGGATTATGAAGATGAGATAATGGGGTTCATTTATTCAGACTCTAGCATATACAGTAGCGTTTCTAATATTGTCAGCATTTCCTAGTGGGTGGTTAGATAGTAGATTGGGATTCTAATAATATTTTATGATACTTCATGGATTAAACTTCACTTTGTCTCTGCTCAGTTGTGATTCTCTTTTGGCCAGCAGTTTTTAGGTCCATCAGTACTGCACTGCCGGAATGGCAGATTTTGGGATTTCTGCTGGCCAGTTTGTGGCAGTGATCTGGGATAAGTCATCCCCAGTAGAAGCTCTGAAAGATCTGGTGGATAAGCTTCAAGTGTTAACTGGCAATGAAGGCCGCGTGTCTGTGGAAAACATCAACCAGCTATTACAGTGTAAGTACCCACCCATGTTGTCTTCATGAGGCTGGAGGGGTTTCCATGGGAGTGTTGCATTTCTGTGGTTCCTTGATATCTGAATTTTCGTTTAGGGTGGCATGTGATAGTAGTGGCTGGTCACCCTGTTGTTTTCCAGTTGAGATACAGTGAGCTTAGGAGTATAGTTGATGTTTTCTATAAGTATGTTCTTCTTTCTTAATAGCTATTCCATGTTTTTTAAAACACTATTCATCCAGCTTCTTGGATGGATACCGAGTGGTGTACATTCTCTCAGAGTGAGATCTGCAGCCTTTGTGGGGGGTTAGAAGGGACCAGGGAATTGTTCTGGGCTCAGGTGATTGCTAATTAGAGTCCTCCTCCTTTTCAGCTGCCCACAAGGAATCCAGCTTTGACATTATTTTGTCGGGTTTAGTCCCGGGAAGCACCACTCTGCACAGTGCTGAGATTTTGGCTGAAATTGCCCGGATCCTTCGGCCTGGTGGATGTCTTTTTCTGAAAGAGCCAGTAGAGACAGCTGTAGGTAAGGAAATCTTCACTTGAAAAACCAATTTAACAGGGTTGAGTCTTTGAGTATGTGTGCTACATCTCCCTGAGCAGGAGCTATCATTTGGAGATCAGTATTACTGTAGCAAAACCTTCTCCTTGGGGATAAATTATTGTTAAAATCCGAAGCAACGTGAAGAGAAATTGTGATCTTTGGCTGACTCATTATGTAATAAACAGAAGGAAACTGCCATCTAAAAATGGGTCCTTTTGCAGGTGAATGGTTAAAGTTTGATATGTTCATAATATGGAAGGTGATGCGGCCGTAAAAAGGAACAAGCCAGGTATATGTGCATCCGCTTGGGTGGATATCAAGGGAAGTAGCTGAGTCAAGGTTCTGTGCTCTACAATTCTATTCATATTCTTGAAATAACAAAATTATAGGGATGGAGATCAGATTAGAGTTTGCCAGAGGTTGGAAGTGGGAGGAAAGGGGTGTGTGGAGCTATAAAGGGGTAGTATGAGAATTCCCTGTGGTGATGGAACAATTCTGTGATCTGAATGTGATGGTGGTTACACAAATCTACACGTGTAATAAAATCACATAGAACTATACAGTTCTCCTCTGTCAAATGAGTTCATATAAAACTATTAAAACGTGAAAAAGCTATGTGTGCCATCAGTATCAATTTCCTGATCTTTATACCATGCTATATTTGGGTAAGATATTACTGTGGGAGAGATGAGGTGAAGACCTCCTTAATATATAGAACTTTTTTGTTTTTTTCCAACTTCCTGTGACTCTATAGTTATTTCAGAATAAAAAGTTTAAAAATAATGGCTGAAACTCTGGGAGTGATGTGGTAATTATTGATTCATGTGAAACTAATGGCAGTGCTCATGAAATAAAAACTTTTTTGATCAGTGGTACAGCTTTCATAGTGACTCAATTCTGGATTTTTAATATTTTTCACTAGACTTTCAGAACGTAACAATTTCATCAAATAGAATAAATCAAAGTGTTTTGAAATATATAAAGGTGTTCATTGTTTATGTGGAAATATAGCTTTATGTTATGTGTAGTGTACATCAGCATTCTTTGCTGGGAATTTAAACTTTACATGACTAAATGCAGTGTCTCTGTCAGGACTATACAGAGAGAAAAAAAAGAGAAAAGAACTACACAGAAAGAATACTTGTATTTCTGTACGCTTTGCAGTTCATAAGCATCTTTACACAGTCATTATCTCACAACCTCTAGAATGGGTTTCAAGAAGCAGAGAGTGATAAGAAACAATAATAATGGAATTATAACATTTAAGAGTTTAGATAAGAACACTTTGAACAACCAAAAGGATTTTTCAAATTAAAACAGTATCACTAAAATCAGGCACAGTGGCTTACACCTGTAATCCCAGCACTTTGAAAGGCTGGGGCAGGCGTGTTGCTTGAGTCCATGAGTTCAAGACCAGCCTGGGCAACATGGTGAAACCCCATCTTTACAAAAAATACAAAAATTAGCTGGGCATGGTGGTGCACACCAGTCCCACCTACTTGGTGGAGGCTGAGGCAGGATGATTGCTTGAACCTGGGAGGTTAAGGCTGCAGTGAGTTGAGATCATACCACTGCACTTTAACCTGTATGACATAGTGAGACCCTGTTTCAAAAAAAAAATAATAATAATAATAAAATAGTATCACTAAAATATACAGTTGTCTTCATCTTACAATGGAGTTATGTCCTGATAAATACTATAAGATGAAAATGCATGTAATACACCAAACCTACTAAACATCATTGCTTAGCCTAGCCTACCTTAAACATGCTTAGGACACTTACTTTAGCCTACAGTTGGGCAAAATAATCTAACACAAAGCCTATTTATTTATTTATTTATTTATTTTTTGAGACGGAGTTTCGCCCTTGTTACCCAGGCTGGAGTGCAATGGCGCAATCTCGGCTCACTGCAACCTCCACCTCCTGGGTTCAGGCAATTCTCCTGCCTCAGCCTCCTGAGTAGCTGAGATTACAGGCACCCGCCACCATGCCCAGCTAATTTTTTGTATTTTTAGTAGAGACGGGGTTTCACCATGTTGACCAGGGTGGTCTCGATCTCTTGACCTCGCGATCCACCCGCCTCGGCCTCCCAAAGTGCTGGGATTACAGGCGTTAGCCACTGCGCCCTGCCCCCACAAAGCCTATTTATAATAAAGGGCTGAGTATCTCATGTAATTTACTGAATACTGAACTGAAGTATACAGTTTCTACTGAATGGGTATCATTTTTACATCTTTATAAAGTTGAAAAATTTTAAGTAGAACCATCATTAAGTCAGGGACCATCTGTACATTAAGCAGAATAGGTTATTATTTTTGTTTTGTTTTGTTTTTTGTTTGAGATTGAGTCTCACTCTGTCATGCAGGCCGGAGTGCAGTGGTGGAATCTCGGCTCACTGCAACCTCTGCCTCCCAGGTTCAACTGATTCTCATGCCTCAGCTTCCCGAGTAGGTGGGATTACAGGCATGTACCACCATACCTGGCTGTTTTTTTGTGTGCATTTTTAGTAGAGATGGGATTTTGCTATGTTGGCCAGATTGGTCTTGAACTCCAGGCCTCAAGTGATCTGCCCACCTCAGCCTCCCAAAGTGCTGGAATTACAGGCGTGAGCCACCATGCCCGCCTGGTTATTATTGTTTGAATACCTGTTAACCCACATACGATTGAGCCTTTATTATTTTTTCTACTTTGACCTATAATGCTATTAATTGGGATTTTCCTTTTGGCAGATAACAATAGCAAAGTGAAGACAGCATCTAAGCTGTGTTCAGCCCTGACTCTTTCTGGTCTTGTGGAAGTCAAAGAGGTATGTTTGTAGACAACTTTTTTTGCTGCCCTGCAGGTAAGGTAATCAGTATTACTTAGAACTAGGAAACAAGACGTGCTATGCATGTAAGATACATGATGCTTCAAAGGACAAACCTTGTGAGAATAACCAACTTTGAAGAGACTCAGCTTGACCCATGTGGGCTGGGGCTTGTTCTGGTCTCCTTGATACTAGTTTAGTGGTGGTGACAGCTGAGGGGCATGAGCAGCAGCTATGCTGCTTCCAACACCTACCTCTCAGTAGACCTGAATCCTAGGCCTGGGTGAACACTGTCACCTAGTTCAGCCTCACATTTTTGGTGGGAGGCTGGAATAGGTTAGGGGAAAGTTCCTTTTCCGACAATTCAGTGGAGATATTTAAACAGAAGTGTTTTTATTTCTACATTATTTGATGTTAAAATTTTCTTGGATGTGGGAGAGGTAGATGTTACAGCGTGATAGCTGTTGTGCCTTTTATTTGTTACATGATGTAGGGCCTTAGATTCTTTATTTTTTAATTATTTTTATTTTTTAAATTCTTTTTGGAGACAGAGTCTCACTCTGTTGCCCAGGCTGGAGTGCACTGGCATGATCTCAGCTCACTGCAACATCTTCCTCCTGAGTTCAAGCAATTCTCCTGCCTTAGCTTCCTGAGTAGCTGGGATTATAGGCATGTACCACCACACCCAGCTAATTTTTTGGATTTTTAGTAGAGATGGGGTTTCACTATGTTGGCCAGGCTGGTCTCAAATTCCTGACCTCGGGTCATCCATCTGCCTCAGCCTTTCAAAGTGCTGGGATTACAGGTGTGAGCCACTGCACCATGCCAGGCCTTAGATTCTTTATGCCAACCATTTCTTATTTTTCCTTTTAGCTTAAGGTTTTCTGTGCTTGATTCTAGAATAAGGCATGTGTATTAGGCCATTCTTGTGTTCCTATGAAGAAATACCTAAGACTGAATAATTTGTGAAGACATGGGGTTTAACTGGCTCACAGTTCTGCAGACTGTACGGGAAGCATGGGCCTGCATCTGCTTGGCTTCTGGGGAGGCCTCAAGGAACTTTTACTCATGGCAGAAGGTGAAGCAAGAGCAGCATATCACATGGCAAAGGCAGGATCAAGAAAGAGGAAGAGTCAGGAGTAGGGAAGGTGCCACACATTACAACAACCACATCTCATGAGAATTCGGGTGGTGCTAAACCATTCATGAGAAATCTGCCCCCATGATCCAGTCACCTCCCACCAGGCTCTACCTCCAACATTGAGGATTACAATTCCACATGAGCTTTAGAGGGGACACATATCCAAACTTTATCAGACTCCTCATAAAAATTCACTTCATACTTACTGAAGCATACAGAATATAAAGTGATGTCCCACTTCTTGCTCACACTTCCCTCCCCAGAGGAAGCCAACAATATATTTTTGTATGTCCATTCAGACCTTTTCCCATGTATTTACAAGCATCTGCATGCATATACTTCTTTTTTAATGTAAATAAGATAATATGTATACATTGTTCAATCATCAGCTTTTTTCCCACCCTTAGATATCATCGACACTTACCCACTTCAGTGTGTTTCCCTTCATTCATATTAATGATGTAACAGTATTCCACGCAATAGATGGACTATGATTTAGGTAACCATTCTATAATTATTGGACATAGAGGTGTTCTTTTTTTCTGATCTTTTTTTTCTACCTTCACTCTGCTACTTTATCCCCAGGAACGTAGGATGGATTTTCCTCCTCCTTTCTCTTTTGGGATATAAATTTCTGCTGTCTTCATTGTGGGCATTCTTTCCTGTTACCCGATAGGACCACATCTGGTTTATTTCCATAATTATAGCCCCTACAATAACTAGCATATACCTCATCCCAAATAATTCATAAGTACTCTTAAATTTTCCAAGGGGTAGGCTCCAAGTAGACATGCAGACGAAAGTTTAGTGCTCTGATCAGTGAGAAACTGAATGTGAGGCATAAAGTGATATCTGTTACCATCCACTGTTATATACTTAATGCACACAAATGAGTCTTTAACTCTTGTGCAGGTGGACATAGTAAACCATTTTATAGAGGAGGGTGGACTAATCCTTTTGATGTCTTGAATTCTAGCTGCAGCAGGAGCCCTTAAGCCCCGAGGAAGTACAATCTGTTCGAGAACACCTGGGTCATGAAAGTGACAGCCTACTGTTTGTTCAGATCACAGGCAAAAAACCAAACTTTGAAGTGGGTTCTTCTAGTCAGCTTAAGCTTTCCATCGCCAAGAAGTCATCTCCTTCAGGTAAAGCTGGCATAGGGACATTCCATTTGCATGGGCTTAGAGGGACATAATTAGGAACTGAGCCAGCAATAAATGAGATGGTGATATTTTTAGGGGATTAATCCTTTGATTTCTGCCATTTCCACATAGAATACTTAATTTACTATTATCATGGGTGTATTAGGATCCAAAACTGAAATAATACATAGGTATTATCTAGTTCGGCTCTTCCTTCTGCACCAGAAAATACTGAGGCCTCCTAATTCTACAGGACTGAGTCACACGGTTTAATTAATGAAGTTCTTCCAGGTCCCAGAATTAACATTCATCCTCCGAAGACTCTACAGTATACTGGTAATGGTAGATGAGAGTGCCCTGTTCTGTTCTCATGTCCTTTTTCCCCCTGTGCCAGGAAAATCAGCTGATCTTACTTTGAGGATCCTAAGACACTTAAACTGTATTGCTTCTGCCTAGACAATTGCATACAGACACGTGCATGCATGCACGCACACACACTGCCCCACTCTCATCCTTTCTGTCACTGTTTTTTAATTCCTGAATTGTTCCAGCTGTGAGGTATGCACACATTTACAGGTATTTACTGGTACATCCCCACCTGTACGGTTTTGACTGTCTAACCTAAATCTTCAAGAAATCCTTTGGCATCTAACCTTTCAATTCATGGTTCCAGAATGGGTAGGGACAGCTTAGAAGAACAGTGACAATGATCACTAGAGGGTACTCTTACCCCAGGGGCCCGTGAGGATTTGCCCACACTGCATCCAAGTCTCAGCTCTCTGGCTCTTCCTTGCATTCTTCTGACTAGACAGAGAACCAGGAAGTGTGAGGTTTGTCTGCCACTGATGGTGTTACCTTCCCACCAGCAGCTCTAGAGCCTATTTTCTTGTATGTAGCAGGTTTACATGAGGCTAAAGCTTTGCTATTTTTGAAGTTTTTGACACATTTCTCATTTAATCCTCAAAACACCTGCAGTCACATAGGGAGTACAATTTAGCTTTATGTTATAGGATGGAAACTAAGGTATTGAGGAGGAAGCAATATGGAATGGAAGTTAAAAGCATCAGACAAGGCCAGGCGTGGTGGCTCACAGCTGTAATCCCAGCACTTTGGGAGGCTGAGGTGGGCAGATTGCTAAGGTCAGGAATTTAAGACCAGCCTGGCCAGCATAGTGAAACTCCATCTCTACTAAAAATACAAAAATTAGCTGGGCATGGTAGCAGGTGCCTGTAATCCCAGCTGCTTGGGAAGCTGAGGCAGGAGAATTGCTTGAACCTGGGAGGCAGAGGTTGCGGTGAGCTGAGATCGCGCCATTGCACCCCAGCCTGGGCAGCAGAACAAGACTCCGTCTCAAAAAAAAGAAAAAGAAAAAGCATCAGACAGACTTTGCAGCCTGTAGAACCAGCCTGTGTCTAAACCTGTTTCCTCAGCGGCAAAACTAGGATGACAAACACTTACCTCATAAGGTTGTCAGCAGAATTAAGTTAGATAATGTATATAAAGTGCTTAATATGGCGTCTGGTACAAAGCAAGTGTTTAGCAAATGGTGACTTCTATAACTATCAGAAAGTGGTTAGCCCAAGGTCAGACATCTCTGAGGGGTAGAGCTGGAATTTGAACCCATCCCTTCTGCCTCCCAGTCTGGTGTGTTCTCTTCTACACAATAGAAAGCACTTAGGTATGTTGTAGTTAATCGTTTCTGTTTTTATGGAGCTGTTTTTCTTTTATTGCTTGGACTCAGTGAAGCCTGCCGTGGACCCTGCTGCTGCCAAGCTGTGGACGCTCTCAGCCAATGATATGGAGGACGACAGCATGGTGAGCTGGCACCATGATCACTTGATTGCTTTCTTTCAAGCCTCAGTTTGGGTGTGAATAGCTATAGTGACCTTTCTGGACTTGTAGGTGCGAACATATTTAAAGCCCAGATTTGTGACTATGCTTGTCACTTACATCTTTGGTTTAGAAGGAAACTCCATGTTGGTGGCTTTTTTTTTTGGGGGGGGGGGGATGGAGTCTTGCTCTGCCACCCTGGCTGGAGTGCAGTTGCGTGATCTTGGCTCACTGCAATCTCTGCCTCCCGAGTTTAAGTGATTCTTTTGCTTCAGCCTCTCAAGTAGCTGTGATTACAGGCACGTGCCACCACACCTAGCTAACTGTTGTATTTTTAGTAGAGACAGTGTTTCGCCATGTTGGCCAGGCTGGCCTCGAACTCCTGACCTCAAGTGATCTGCCCGCCTCAGCCTCCCAAAGTACTGGGATTACAGGTGTGAGCCACTGTGCCAGGCCATGTTGGTGGCATTTTAAATTTTTTAGCATCTCTTTTTCCCCGTATAATTTCTTGTTCTCACTTCATGTGGTATGTTAAAAACTCTCGTGGGCATGTGTAAACCTGAAAAGATTTTGTCAGCTTAAATAGTTTTATTGGCCTCTTGGTTTGGGCAGGTTACTGAATGTTGCATGCTTTAAAAAGCACTATTTTCCATCTTTGGCCATGTCTATAATAAAGTTCTTCATTTCTACACCTCTGCTATTGAAGTTAGAGTAGTGAGCAAAATAAGTCAGATTCATGCTCTCATAGAGTTTACAGACTAAGTGTCTACACATTTACAAAGAATTACATAAAAGTATATATAATTATTTGATTTTTCTCTGAGATTCTATGAAAGATATTCCGTTTTTCACATGACTCTTCATAGACACTTCTCTTTGTTCTGCCTGCTCTCTCCCTTCTCCCCACTCCTGCCCCCTACCCCCAACATTCTCTACAATTTGCTGGACAGTCTTACAGACTTTTCTCGTGTAAATTGGTTCCTAATTCCTTCACATCCTAGTGCACAGTCTGTGGATGTAGTTTAACTCACTGTTGGCCTCTTGAGCATGTGGTCAGGTTGAACGTGATGATCAACCAAAAGAAGGACAGGGTGGACACCTTCTGAACCCTGGACTCCAGGTTTCCTCTCGAAGCCTGTGGTCACTTTAGCTTTTCATTAGCAGAAACCACAACTGTGTCACTCATTGCTTTAACACTCTCCAGGATCTCATTGACTCAGATGAGCTGCTGGATCCAGAAGATTTGAAGAAACCAGATCCAGCTTCCCTGCGGGCTACTGCTTGTGGGGAAGGCAAAAAGAGGAAGGCCTGCAAGAACTGGTAAGTGCCGGGCGACTGGAGCCTGTGATGCTGCCTCCAGTGGCCTCATGCTCAAGTAATCGCAATGCTTTACTATTTCTGAAACATACATTTTCCAGTCTGGGCAACATAGGGGGGCCATCTCTACAAATAATTTCTTTTTTTTTTTTTTTTTTTTTTTTTTTTCTTTGAGACGGAGTTTCGTTCTTGTTACCCAGGCTGGAGTGCAATGGCACGATCTCGGCTCACCGCAACCTCCGCCTCCTGGGCTCAGGCAATTCTCCTGCCTCAGCCTCCTGAGTAGCTGGGATTACAGGCACGTGCCACCATGCCCAGCTAATTTTTGTATTTTTTAGTAGAGATGGGGTTTCACCATGTTGACCAGGATGGTCTCGATCTCTCGACCTTGTGATCCACCCGCCTCGGCCTCCCAAAGTGCTGGGATTACAGGCTTGAGCCACCGTGCCCGGCCTTACAAATAATTTCTTTAAAAATTAGCCAGGCATGGTGGTATTTGCCTGTGGTCCCAGCTACTTGGGAGGCAAAGGCAGGAGGATCACGAGCCCAGGAGGTCGAGGCTACAGTGAGCCATATTGTGCCTAATCTCATTCTCCCTCAAAAGCCTACAAATGAGCCATGATTGTGCCACTGCCCTGGTCCAGCCTGGGCATCAGAGCGAGACCTTGGTGTTTCCACATTTGTTTTTATAAATGGTTGGGAAGGATGGTAGAAAGTTAATCAGTGGTGTTCAGGCTTGTTTAATCATCAGTGTTTTTAAAATGTAAAAGCTGCCAGCATTTACAAATCAGGAGATTTTAAGTGAAAACACAGATTTTTTTTTCCCTTCTGTTCTTGAATTTGGAAAATATGGCAAACTGGGTCCACTTTACCCAACATGATAACCAGGTGAAGCTGAGTAGTGGCCACCCTCTGTAGACAGAGCATACACCCTCTACTTCCCCCCGATCTTCCTCTCCCTCCTGTCTCCCTCAGCAGCCTCTAGCTGTCCCATAGGCTTCTGAGTTATGATACCCGGTGTGAAGAGAAAAGGCTTACAGCACATTTTGGCACTGTTAGGATTTGGGATTTCCGCGTGGTGGTAATTCTCATTCATTGGTTACTGATTTTTCCGCAGCACCTGTGGCCTTGCTGAAGAACTGGAAAGAGAGAAGTCAAGGGAACAGATGAGCTCCCAACCCAAGTCGGCTTGTGGAAACGTAAATAACAGGATCATTCCTCAGCATTCACAAAACCCCCAGGGGATTAGGCATCCTTCTACACTAAACACAGACAAGCCCCACCTCAGATATTTTAGGAACAGACAAATGCATGAGCACATGAACATAGGTAGTAATGGGAAGAAAGGCTGTCTCCTGACGGTGAGAGTGGGTTAGCGTGCATGTGCCCATTGGGGAGGGTCTTGTTTTTTATTTGTGGCCCATTTCTTTCTACTTCAGAGTTAGACATTTAACTGAGGTTCGTTGTGTTTGGAACTGCATAAAATATAGAACTATGGCTGGGCACAGTGACACATGCTGTAATTCCAGCACTTTGGGAGGCCAAGGTGGGCAAATCACTTGAGGTCAGGAGTTCCACACCAGCCTGGCCAACATGGTGAAACCCCATCTCTAGTGAAAATACAAAATTATTAGCTGGGCATGGTGGCGCATGCCTGTAATCCCAGCTACTTGGGAGGCTGAGGCAGGAGAATCACTTGAACCTGGAAGGCAGCGGTCTCGTGAGCTGAGATTGCACCACTGCACTCCAGCCTGGGCGACAAAGGGAGATTCTGTCTCAAAATATATATATACATATATATATATATGTATATATATGTTTGTGTGTGTGTGTGTGTGTGTGTGTATATGTATGTATGTATATATAGAAGTATGGCCTCCTAAGGAACTTACTCTTGACTATAGTTTTTCACAAAACCAGAAATCTTGAAAACTCTTAGTATTTGAGTCTCAGTTGGACCTGCAAACATACTCAGTTATTTCCTTCAGGCCACTGTGGCTTCATTATGAATTAGGAATTTCTTTCTTCTGGCTGGTATGCCTGGGATACCAGGCTGACCCTTGGCTTCCCCATTCTTTCCAGTGCTACCTGGGTGATGCCTTCCGCTGTGCCAGCTGCCCCTACCTTGGGATGCCAGCCTTCAAACCTGGGGAAAAGGTGCTTCTGAGTGACAGCAGTCTTCATGATGCCTAGGAGGGACCCAACGTGGGACACATCTCCTCCTCCAGCCGACTCCTGTCTCTCACATCCCACCACTGTGGCTCCTCCCGCCTCCTCTGGATTTGTTCACTCTGTTTGAGATCCATTTGCAGAGTGGGTGCTTAGCATACAGAGTGAAGCTGGCTTGTGGGCACAGTGGTGTGTAGTGCTGCTGTGTATCAAAACACCAAGGTATTATGGGGCCTGGTTACCCAGAATGGGATGGGTTTCTTCACCTCATGTTAAGAGAAGGGAGTGTGTCCTGAAGAAGTCCTTCTGTTAAAATGCTGACCAGAACATTCTTGAGCCCAGATATCCTTGAGCATTAACACTCTGTGACAGAGCTCCAGGCCCCTGCCCGGAGTGTCATCTCAGCAATGCCGCCACCTGCTTGTCTTTCAGAGTTGTTAGTTTATTCCATTCTTTGTGACACAAGTCAAGTGTCTCACAACCTCCTCAGGGCACCAGAGGAGTCACTCACTGGTTGCTGTGATGATATTCAGTGTCCCTCTGCCCCCTTCCACCCCCAAACCCATTTTACTATAGCGTTGCATTGTGTTTTATTGTCATTTCTGTTAACCTTCAGGTATTAAACTTGCTGCATATCTTGAGATATCTTGAGATTCTGCATGTCTTATAAAGAGAGGGGATGTGCATTTGTGTGTGATGTTGGATAGTCATCCACACTCAGTTTGGACCATTGGAAGAACTTAGTGTCACACAGAAATGGAGCTAGTCCTGTGCTTAGAATAGGGCCTGTCTGCTCACTTTAGAAGAGCCCAGGTTGGTGAGCATTTAGAGAGAAGCAGGGCAGAACTCTGAACCAACAGTAAGTCTCTCTGAGCAGAGACCCCTTTGTTCTTGTTACCCACCCGTATGGACTTGGGATCAATCTTGTCAAATATTTGGAGAAATTATGTGGATTTAAGAGACCTGGATTTTTATATTTTACTAGTAAATAAAAGTGTTCAATTGGTATCTGTCCTTGAAACTTGATTTGATTCTCCAAGTTTGCTTTTGCTTATCCTAGTCCCTGCTGGTGGATTTTAGTCATTGCTGTGGCTAATTGAAGTTTGGCTCCAAAGCCCCTTTTATACGCAGGTGTAAGATGACCCCTACTGACTCATGGCCTTGTATGATAACCTCCCCTGGAGTTTAAGCAGGACCTGTCAATGTGATGGGATCATCCCTACTGTGATTAGGTTACATTCTGTGGTAAAAGTGAAGGGATTTTGCAGATGTAATTAAAATCCTTAACGGACTTTAAGTTAATTAAAAGGGAGATTATCCTGAGTGGGCCTGAGCCAATCAGTTGATACTTTAAAAGAACTAGAGAAGAGTCTCTTGCTGGCCTTCAAGAAGTAAGTTGCTGTATTAGTCTGTTTTCATACTGCTATAAAGAACTGCCTGAGGCTGGGTAATTTATAAAGGAAAGAGGTTTAATTGACTCACAGTTCAGCAAGGCTGAAGAGGCCTCACGAAACTTAAAATCATGGTCGAATGTGAAGGGGAAGCTAGACACCTTCTTCACAAGGCAGCAGGAGGGAGACATGCCAAGCAAAGGGGGAAGAGCCCCTTATAAAACCATCAGATCTGAGAACTCACTCACCATCACGAGACCAGCATGGGGAAACTGCCCCCATGATTCAGTTACCTCCACCTGCTCTTTCCTTTGACACATGGGGATTATGGGGATTACGGGGATTATGGGGATTACGGGGATTACAATTGAAGATGAGGTTTGGGTGTGGACACAAAGCCTAACTGTATCAGTTGCCAAGCTGTGAGAGGAGCCGCATTCTGCCAGCAACCAGGTTAGCTTGGAAGAGAACGCTAAGTTCCAGATGAGAATGCAGCCTAGCCAGCATCTTGTAAGATCCAGGCTCCAGTCTGCTGTGCCAGGACTCCTGGCCCAGAGAACCTGTGGTAAGAAATGGGTGTTTTAAGCAGCTAAATGTGAGGTCATTGGTTACACAGCAATAGGAAACTAATTCAGCCCCAGAATGGTTTGACAGTAACATTATTATTAAGCTGCAGGGCCACTGTTAGTTGCTTCCGCTGCACTTGCCCAGATGAAGGACAAAAATCTCAACTTCCGAGTTGAGGGCAAGAGATCCTGAGCCAGAACTTCCTGCACTGGTCTAGCAAATGCCTCAAGCCCTTGCCGATTCTTGTTCTGAGTCCCAGCTGCTGCTGGCGAAATGGACGCTCTCACCTCTTGTCAGCTGCAGTTGGCATAGTTGATTTTATGCTGGCATTCCACAGGGTCCGAAGCAAGCCAGCCAGCTCAGAGTCTGGGGCCCAGAGTGAGGGAAGAGTCCTTGCCAATCAGCAGTGCACACCTGGACCGGGGACTCAGCTGCGCTTGCACCTGCACCCAGTGAGGCAACAGCCAGACAGGCTAGAGGTTTTAGCCTTCAGCAAGCTCAGTGTTGGAGCCAACACGGGCTCTGATAATCACTGAATGCAACCTCATCTTACATCTGAGGAAAGAGACCAGGAGGGTGACCTGCTGCCATCATTTACCTGAGCACCTCTTAAAAGTATTGAGGCCTGGCTGGGCATGGTGGCTCACGCCTGTAATCCCAGCACTTTGAAAGGGCGAGGCGAATGGATCACCTGAGGTCAGGAGTTTGAGACCAGCCTGGCCAACATGGTGAAACCCTGTCTCTACAAAAATTAGCCAGGCATGGTGGCATGCGCCTGTAATCCCAGCTACTCGGGAGGCTGAGGCAGGAGAATTGCTTGAACCCAGGAGGCAGAGGTTGCAGTGACCTGAGATCACGCCATTGTACTCCAGCCTGGTTGACAAGAGTGAAACTCTGTCTCAAAAAAAAAAAAAAACAGAAAAAACGCCGGGCGCGGTGGCTCACGCCTGTAATCCCAGCACTTTGGGAGGCCGAGGCAGGTGGATCACGAGGTCAAGAGATCGAGACCACCCTGGTCAACATGGTGAAACCCCGTCTCTACTAGAAATACAAAAAAAAAAAAAAAAATTAGCTGGGCATGGTGGCGCGTGCCTGTAATCCCAGCTACTCAGGAGGCTGAGGCAGGAGAATTGCTTGAACCCAGGAGGCGGAGGTTGCGGTGAGCCGAGATCGCGCCATTGCACTCCAGCTTGGGTAACAAGAGCGAAACTCTGTCTCAAAAAAAAAAAAAAAAAGAAAAGAAAAAACAAGTACTCAGGCCTGATGTCCTTGGACATTCTGAGTCAGCCCAAGGTGGACCAAGCTGGGACTTGGGGCATCATCTTTCTTCTCTTTTAGTTTTCTAAGGTCTTTAGCTCAGAACTTGGCAGTGCACACTTGGGACTTCCCCCTTCTGAAATCATTCAAAAGCAGAAAGTGAAGGGGACAGCAGAGACAAACCACACCTTCCTTGGGGTTATGAGGCAGCCAAAACAGAACCACAAAATACCTGGAAGGGGGTGAGAGCAGAGGCTTTGGAGCCAGAGTGTGGACAGGAGAGAAGGGAGAGCAGGTGAGGCTGCAAACCTGCTCCAGGTGAAGATACCCCTGAGCTGCAGAATGGGTGCATTTGTAACAGTGGGTTCCGAGTGCAGGGCAGGCAGTGGGGCCGAAGGGAGAACCCCACAGCGGAGCCTGGCATGCAGGAAGCACCCTGGTCTCTGCACTGGAGAAGAGAGACTGTGAATAGCCCAGTGGCCTGTCCTCATGGCAGGGAGAAGGCTAAACAGAAACCTTACCAAATATTGGTGAAAATGTGGCCAGGTGGGAACTCACTTTTGGTGGGGATACTTTCAGCAATGTCACCTTCATGTCACTTTGAAAACTGGCTGCGTATTAGAATCACCTGGATAGCTTCCAAAAATAAACCAAAAAAATAAAATAAAAAAATAAAACTATGCCTGAGTTTTCTTTCCAAAACCCAATTCAGTCAGAATCTCTTGGAGTAGGGCCCAGGGCGTCAGCATTTTTGCAAATCTCTCCAGGTCACTGTAGAGCGCAGCCAGGATTGAGAACCACTGCCCTGGAGAAATTCTTTGGCCCACCCACCAGAAGGCAATTTAAAAAAGTATTCAGAGCAGCAATACTTCTAAGAGAATCCAAGTGGCCATTGACAAGAGTGTGAATGAACGAGTGTGTGTCCAAGCAGGGAACACTGCACAGCAGGGATGAGCTATAGCTGTCCACACCAACCTGGAAGAATCGTGAAGCAGCAAAAGCAAGTCACGGAAGTGCGTGTGTGAAATACGATTTCATTTACATAAAGTTCAAAAACATGCAAGATGCATCAGCCTGTCATTAAGGATATACACATATGTGCATATATATGATGTATACACACGTGTATGTGTGACAGAACTAAAAAGCCCAAGGGAAATGATAAAATTCAGGACCACAGTTGGCCCCAAAGGGAGATGGGAGGAAGAGGCAGGACTTCATAGTAGCAGGAAAGTTCTATTTCTTAGGCTGGAAGGTGGGTATACAAGTATTTATTTTGTTATTGGTTTGTACACCTGCCATATACATGATGGATTTGTATTTCTTTTTTCTTTTTTGTTGAGATGGAGTTTTGCTCTGTCACCCAGGATGGAGTGCAGTGGTGTGATCTCAGCTCACTGCAACCTCTGCCTCCCAGGTTCAAGTGATTTTCCTGCCTTAACCTCCCAAGTAGCTGGGATTACAGGCATGCGCCACCACGCCCAGCTAATTTTTGTATTTTTTACAGCGACAGGGTTTCACCATGTTGTCCAGACTGGTCTCAAACTCCTGGACTCAATTCATCCGCCCACCTTGGCCTCCCAAAGTGCTGGGATTAACAGGCATGAGACACTGCACCTGGCCGATGGATTTGTATTTCTAAGAAATTTCATTGAAAACATCTAAAAACTCCTCACATAAAAACCTGGGTCTTAAGGAAAATACTGCTAACCCAAGACAAAATTCTGCATCTCCACAACGTGGACCTCCCTGAGTCATAGTAGTACTGCATCTATATAAAGCTGCCTCAGAATAATAATAACAGACGAAGAAGGTTGCTACAGAGCAGAGGAATACTGTCTATGACCAAAATTTTTGCTACAAATTACACAAATGTATAAAATATAATGAAGAGGCAGAACGAGCTCAATCAATTATTATTTGAGACGGAGTCTCACTCTGTCGCCCAGGCTGGAGTGCAATGGCACAGTCTCGGCTCACTGCAACCTCTGCCTCCTGGGTTCAAGTAATTCTTCTGCTTCAGCCTCCTAAATAGCTGGAACTACAGGTGCCCACAACCGTGCCTGGCTAATTTTTTATTTTATTTGTTTATTTATTAGAGACAGGATTTCACCATGTTGACCAGGATGGTTTTGATCTTCTGACCTCATGATCCACCCACCCTAGCCTCCCAAAGTGCTGGGATTACAAGCGCGAGCCACTGCACCCAGCCAAGTTCAAGAAATGATTAAGAGTTGAGGGAGAGAGATCTGTGATGAATACATGAAATGGCCGAGCTGAGTCAAGAAGTGAAAAGTGAGGCCAGGCACAGTGACTCAACGCCTGTAATCCCAGCACTACGGGAGGCTGAGGCGGGTGGATCACTTGAGCTCAGGAATTCAAGACCAACCTGGCCAACATGGCGAAACCTCATCTCTACTTAAAATACAAAAAGTAGCCAGGTGTGGTTGTGTGCCACTGTAGTCCCAGCTACTCCAGAGGCTGAGGCAGGAGAATTGCTTGAACCAGGGAGGCGAAGGTTGCAATGAGCCAAGATCACACCACTACACTCCAGCCTGGGCAACAGAATGAGCTTCTATCTCATAAGTAAAGATTTTCTTCTGTATCATTTCTAGCTACTGAGAACCCTACAACTGCAGAAGGCTGTGCATTATCAAGGAGGCATTGCTAATCCTAAAGTTCCTTTACCCTAAAACAATATGATACCAACCATAAATGAGTGAAATGAGGCCAGGTGTGGTGGCTCATGCCTGTAATCCCAGCACTTTGGGAGGCCGAGGCAGGCGGATCACCTAAGATCAGGAGTTCGAAACCAGCCTGACCAACATGGTGAAACCCCGTCTCTACTAAAAATACAAAAATTAGCCTGGTGCAGTGGTGGGTGCCTGTAATCCCAGCTACTTGGGAGGCCGAGGCAGGAGAATTGCTTGAACCTGGGAGGCAGAGGTTACAGCGAGCCAAGATTGCACCATTGCACTCCAGCCTGGGTGACAGAGCGAGACTCAGTCTAAAAAAAAGAAAAAGAAAGAAAAAGTGAGTGAAACAAAAGTTGTGTGAGTCTAGAAAAGTCTGGCTTCTGCCTGTTTGTATTCTCCTCTCTGACCCCTCGGTCTTTCTCTGCATTCATTGCTGTCTGGTCACAGCAACAGGTGGGACCTGGTTGGGGGCTGAGTGGAGGTGAGGACAGGGCAGCTTTCGGGTGGTTCTTACTTCACCCCTCTCAGGGAAAGTGGGGACGGAAGCCCCCACTCAGCCCTTAGTGACTTCAGGTCTTGACTTCAGTGGTCACTGCTGGTGGTCAAGCTGGTAGTCTGGTCATTGATTACCCATGGCCCACCCTCCAGCATGAGACTTTCACCTCTGCAAAGCTCTATGATGATCTGGAAACTGCATTTAGACTCAGCTGGGTTAAAATGCTCCCTCCCTCCCTCCCTCCCTCCCTTCCTTCCTCCTTTGCTTTCTTCTCCTCTCTTTTTCTTCCCTCCCTCCCTTCCCTCCTTCCTTCTTTCCTTTTTGATTTTCTATAATTAAACATTTTTTCTCTTAAATCATGAAAGATTTCAAATACAAAGAATTGCCGGTAGACAATTCTCTGGATTTCCTCCCTCCTTTCTTTCCTCCCTTCCTCCCTTCCTTCCTCTTAAATTTTCTATAATTACTTAAACATTTTTTTTCCTCTTAAATCATGCAACATTTCAAATACAGAGAATTGCCAGTGGACAGTTCGCTTTGCTGTGTTTATCCCTGTCACTCCCTTTTACACACCCAGGTGTTCCAGCACTTCGCTGCCCTCCCAGAGGACTCCTTTGTCCTGAGCTGGGATATGTCCCATCCAAGCCTGCTACTCTACAGAAAAGTGCATATTGAACATGTCTTTTTAAATGAAATTCATGGAACATAAAACTAACCATTTACAATAAACAGATCAGCAGCATTTGGCACATTCACAGTGTGGTGCAACCACTGTCTCTAGCTGGTTCCAAAACGTTTTCATTACCCTAAAAGGAAACCCCATCCCCAGAAAGCAGCCGGTCCCCGGCTTCCTCTCCCACCATCTCCGGGAACCACCAGTGGGCGTTCTGACTCCGTAGAGTTAACTTCTGACATTTCATATGAATGAAATTAGACACCGTGTGACCTTCTGCGGGGATTCTTTAGGTTAACACAGTGTTTCCGAGGTTCACCCATCTTATAGGGTGTATCCGTGCTCCCTCCTGTTTATGGCAGAATAATATTCCTTGTATGGTTAGACCACTTTGGTTTATCCGTTCCTCTGCTGAGGAACAGCTGGGCTGTTTCCAGCTTTGTGCCATAGTAAATACTCCACTGTGAACATATATGAGCAAACGCTGAACAAGTCCTTTGAAGGCTGACTTCTTGGCTCTGACAGCTTCTCAGACTTTCCTTGTTTTGGATGAGCTTGATCATTTAGAGGAGTACTGGTCAGGATTTGTTTGTTTGTTTGTTTTTGAGACAGAGTCTCACTCTGTTGCCCAGCCTGGAGTGCAGTGGACTGATCTCGGCTCACCGAAACCTCTGCCTCCCAGGTTCAAGCAATCCTCCTGCCTTGGTCTCCCAGGTGGCTGGGATTATAGGTGTGTGCCATCATGCCCAGCTAATTTTTGTATTTTTACTACTCTCAGAGTTTCACCATGTTGGCCAGGCTGGTCTCAAACCTCCTGACCTCAAGTGATCCGCCCACCTTGGCCTCCCAAAGTGCTGAGATTACAGTGTGAGTCACCATGCTTAGACAAAAGCTGATTTCTTTCTTTCTTTTTTTTTTTTTAATTGCATTTTAGGTTTTGGGATACATTTGAAGAACATGCAAGATAGTTGCATAGGTACACACATGGCAGTGTGATTTGCTGCCTTCCTCCCCTTCACCTATATCTGGCATTTCTCCCCATGCTATCTCTCCCCAACTCCCCACCCCCCACTATTTCCCCCCTACAGACCCCAGTGTGTGATGCTCCCCTCCCTGTGTCCATGTGTTCTTATTGTTCAACACCCACCTATGAGTGAGAACATGCGGTGTTTGATTTTCTGCTCTTGTGTCAGTTTGCTGAGAATGATGGTTTCCAGGTTCATCCATGTCCCTACAAAGGACGTGAACTCATCGTTTTTGATGGCTGCGTAATATTCCATGGTGTATATGTACCACATTTTCCCTATCCAGTCTATCATCGATGGGCATTTGGGTTGGTTCCAGGTCTTTGCTATTGTAAACAGTGCTGCAATGAACGTTTGTGTGTGTGTGTCCTAATAATAGAACAATTTATTATCCTTTGGATATATACCCAGTAATCAGATTGCTGGGTCAAATGGAATTTCTATTTCTAGGTCCTTGAGGAATCACCACACTGTCTTCCACAATGGTTGAACTAATTTACACTCCCACTAACAGTGTGAAAGTGTTCCTATTTCTCCACGTCCTCTCCAGCATCTGTTGTCTGCAGATATTTTAATGATCGTCATTCGAACCAGCGTGAGATGGTATCTCAATGTGGTTTTGATTTACATTTCTCTAATGACCAGTGATGATGAGCATTTTTTCATATGTTTGTTGGCTTCATGTATGTCTTCTTTTGTAAAGTGTCTGTTCATATCCTTCGTGCACTTTTGAATGGGGTTGTTTTTTTCTTGTAAATCTGTTTTAGTTCTTTGTAAATTCTGGATATCAGCCCTTTGTCGGATGGGTAGACTGCAAATATTTTTTCCCATTCTATTGGTTGCCAATTCACTCTAATGACTGTTTCTTTTGCTGTGCAGAAACTGTGGAGTTTGATTAGGTCCCATTTGTCTATTTTGACTTTTGTTGACAATGCTTTAGGTGTTTTGGTCAGGAGGTCCTTGCCTGAATGGTTTTGCCTAGATTTTCTTCTAGGGTTTTTATGGTGTTAGGTCTTATGTTTAAGTCTTTAATCCATCTGGAGTTAATTTTAGTGTAAGGTGTCAGGAAGGGGTCCAGTTTCTGCTTTCTGTACATGGCTAGCCAGTTTTCCCAACACCATTTATTAAACAGGGAATCCTTTCCCCATTGCTTGTTTTTGTCAGGTTTGTCAAAGATCGGATGGTTGTAGATGTGTTGTGTTGCCTCCGAGGCCTCTGTTCTGTTCCGTTGGTCGATATCTCTGTTTTGGTACCAGTACCATGCTGTTTTCATTACTGTAGAAAGGCTGACTTCTTAACAAAGCCCTGGTCCCTTTACTTGTCTATTTGACCTCTGTGGTTGCCATGCTGGCTTTGGAGAAAGGCGCAGGGAATATCAAGGTGACAGCAGTTCAATTATGAGGCAACAGCAGGTTTTCTAAGACTGTGGTCCTCTAAGGGCAATGTGAGAGGAGAAGCAGCCATATTGGCTCATCCCCAAATAGGTCAGAGAAGGTCCAGTTCCAATGCTTCATAGAGAAGTAGGCTCAGGAAGGTGAGGCGCATATGTCCAGGTCCAACGGCCAGTCAGTGGCAAAACGGAGACTCGAAACAGGTCCCTGACCCTTTGTGTTAAAATGTCAAAGATCAACTTTTTTAGCTCCATATATGAGTGAGAATATGAGACATTTGTCTTTCTGGGCCTGGCTTATTTCACTTAACATAATGACTATCCATCCGTTTTGCTGCAAATGACAGGATTGCCTTCTTTTTCATGGCTGAATAGTACTCCGTTGTGTACACATACCACATTTCTTTATTCATTCCTTCATTGATGGACACAGGTTGATTCCATATCTTGGCTATTGTGAAGAGTGCTGCAATAAACATGGGGGTGCAGGTGTCCCTCTGATATATTGATTTCTTTTCCTTTGGATAAATGCCTAGTGGTAGGATTGCTGGATTATTTGGTAGTTCTATTCTGGGAAGGGGGGTAATGGAGAGTGATTGGTTGATGGATGCAAGCAGTTGGATAGAAGGAATAATTCCCAGTGTTCGATTGCACAGTAGGGTGACTGTAGTAAACAGTTAATTGTATTTTTCTTTTCTTTCTTTTTTTGAGACAGAGTTTCACGCTTGTTGCCCAGACTGGAGTGCAATGGCATGATCTCGGTTCACTGTAACCTCTCCCACATTCAAGTGACTCTCCTGCCTCAGCCTCCTGAGTAGCTGGGATTACAGGTGCCCACCACCACGCCTGGCTAATTTTTTTGTATTTTTAGTAGAGATGGGGTTTCATCATGATGGCCAGGCTGGTCTCCAACTCCTGACCTCAGTTGATCCACTCGCCTTGGTCTCCCAAAGTGCTGGGATGACAGGTGTGAGCCACCGCACCCAGCCTTTTTTTCTTCTTTTTGAGACAGGGTCTCCCTCTGTCACCCTGGCTGGAGTGCAGTGGCACCATCATGGCTCACTGCAGCCGTGACCTGCTGTGCTCAAGTGATCCTCCCACCTCAGCCTCCTGGGTAGCTGGGAGCACAGGCAGACATTACCACACCTGGCAGGTTTTTGTATTTTGTGAAGACTGAGTCTCACTATGTTGCCCAGGCTGGTCTCAAACTCCTGGGCTCAAGGGACCTCCCACCTCAGCCTCCCAGAGTGCTGGGACTACAGGTGCGAGCCACTATGCCTGGCCTATTGTATATTTCAAAATAACTAGAAGAGATGATTCAACATGTTCCCAACATAGTGAAATGGTAAATGTTCGAGGTGATGGATATCCTGATTACCTTGATCTGATCAGTACACATTGTATGCCTCTGTCAAGTGTCACATTTGCCCCATAAACATGTATAATTATTATGTAGCAGTTTAAAAAAATTTAAACGTACCTACAAGATTTGAATTGATGGAGGTGACTGAGTGACAACACAGAGCAACTGAGGTCACTGAAAGAAGATTTTATTACTTGCATCTCCCAAGAGAACAGGGCATGCCACACACACAGGACCACACATGCAGGGCCACACACACAGGGCCACACACACAGGACCACACACACGGGACCACACACATGGGCCACACGCACAGGACCACACACACAGGACCACACATACAGAGCCACACATACAGGACCACACACATGGGACCACAGAGGAAGTACCAAGTTTGGTCAGGAGGCTGAAAGGAAGGATCAGAACAGCACAGACCACAGCCTTTCGCGGGGTTTCCACCTGAAGGGCAAGGCAGGGCAGAGAAGCAGCCCAGGTCTGGCTAGTTGAAATAATTCCAGAGGGCCTTGGGCATAGGGGCTGTCCCTGGCTGTCCCTACCCGGATCTGGGTGATTTAGGGCAGGGGAAATACTGACTTGGTGTGAGTTACATAGAGATGGTTGTTGGAACTGTGAGCGGGATTGGTTGGAGGGTTTGTAACTGTCATTACTTACAAACAGTTGCAAAAACTGGCTTGCAGGAGAGGTATAAATGCCTTTGGCTCTGTGATTTGGTCCTGTGATAAATGGATCCCAAATACAGTCTCTAAGAAAACACAGTTAAACACGCCGGCCCAGGGCTCTTGACACTGCCCAGGTTGCGTCTGGAGTTAGTGGCCCTGCTAGTTCCCACAGCATTTCTTCCTTCTTCCGCTTCATCCAGCAAACCCCAGGCAGTGTAATGTGTGGTTTCTTTGCCTCTGTGCCCCCAAAAGGAGGGCTGGCCAGCTACAGACACCTCTGCCCCAAGGCTTAGTGCAGCTACAGCCGATGTGGCTGATCCCAGCCCCTGGGTACAGCGATGGGGCCAGAGTCCTGCTAGTGGGGTCAGGGCCTCTGGCCCATCAGTCTTGGAACTTCCTCCTAAGAGCAGAGTGCCCTCTAGTGGGCCCTTGGAGAAAAATCCAATTCTAATTTCCACGCTCCGAGATGTGATGTTTCAAGCCCAGGTTCCCCACGAAATTTCTCTCTCCCCGCAAGTGCCCCTTGTGGAATTCACCCAAGCAGCATTGATGAAAATGTATAAATCAAATACACACTATGCATAAAGCTTTTTTCCCCTCCTCATAAATGAGTCTGGTACTGTCCTGACCCAAATACCTGCCCCATGAGTTTATTGGGGAAATCATGCAAGCAGCTCCAATTACAAGGGGCAGCGTGTCGTCAGGATTAGATGGAGGTGAGCGCTGGGAGCAGGTGGAGGACACACAGCCGAGGATCAGATGCAACCAGAGAGACCAGGGCCGGTCTGCTGGCTGCGGCGGAGGCAGCACTGACTTGAGTGTTGAAGACAAACTGGATTTCAGAATGGCGGCTCAGGCCTGTAATCCCAACACTTTGGGAGACCAAGGCGGGAGGATCACTTGAGCTCAGGAGTTCGAGACCAGCCTGGCCAACATGGTAAAACCCCGTCTCTTCTAAAAATACAAAAAGTAGCCAGGTGTGGTGGCATGCACCTATAATCCCAGCTACTCAGGAGGCTGAAGCATGAGAATCGCTTGAACCCAGGAGACAGAGGTTGTAGTGAACCAAGATTGCACCACTGCATTCCAGCCTGGGCAACAGAGCCAGACTCCATCTGAAAAAAAAAAAAAAAAAAAAAAAAAAAAAAGCTGGGGTAGGGGAGGTGAGGGAAGAGGGGAAGAAGAAGCAAGGTAAGACGGGCGCCCCTCCTGACTTTTCACCCAACCTGCCCATTACTCTTTTTCCCTCCCTCCCTGCCCTCCAATCACCATAGTCTCTAAGTCACACTTCCTTAAAATACCCCGGGGGAACATGGCAGCTGTCCTGCCTCTTGCATCTCACCATCTCTCACCTTGCACCGCGGACACTGCTCGTGAATACTTGGATTCCGAATTCTGCATTTTGTTGCCAGTCCTGGATCCACCTCTTCCTGCCTTTATGCCATGCCCCCACCTAGCACCTTAGGGACCCTCTGGCAACTCCCCACCTCCTCACAGGCCTCCACAGCCCCTCTATTTATCTAAGCTTACAATATGGGCTTCTGAGTAGGATTTCAGCAGGGGAAAACAAGGGTCTTGCTTTTTTAAATAAAGTTTGCTGGAGGCCAGGCACGGTGGCTCATGCCTGTAATCCCAGAACTTTGGGAGGCTGAGGCAGGTGGATCACATGAGGTCAGGGTTCAAGACCAGCCTGACCAACATGGTCAAACCCTGTCTCTACTAAAAATACAAAAAAAAAAAAAAAAAAAAAAAAAAAAAAAAAAAAAAAGGCATGTGTGGTGGCAGGCGCCTGTAATCCCAGCTACTTGGGAGGGCGAGGCAGGAGAATTGCTTGAACCTGGGAGGGGGAGGTTGCAGGGAGCAGAGATTGCGCCATTGCACTCTGAGCATCCTTCCAGCTCCGGCCTGCACGGTGCAGGGGTCCAGGCCCCGGCCATCGCTGGCCTTTGCCGTCTTAAAGCCTTCTCCTTGCTTCCCTCCCTTTTTAGATCATCCTTCCTCCAGCCGGGGGATTCAGAGAACGATTTTCCATGAAGAACTCAGACTGGGCCACTCCTAGGGCTCTGGGTCTGAGGCAGGTGTTCAAGGGATATTCCTCGGCATTACGACAGGAGAAGAGCCCACTTGCAGCCGAAGAGACCCTAGAGTCACAGAGACGCCAGTTCACTGGCTTTATCAAGCTCATTTTGCTGTTCTTGTTTTATTCCTGCCCGTGTTGGAAAGTGAACTTGCGTTGTCATCTTCTCTGCAATGAGCTGACTGGCCACGAGGGGGCAGAAGGAGGCAACAGCCAGGCCTGGAAATTGCCCTTCTAACCGCAGCCCGGCTAAGCAACGCCGGCCACAGGGTCCTCGGAAGAGAAGGACCCATCCCTGCCGCCAAACTGTGTTCAGAGAGACCAGCCACGGCCGCATCGCTAGCTGGGAGAGTGAGAGAGAACTAGGACACGAAGGCGCGATTCCTCCCCCGCTGCACGCTGTGTTCAGCCCTCAGCTGGGCCTGGGCAAAGGGGCCTGGGGGTGGGGTGTCCTGAGCCTACAATCCTCATATTTTTGAGCACAGGGGTGCAAGGTGCCCGGAGTGGCTCACGGAGCGCTCAACCTAATGGAGGAGCTGGGACTGACACACACACACACACACACACACACACACACACACACACACACACACGAACCAATGGGAGAACCAGGCGGAGCAGGGGTTGGCTGCAGCGCAGTCCCCACGAGCTAGGGGAGCGAGTCGGTGGGCGGCTGTGCTGGGCCGGCTTCCTGCAGGCTGCGTGCGGCTGAACTGGGTGGGGGGGTCAGCCCGGGAGGCGGGGATCAGACTTCAGTCAGGAGGAACGGTGGCGGCGTGGCACCCTCCTACCTGCGGTTGGAGGGGCCTGGGAAGGTAACTGCAGGCAGAGGATCCACGGCCCGCGTAAGGACCCAGGACCCACAGAGCCGGCTCGCCCTGGAGCTGGTCTGCAGTTTGAGCGGGGAGAGGGAGCCAGGGCCAGGAGGAGCCGGGCTAGCGGGCCTGCAGGGTGTGCAGGGGAGGCGGGGACAGGGCTGCAGGATCCCCCACCCTCCACCAGCGGGCTCCCCAGCACTGGGCGGAGCTGCGGCCTGCGGGAGGGTCCTGGCCAGTCTGTGGAATTGATTCCAGCACCTCAAGGAAGCTTGTCCCCAGCTCCACGTGGGGCAAGAGCAGGGACTGGGCTGGGGAGAAACCGGGAGACCTCAGGCGGCGAGAATCCAGCTGCCGCCTCCCAGGACCCTGCCAGCCCCGCCCCTGCCCGGGCCTCTCACCAGGGCCTCCCCTCACTGGTGCGTGGTCTGCGGAAGCCACGTGCCCCTCTCAGCCTCAGTTTCCCTTTCCGACCTGCACAGCGCAGGACCAGATGTTCTCTGAGGACCCTCCCAGTGTGACAGGCGGGAGTGGAACCGCGTCTTGCTCTGTGGGGACAGACACACTGACACAGACTGAGCAGAAAGACTTTAATCTGGGCCCTTCTGTGCCCAAGGCTCCAGTTCAGACAAGGAGTTGGGATCTTCCTCCCTGTGGCTCTTCTTTGTCCTTGGAAGGGCTCCCTTGGACCCAAGCGCTCGGGGGTTGGGGTGGTGAACACAGATGCTGGAGGTACCGGGTGGTCCTGGCAGACAGTCAGGAGTCCCGGGTGAGGAGGCTGCGAGACCTCTGCAGGTTTTTCAGGTATTTAAGCGCCTTCTTCACATGCTGGTCCTCAGGGTCTGAACAGATGGCCCTGCCCTGGACGGTCACAAGCCTACACAGAGGGAGGACGTTCCCAGGGATGTTAGAGCAGGAAGGGCCCCAGAGTCCCCAGGATGGCCTTGCCCTGTGCTGAACAGGATTCCAAGACTCCAAGAGGGGCAGGAAGTTGCTGTAGTCACCCAGGGCGTTGGTGGCGGGTCTGGGACATCAGGCTCTGTCCTGAGTGATCTGGACCCTCACAGGGAGCCAGGGCTGCAGGACCTTGTGCCCACCCCTCACACTGCCCGAAGATGGCCTAGAGCCTGCGATGTGGAGACTGTGGGGAGGGCTCAGGCCCAGGCCAGGGGAGGTGACCGCATTGCCCCTGACCAGCTGTGTGACCTTGAATGTTCATCCCTCCCAGGGCCTCGATTTCACCACAATCAAGGAACAGGTTGGACTTGATGCCCTGCAGCCCTTTTGGGTCCCACAGCATGGGTACACGAACTGCCCCAAGGAGCCTGGAGGGGTCGGGGAGGAAGGTCCCCACTGTCTCATCCCTGTTTCCCCGTGGCTGTTCTGGGAGCTCCAGGGTCCACTTGTCCCCATGCTTGGCCCAGAGAAGCAGGGGTGGGGCCAGGGGCACTTACACGATGGCTTTCCGGTTACAGTCCTGGGAGGTCCTGTGCCAAGCAGACAGCTTTCTAAGGGGAATGGCTCCCTTGAAGTACTCCAGGCAACACTCCCGGCCAACATTGGTCCCTCGAGCTGCAGGGAGAGGAAGCGGGTTGGGGTGTCTTTGAGTGTCTGCGTGTGTGTTGCGGGAGCCCTGGGGGTGTCTGTGGAAGGTCGGCATGTGCGTGTTCACATGTGTGCATCTGTGTGTGGTGACTGCATGTGTCACTGCGTGTGTGTGTGTGTGTGTGTGTGTGTGAATGTGCACAGGTATGTGTGTGAGACCTTTGTGTATGTTGTGAGGGTCCTGTGTATTGTGGCTATGCATGTCTGCATGTGTCTGTGGGATATCCTGTGTGTCCTGTGAGTGCCCACGTGTGTGTGTGTCTGTGTGCAGTCCTGTGTGTCTATGCCTGGCAACCTTATTTCATCTTTCCTTTCCTAACCTAATATAAGAATCTGTTTTTTAGGCCAGGTGCAGTGGCTCATGCCTGTAATCCCAGCACTTTGGGAGGCCCAGACGGGTGGGTTGCTTGCAGTCAGGAGTTTGAGACCAGCCTCACCAACATGTTGAAACCCCATCTCTACAAAAAATACAAAAGTTAGCCCAGTATGGTGGCAGGTGCCTGCAATCCCAGCTACACGGGAGGCCAAGGTAGGAGAATCGCTTGTACCTGGGAGGCAGAGGTTGCAGTGAACCAAGATCCCATCATTGCACTCTAGCCCGGGTGACAGAGTGAGACTCCATCTCAAAAAGAAAAGAAACTCTTTTTTGCATGCTCTTGAAATCTTTATGCTGATTCTCTCATTGTGCATAAAACTTATTAATAAAATAAATGCTAATAAACAATTTTAAGAATCATTCATTTTCTATTGCACAACTACAGCTGTGAATCCCAACCTCACAGCCATTGCAGCTCGAGATGTGCTCATGTTGGTCCTTACCAAGTCCACCTGTGAGAGCTGCGACATCATCATCATCGACATTTTTCTCTGCTCGTTTCCCTCAAAATCCTAGTGCTGTGGGCTTCGCATGTCTTTTGTGGGATGGGAGTAGGTGGGGTGTCGATAACACACAAATGTGTATGTGTGTTGCTTCGGTGGTTTTCATGCCCCCAACTCCTGTCCTCCCGGTGCCTGCCCCTGGCCACCTTTCCCTGCTCTCACCTGCATGGATGTGCTGCAGAGAAGCCCCCAGAAGGAGGGTGACCATGGCCAGCATCTTCAGTGGGGCCATGGTGTCAGAAGTCCAGGAGGGAGTTTATGCGTGCAGGACCCTCTGCTCAGGGAGATACCCTGCTGGAGTCGAGGGTGGCAGTGACCTATTTAAGACCTTGGGGGTCTTGCCCCGCCTTCTGTCACCTCCCCACATCCTTTGCTAGACCAGTGAAGTTTGAAGAATTTGAGATGATTCAGGAGAAGTCCAGCTCTTGGAATGTTTGTGGATTTCCAGAGAATGGGCACTCAACTGGAGACAGAGGTGGGGTATATGTGTCTGGAGCCCATTCAGTGACACACTTCTCCTTTCAAAGGGGACATTTCTTGGTTCCTCTATTAGAATTGAAAAGCCTCCATCTGCAACTGAGTTCATCTCTCTGTGGCTAGAGAGTGTCCTTCATGCATGGCGGCCTGAGTGGGGGCAGACGGGGGTTTTGGGAGTCAACCAGCAGAAACCGAGCAGGGCTCTTCTCCTGGACCATGGGCAAGCTTCAGGGCGCTGGGGGGCCACTCTGGCTGCGGGCCACGGGCACAGGGGCATTGCTCTGCAGGGAGGTCCATGCTTTATCTGCCTCTGAGAGAGGCTGAGGCCCACCCAGGGCACAGAGCAGCTTCAGTTGCCTGTCCCATCCCAGGCTAGGCCCTGACCACAGGAGGCCAGAGCCCAGTGGTGCTTCGATCACCATTCAATCCAAAAAGCTTGGGAAACCACGTTCCCCTAAATGGGTTGCCTTACATTAAGATGCGGAACAGGGCCGGGTGCGGTGGCTCACGCCTATAATCCCAGCACTTTGGGAGGCCTAGGCAGGTGGGTCACCTGAAGTCAGGAGTTCGAGACCAGCCTGGCCAACATGGTGAAACCCCGTCTCCACTAAAAATACAAAAAATAGCAGGGAGTGGTGGTGGGCACCTGTAGTCCCAGCTACTTGGAAGGCTGAGGCAGGAGGATTGCTTGAACCCGGGAGGCAGAGGTTGCAGTGAGCTGAGATCTCACCATTGCACTCCAGTCTGGTGGACAAGAGTGAGACTGAGTCTTAAAAAAAAAAAAATGCAGAACAGAACAAAGGGGTCAGTGGGAGATGCCGCTTCTCGCTTCTAGCAGCGCTGTGTCCGGGAGTCTGTACTGGACGCCTGGTCAGGATCCAGCCAGAGCGAGGCCCTGAGCTGACTTTCCCGGCACTCCAGCTCAGTGCAGGGCAGATGACAGAACGCAAGTCCGCTTTCCAGTAGGGGCAGGACTGAAAGAACTACAAGCATAAGGCGGTGGATGAAGTTGGTGAACTGGCTTCTCTGTGACTCTAGGGTCTTAGCCCCAGGCCACAGCATCACTGCATGCGGGTCAGGCCCCTGGCCGCCTGAGGAAATTGCCAGTCACCCTGTCAGGTCTCCCGGGAGCCAGAGCATGGGCTTCCCTTCAGTAGAATGAGGGTCCCATGCCCTCCAGGTGGGCAGCGCCAGAGCAGGGCGGCTCCAGGCAGGGCAGCACCTGGACTCTGATTGTGACATGGGGGAACTAGGCCTGGCTTTGCCCTGTCCCTGCATGACCAGGGCCAGCCCAAAATGACAGCAGTGCCCCCTCGGCAACACGGTGCAGGTGCCTTCTGCCCTCTCACGGTCCGCCCTGTGTTGATCGCTGAATCATTACTACGTTTTCATTACCAGTCCTGATAACAGCAACAGCCGCTCTGTGTCGTGAGATTTTTGTTTCTTGTTTTTACATTCTGGGGATACCTGTGGAAACCCCACTCTCCCAGAGCATCGCTCAGAGCTAACCTCATCAGTCTTCAGGTGGGGCGGGGGGATTCCAATGAAAGGAAACCAGACAAGGACCCTCGACCTCAGGAGGAGCCCCAGGCGCTCCTCTCCCCACCCCTCACAAGGGCAGCCTGGGAGGCTGGGGCTGCTTCCATGTCTGGAATCCTTCTGTGGGCAGGATCCTCTGTGTGATCTCAGGCAGCTCACAGACCCTCTCTGGACCTCAATCTCATCACCTGTAGAGGGAAGTTTGGTCTGTCCCACAGAGCCCTGCCAGGATGGTTGATCTCGGGAAAATGGGGTCCGCCTTGGTGGGCCTCGCACCAGCATTTCTCTGCTTCTCTGGGGGGCATATCAGCTGCCAGAGACCCTGCCCCTGCCCCCTCCTCAAGCCACAGCCCAGATGGGTTCTTTGCCCTCAGCCACCCGTCCCATGCCCAGGGCTGGCTTCCATCTGCAGGTGCAGAGGAAGGAGAGGGGAGTCTGCTCTTCCTGCCTGGGCCCCTCCTGGGTGCCAACATCCCAGAAAAAGGGAGGGGCAGCCTCAGAGTGGCTCCCTGCAGAGTCCCCTGCAAAGGAGGCCGGCTGGGCAGGGAAGGGTGCAGGCACCGGCAGCCCGGACTTGGAGACAAAGCCTGGGCCCAGAGGTGCAGGGCCAGGCCTGGGGCTCGGGAGGAGGCGACCACCCCTCCCGCCTGCCCTGCCCTCACGCACTCAGCCACTGCCCACCCTCTTGTGGGGGCTCCACTTGCCTGCAAAGGACAGCTGTGTTTCAGCAGGCAGCCTGATAATGATGAAGTGGCTGCAGTCTGCGCTGGGAAACTCCCCGGGTGAGTTCTGAGTCCTCCCTGCTTTCTCACAGAGTCAGAGCTTTCTCCAGAAGGACCCAAATTCCCCTGTTTGTTCTGGGGAACAGATCATGAAAGCAGCAGCAGAACGTTCTGGACTAGGAAGGTTCTGGTTCAGCTCAAGGCTGGTGCAGGCTGCCTGGCTGGCAAGGGCAGCTGAGCCTCTAGGCCAGGCATCCCCAAACTACGGCCCGCGGGCCACATGCGGGCCCCTGAGGCCATTTATCCGGCCCCCCTGCCGCACTTCAGGAAGGGGCACCTCTTCCATTGGTGGTCAGTGAGAGGAGCACAGTATGTGGCGGCCCTCCAACGGTCTGAGGGACAGCGAACTGGCCCCCTGTGTAAAAAGTCTGGGGACGCCTGCTCTAGGGACTATACCTGGCGCTGCAGGGTGGGCAGAGGCCAGAGCCTGCTGTTTCAGGAGTTCACAGTGGGTAAGGGTGGGGGAACGGGGCCTGACTTCTCATAGTGACATGGAGGTGAGATTAAAGGGCCTTGGGGCACAGCGTGGGGAGAGGTTGCTTCTGGCCAGAATTCATGGAAGGCTGCCTGGAGGAGGTGGCTGTGGGGCTTGTAAATAAGATTCATACTGAGATTGGAAGAAAGGACATGTCACAGGGGGCACTGTTTAGGCAAAGGTGCAGAGAGGGGAATGTGCAGAGGTAAATTAGGACAGTAGCATGAACCCCAGCATGGGGCACAGCCTTAATGCCAGGCTGAGAACCAGTCACATGAGGACAGGCTGTGTCTGCCTTGCCCCATGCCGTGGGCATCCCCAGTGCCAAGCACTGTGTCTGGCATGCACTGGACCTTCAGTGTCCCCCGACTGAGTCCACACAGGACTGGAAGGGCAGGCGAGACAGGCGCGAAGGGCCCAGTGTGCATCAGCCTTCTTTGGGAGGTGGCAGTGGGGAACAGGGACATTTTTGGGGTGGTTTTCTCACCAGGGATTAACTGGGCTTATTCCTCGTCAGTTCTCCCAGGCAGTGAGATGGATACCAAGGGACCTTCCAGACACAATGTGCTGAAGTCCGGGCCTGCGAGAAGTATTGAGAGATCTTTAGGATGCTGTGAGGACTCTAAGACCTGGAGGTCTGTCAGGGCAATCAGGAATGCTCCCTGGAGGAGGTGGCAGTGAGGCAGAGCTTTGTGGAGGGGCAGCAAGGGAGAGGGTGCTGTGGCCAGAGGAAGGGAAAGGGCCACAGCAGGGAAGCCGGCCAGACACCATTAGGCCTGTTAGGAGAGTGTGAAAGAGGGACTGGATCTGAGTGGGAGGAGCAGCCGAGGTAACTCCCTGTCTCAACGCTGCTGACTAAAGCGGGCCAGGCACACCACCCAGGCACCTGCCGCCCTTGCCCCAGCACTTGCTGCAACACTCCCGCTCCACTTTGGCCAGAGGGCACCGGGCCAGGCTGACTCAGGGTCCTTCTCCCTGAAAGACAGGAAGGAGGTCGGAACAGGACATGGGCGGAACCAGGATGCTCTCAGTCACAGAGCAGGGGCCAGGCGGCAGGGGGGCAGCTCTTCATCATCTTCAATTGCATTTGACAGCTGTGGATGACTGAGAGGGAGCAGCTAGGCAGAAGGGTCATCCCGGTCATACCAGTGTCACCTGAGGTTCATTTGTTCACTCACCTCCGTCGCCGACAGCTGAAGCCGGATTTGTCTTGCCCTGCCCAGGGGGCCAGGAATCTGGGATCAGGGCCAGCCCAGCTGAGATGTGAGGGCCCCAAATAGTATTTCCACCCCAAACCCCAAAATAGGCCCCACTCCCCTGTTACAAAGAGTCAACATGACCATTGATGTGTCTGTCGTTCCTGACAGGGTGTCCTCTTGGTTCCTCAGGTCAGAAACCCAAGGGTCATCTCTGTCCCTGGGCTCTCCCTCACTGCCCACATCCAGTCCATCAGCAAAGTGGCTAGCTGGATGTGTCCTGAATCCATCTCCTTCTCCTCCTCCATCTCTCTGCTGGACCACAGCCCTGAACTCATGCCCCAGCCTCCTGGCCTTCCTGGTCCAGTCCATCTTCCTCTCAGAATGCCAGTGATCTCCAAAACACAAGGCTGAGCAAGATTCTCCCCTCTCGATTTTATTTTTGAGACAGGGTCTTACTCTGTCACCCAGGCTGGAGTGCACCCATTCATAGATGGATGAATGGGTGGATAGGTGGATGGATGAATGGGTGGATAGGTGGATGGATGGATGGATGGATGATGGATGGATGGATAGATGGATGATGGATGGATGGATGGATGGATGAGTGGATGGATGGATGATGGATGGATGGCTCACACCTGTAATCTCGAAATCCTTCAATGCCTCCCCATTACCCTTTCAGGATGAAGCCCAAATTTCTGCCTACTTCTCCAGCTTCAACTTTTTCCTCCAGCTTCACCACCCACCACATCACTTTGTCCCAGCCACATGGACCTTCTTTCAGTTCCTTGAAAATGCTGGGCTCTGACTGACTCCCAAGCCTTTGTACAGCCTGTTCCTCCTGTCTGGAACACTCTCTCCTGCTCCCCTGTCTCACTTCCTTTCTCTCCTACCCTCATTTCAGAGCACAGCTTGAGCCCTCACTTCCTTCCTTCAACTCCTACCTTCCTCTATGTCTCCAGAGTTCATTGACTTCCCTCTTCATGGCTGTCTTCATACAGTGTTGTGATTGCTAGTTTATTTGTTGGGACTCACACACAAGACTGTACAATCCTTGAAGGATCTCTTTTGTATTGCAACTTATCCCTCCAGGCTTAGCACCTTAGTGGGTGCTCAATAAAATATGTTTATTGGGCCAGTGTGGTGGCTCATACCTGTAATCTCAACACTTTGGGAGGCAGAGGCAGAGGCAGATGGATCACTTGAGCCCAGGAGTTCAAAATAAGTCTGGGCAACATGGTGAAACCCTGTCTCTACAAAAATTGCAAAAAAAAAAAAAAAAAAAAAAAAAGCCAGGTGTTACAGAGTGCATCTGTAGTCCCAGCTGCTCTGAAGGCTGAGTGGGAAGGATCACCTACACCAGGAAGGTTGAGGCTGCAGTAAGCCATGATTGCACCACTGCACTCCAGCTTGGACAACAGAATGAAACCCCATCTCTCTCTCTCTCTCTCTCTCTCTCTCTATATATATATATATATATATATATATATATATATATATATATGTGTGTGTGTGTGTGTGTGTGTGTGTGTTTACTGAATGTATAAGTAGGTGAGTGGTTGTATGGATAGGTGAATGAATGAATGGGTGAATGGATGTGATGAGTAAATGAATGAATGGATAAATGGTGGATGGGTGATGGATGGATGAGTGGCTGGAAGGTGGATGAAAGAATGGATGGATGGTAGAAAAATGGATGGGTGGATGTGTGGATGGATGATGGATAGATGGATGGGTGGGTAGATGGTGGATGGGTGGATGGATGGTAGATGGATGTGTGGATGGATGCTGAAAGATAAATAGATGGTTAGATGAATGGATAACTGGATGGGTAGATGGGTGGATGGTAGATGGATGTGTGGATGAATGGTAAAAGAATAAATAGAGGCCGGGCGCGGTGGCTCAAGTCTGTAATCCCAGCACTTTGGGAGGCCGAGGCGGGTGGATCACGAGGTCAAGAGATCGAGACCATCCTGGTCAACATGGTGAAACCCCGTCTCTGCTAAAACCACAAAAAATTAGCTGGGCATGGTGGTGCGTGCCTGTAATTCCAGCTGCTCAGGAGGCTGAGGCAGGAGAATTGCCTGAACCCAGGAGGCGGAGGTTGCGGTGAGCCGAGATCGCGCCATTGCACTCCAGCCTGGGTAACAAGAGCGAAACTCCGTCTCAAAAAAAAAAAAAAAAAAAAAAGAATAAATAGATGGATGGGTAGATGAATGGATGGGTATATGGATGGATGGGTAGATGGATGGATGGTAGACGGATGGTAGATGGATGTGTGGATGAATTGTAAAAGAATAGATGGATGGATGGTGGATGGATGGTAGATGGATGTGTGGATGGATGGATGGATAGATGGATGGATGGATAGATGGATGGATGGATAGATAAATGGATGGATAGATGGGTGGATGAATGAATGGGTGGTTGGATGGTTAGATGGATGGATGGATGGATGGATGGACAGATGGAAGGATGGATAAATGGGTTAATGGATGATGGATGGATGAAACTGGATGGGGGAATGGATGGACTGATGGATGGGTGGGTGTATGTTGTAGATGTATGGATAGATAGATGGATGTGTGGTGGGATGGATGAATAGAAGGATGGGCGCATGGCTTGATAGATGATGGATGCATGGATAGATGGATGGTCACTTACAGATTTCTGAACTACAACATGGGTCCAGCTGACATTCTGTCTCAGGGTCTCCTTCACCCCAGAGCAAATTGTTTTTAAACCAGTGTGTCCCATCAGTTTATGAGACACACCGAATCCTTCTGCCATGGATGAAGCAGAGGAACCTATCCAAGGGCACCCTGACTCCTCCTCTATCCAGCTTACAACTTCCTTGTGGTTATCGCCATTTTCTGCCAAACCTAAATTGCTTCAACTGTGGCTTGGATATCAACCTTTATTCAGCCCAGAGGGGCCTCCTTCACTCAGTTGCACCCCCATCTTCCAGCTCTTCACTGTCTTCCATCCCGTGACCCCTTTCCTTCTGGTGACAACATGATGCTGTTTCTCCACTTCCGTAAAGACCTCTCCTTGACCTCAACACCCCCAAATGCTGCCCTCCTATTTCTCCTTTCATTCATGACCAAACTGCTCCGATGTGTGGTCTGTACTTCCCTCTACCATTTCCTCTCTGCCCTCTTGTGATTCAATTAATCCTCAGCAATGTGGCTTCTAGCTCTGACGCTCTAGGAAAGGTCCTCTCTCTGAGCCTCTCAATCCCCTCCAACCACTCCCTGAACTTCCCATTGCCTTACATTGGGCAGTGTGAGGCAGTGGTTACCAACAGAGGTTCTGGAATCATTACTTATAGCCCTGGGTCCCAGTCCCTCTTCTACTTGTTCCTGGTCGTGTGACCAAGAGCAATTTCATGAACCTCATTTTTCCCATCTGTGAAACGGGTGTGATGATAAACCCTCCCTCATGGTATGACCTGGAGAACTGACTGAGATAAAGTCTGTAAAGTTCCTGGTCTCCAGCTGGCTCAGGGAATCTCCTTATCATCCCTGGGAACCTACCTCCCTTCTTGATGCTCCTCTCACTGGGATCTGGGACATGGTTCCTCCCTGGGCTCTCTGTGAGCTCCTCTTCTCAGAAATGTCCCTGAGCCATCACTATAGGCTGGGGTGGGGGTCGGGGGTCTCAGCAGTTAAGTCTATTAGTTTACTTTGTCTTCACAGCAGCTTCAGGGGGTAAGAACTATTATTTTCTACAGATGAGAAAATTGGGAACTAACCAGAGTAGTTGAAACAACGGGTTCACTGTACTCCCAGCACTTCGGAGGCTGAGACGGGAGGACCGCTTGAGCCCAGGAGTTTGAGACCAGCCTGGGCAACATAGTGAGACTCTGTCTTTACAAAAATAAATGAAATGAAAATTAGCCCATCATGGTGGTGCATGCCTGAGCCATGACTGTGCCACTACACTCCAGCCCGGGCAAAAGAGCAAGACTCCATTAAAAAAAAAAAAAAACCTAAAAAAAAATCTACTTCATGGGCACAGAGCTAGCTGGTGGCAGGAGCAAGCCTGCGCCTGTCCTAGACATTGATTTTTTTCCGTCAAGCAACCTTCTCTTCCTCCCTGGCATCGTCTACCCCAGATCTTTCACCTCTGGATAAACACTTCTTTAGTCTCTGTCCCTAGCCCTGACCAGTAACCAATCAGACACGCTCACCGGACGCTGCCCCTTCCTGCCCATCTTTCTGCGGCGCCCCTCAGCTCTCCTGCCTTGCAGCCCGGCCAGCCCTGTGCAGTTCTGTCCCCCACTCCAGCCTCCCGCCACGGTTCACTTAGCCCCAAGTACGACATGCAAAGCCGAGTTCCCTCTCACACCAGTGCCCCTTTTTCTATTCAAGCCGGCATCGTTTCCCACCTCCCCATCTGCCCCCACCAATCTGAGACTTTGCCCTTGACTCATTCCTCACCTCTATCCCCCACATTCCATCAGGCGGAGACTCTGCTCAGTGCTGTCTTCAGTGGGAGCTCGGCTTCCTCGCTTCCTCCTCATCTCCACTGGCTCAGCCCTCATCCTTCACACCCAGACAGTCTCAACAACTTCTGGATCTGTTTCCTCCTCTCTAGTCTCTCCTGACACCTCACTCATCAACCTGAATGCCCACATCTGATGGGTCTTTCACAAGGGCTGCACCGATCCTGTAATGCCCCCCTCCTCCAAAACCATCAGTGGCTCCCTGCTTCCTTCCCCATCCAGTCAAAACTTTTCAGGCCAGTCTTGAAGCTGTACCCTCCATCTAGCCCCTCCTTCCTATTCAGCCCCATCTCACTGCTCCCCAACATTCAGCTTGAGGGCCAGTGTGTCCCCTCACTATGGGACTTGGTTTGCTGCTTCCAAACTCCTGTCTCCTTCTTGTATGGATTATCTTCCCTTGATCCAAAGTCCATCCACCTCTCATCTATCCAGCGAGGGGGTCACCTTGCAGTGGAGGGCTTAGGAGCAGAGTGTAGGTCAGGTTGAATTCAGCTGTCCCATCAGTGGGTGGTGACACTGTGAGCTCCAAGTCACTTCTCTCTGAGTGTCAGTTTCTACAGCTTCAAAATGAAAATAATAACAGTAACTACATTAGAAGACTTCGGTTTGCATCAACTGCCTTACTGCATGTATCTGGCAAATAGTACACGTTTCTGACTTTAAATATCATCTATATGCCAACCACTCCCAAGTTTCTCTCGCAAACCCCAGCCTTCTACGTCCAGCTGCCTACTTGCCATGCCAAATAGGCAGCTCCAGCCCCCTAAGTCTGAAACTGAATTCCTGATTCCCACCCACCCCTACACCTGCTCTCTCCTCCTTCTCTGCCAGCCCCTTCCTTCCGGTTACCAGGTCCAGAACCCTGGGCGCTATCCCTGACGCCTCTTCCTCTCGCCCCCAACTTCCCATCTGGTGGGTGAGCTCATGTCTCTGCTTTCCAAATGCACCCAGAAACCAGCATCTCTCCCCAGCTTCCTACAACTGCCTTCTGAGTGCTCTCTCTGTCTCCATCGTTGCCCCTACAGTGTATTCTCAGCACAGCAGCCGAGGGACCATGAATCTCCTGTGTTCAGAACGTCCTGTGGCTCTCCACCTCACCCAGAGGACAAGTCCAAGAAGATCCTCTGGCAGCCGTGAGGCCCCTCAAGCTCTGTGCCCTGCCCCCTACCCACCTGTGTCTCCTGCCTCCCTGGTTCACTCTGCTCTAGCCACACTGGCCTCCTTGCTATGCCTCAGTCCAGCCAGGCAGGCATGCTCCCTCCTGAGGAGGTCTGCATGGACTGTTCTTTCAGCCTGGAATGTTCTGTCCCCAGGTACCTGCAGGACTCACTCCTTCACCTCTTTCAAATCTTTGTTTAGGCTGGGCACGGTGGCTCACGCCTATAATCCCAGCACTTTGGGAGGCCAAGACAGGCAGATCACTTGAAGTTCAAAACCAGCGTGTCCTACACGGTCAAACCCTGTCTCTACTAAAAATACAAAAATTAGCCGGCCATGGTGGCAGGTGCCTGTAGTACCAATTACTTGGGAGGCTGGGGCGGGAGAATTGCTTGAGCCCAGGAGGCAGAGGTTGCAGTGAGCCAAAAGTGTACCACTGCACTCCAGCCTGGGCAACAGAGCAAGACTCCGTCTCAAAAAATAGATATAAATTTGTTTAAATTACATCTTTCAGTGAAGTCTACCCTATTTCAAATTGCACGCCACCTCCATCTCTTCCTCTACTCTTTTTTTTTTCTTTTTTGCTGTAATGCTTGTATCTTCTGACATGCTATGCCATTCACATACTTCTGTCGCTGTTTGCTGTCGGTCCTGTCCCCGAAACCCCACCCTACTGGGATGTAAGTTGCATGGGATAGAGGCCTCTGTTTCTTTTCTTCAGTGGAATATACCACGGCACATGATAGGCCCTTGATAAACACTTGTTGGACCACGTGAGTGAATGGATAAGTCGCTGGTGTTCCTGAAGCAGAATGCAGAAACCCTTCTTATTACTCTCCCTCTTACCAATGGACTTGTCTCAATGTCTCTCTGATGCCTGGGCCTCAGAGCTTCTGGGATTCCACTCAAGCCTTGTAAATGAGTGCCTTTTATTCATTGCTAGAGTCTAACTCTCTTTCCAAGGGGCATCTGTCCCTGTTTCCAAGCTACTTCAAAGTCAGGTCTTTGGTCTCCTAAGGACATTGGGAAAATTCGAGGTTCACTCCTGAGGCTGCGACGACAGGAATCACAGAACTCAGAAGTCCTCTGCTCCTAGCCTGGCAGCTTGCCTGCAGTGGGCTTGGGGGTATATAGTCCTGGAAACTGGACCCTCTGGGCACCCCAGGAAGATCTGTTCAGCACCAGGGTCAGCGACAAGCACCCAGCATCTTGGGAAGAAGCCTCGCACCCTTTCCAAGGAACCTGTTGGATCTGGCCTATTTGAAAGGCCTTGGGAATCTCAGCCACTGCAAAAGCCAGAAGGGAACAGAGTCACGTCTCAACAGCATTTGGGGATTTGACATATGGCACAGTGCCACCTGGGTCATGGCTCTCCCCAGAGGGGGCAGAGGGTATCGGGAAGGGATGTGGCCACTTGTGAGCAGGCCCCAGATCTGGGAAGCAGGATTCTCTAGAGAGCCCTTTGCAGAGAGGAATTGGCACCTCAGCTCCCCTCTGGGCTGTGGCTGTCCCTCCGCACAGTGGGGCTTTCCCCTCAACCACACTTGGCTAGCGATAGGGTCCCCCTTCCCTTCTGCCTTGCCTGGGCTCTGCTCTCTCTGCTTATGGGTGATTGGGCTGTCTCCACTGTCTCAGGTTGGGTTCACTAAGAATGTGCTCCCTGGGGAGGTGGTGAAGGAGTGGGGGAGTGAAGACAGAGAAGGGCTGAAGCTCAGCAAGGGTGTGACCTCAGGTGACATCCCTGGCGGGCAGCTTCAGCCAGATTCCTTGGAGGGGCCCTGGAGAGTGATTAGAAGTAAAATCAACCAAAAGGAGTGGGGTCTGGGTAGGGCACCAGCATTGCTAACCACACCCCTGTACCCACCACCAGGTTAGCAGATGTATTACCACATCACCAAGCCCAGCTTTCCTTCCTAACCACAGCCTCTATGCACTAGAGGAACGGAATTGGCAGCCATTAGTCCCACACATTTCTTCACATCTCACTAACTCATGTGAGTGTCCTTAAGCAATATATAGCACTGTTCATGCACATTTCTTCTTTTTTTTTTTTTTCCCAAGTCTCGCTCTGTCTAGGCTGGACTGTGGTGGCGTGATCTTGGCTCACTGCAACCTCTGCCTCCAGGGTTCAAGCAACTCTCCTATCTCAGCCTCCTGAGTAGCTGGAATTGCCGGTGCGCACTGCCACGCCTGGCTAATTTTTGTATTTTTAGTAGAGATGGGGTTTCACCAGGTTGGCCAGGCTGATCTCAAACTCCTGAACTCAGGTGACCTGCTCACCTTGGCTTCCCAAAGTGCTGGGATTACAGGCATGATCCACCACGCTGGGCCCGTTCATGCTCATTTCTAAGCTTTATATCAACACCATCATCTTGTATCTGTACTTCCACATGTTGCGGCATTACACCCGAAGTGGCATTTGTGTTGATATATGCCAAATGTGTATTTCTTTCTTTTCATCATTGCATGCTATTCTATATACCAACTATGCCACAATTTACACACACACACACACACACACACAAACACACACACACAAAGAGTGTCTGGAGTGAGGCTGCCTGCTGGCTTAGTTATTAAGTCTGGGACTTTGGGTAAGTTTCTTTTTTTTTTTTTTTTTTTTTTTTTTGAGACAGAGTGTCACTCTTGTTGACCAGGCTGGAGTGCAATGGCACTGTCTCGACTCACAGCAACTTCTTCTGCCTCCCAGGTTCAAGTGATTCTCCTGCCTCAGCCTCCCAAGTAGCTGGGATTAAAGGTGCCCACCACCATGCCTGGCTATTTTTGTATTTTTAGTAAAGATGGGGTTTCACCATGTTGGCCAGGATGGTCTCAAACTCTTGACCTCAGGTGACCTGCCTGCCTTGGCCTTCCAAAGTGCTGGGATTATAAGCTTGAGCCACCTTGCCCTGGAGACCCTTCTGGTCTTAAAGCTTGAAAGTTATTCGTTTTATCTGAGTTTCTTCCTCAAGAAATGATCTTTGGTCCTCTCAAAAAAAAAAAAAAAGAGTATCAAAGAACTGAAACCCAGGATCACCCTTCCAGATCCCAGACCCCTCGTTTACCAGGATTGCTTCCTTGCCCCTGTGTAGTTCTTGTTTTCTTACACATGGCTACATTTCTTCTCTGCTATATAACCCCCTGGTTTTAGTCCATCAGGGAGATAGATTTGAGACTGAGCTCCCATCTGCTCGATTGCAGCACTCGATTTAAGTCTTCTTCCTTGGCAATACTTGTGTCTCAGTGATTGGCTTTCTGTGCGGGGGGCAGCAGGCCCTAGACTGCACCCCTGGTGTTTTGGTAACACTATGAGCACGAGCTCATCTTTGAGCTGTGACAGGGATGACAAGGAGAAAATGCATCCAAAGGTTCACAGGGATGTCATGGGGCAGTGAACCTCATGAGAAGAAGGTCCATGTTGGGCCAGGTGCAGTGGCTCATGCCTGTAATCCCAACACTTTGGGAGGCCGAGGAGGGAGGATCACCTGAGGTCAGGAGTTCGAGATCAGCCTGGCCAACATGGAGAAACCTTGTCCCTACTAAAAATACAAAAATTATCTGGGCGTGGTGGTACACACCTGTAGTCCCACCCAGCTACTTGGGAGGCTGAAGCAGAAAAATCTCCTGAACCACGGAGGCAGAGGTTGCAGTGAGCAACCTTTGTACTCCAGCCTGGGGCACAGAGTGAGACTCCTTCTAAAAAAAAAAAAAAAGTTGATGTCTTATTGATCAGCGTCTCTGGCAATAAATGAACTAACTCCCTTCCTTGGCCTACGCCCCGGCCACCTCTGCTGTCGCCCTGGTGGGTACCTGAGCCTGACACCCTGGAAAGAAGGCTCTGGCCATGTAGATGGGATTCTTACTTTGTCGATCTGATAGTGGTCGTGGCAATGTGTAAGCACCTGGAAACAGGTCACACAGGTCCAGGTGAGAACCAGGGGTGGGGAGAACCAGGAAAGCATCCAGATGGCAGAAGCTCTGGTGCTCAGAGAGTCCTGAGACTCCGGAGCTTCTAGATTCCCCTCGCCTCCTCACTCCTCTGGGAGATTGGGCGACAAGCATGTCCATGGCCCAATCCAGGCTTTCTGGGGATTCTGGCCAGGCCAGGGAACAATGTCTTGGCTAGGACGTGCTGGTGATTGTGTAACCACGGGACCAGGTCAAACCAATTAACCATCGCTTAACTTGTTATAGATGGCATGGAGCCAAAACTGCATGTTACATAGCTCGGCCAGGTGAAATTGGAGAAAACTTCCACTTCTGAATCTGAGCAAGACTCAGTCTCAAAAAAAAAAAAAAAAATCTGTGGACAAAAGTGCTGAGAGAGGGTGAGGATGGGAAGTGGCAGCAGGAGGATGAGGTTGGAGCCAGCTGACCGTGAAAACCCTCCAGAGCAGGCGTCCCCAAACTTTTTACACAGGGGGCCAGTTCACTGTCCCTCAGACCGTTGGAGGGCCGCCACATACTGTGCTCCTCTCACTGACCACCAATGAAAGAGGTGCCCCTTCCTGAAGTGCGGCGGGGAGCCGGATAAATGGCCTCAGGGGGCCACATGCGGCCTGTGGGCCGTAGTTTGGGGACACCTGCTCCAGAGAAACCAAGACAGAGAAAGTGCCCTTGCTGTTTCTTAGAGCTGTGCCCAAACACCTGATTCCTATGCCCACCGGCCCAGGTTACCCTGGTTTGGCTTCTGGTCTTAGGAGGCGCTTGCAAAGTTGGCCAACCCAGATCACCTGGCAATGCGCTGGGGCTGGATAATGTTACTGTTTTTTTCCGTGTTTACTTCCTTGTCCGCTGAAGTGTATCTGTGTTAGGGTTCTCTAGAGGGACAGAACTAATAAGATAGAGGTATATATAAAGTGGGGTTTATTAAGGAGTATTGACTCACAACGATCACTAAGGTGATATCTCACAATCGGCCATCTGCAAGCTGAGGAACAAGGAAGCCAGCCTGAGTCCCAAAGCTGAAGAACTTGGAGTCTGATGTTCAAGGGCAGGAAGTTTCCAGCATGGGAGAAAGATGTAGGCTGGGAGGCTAAGCCAGTCTAGTCTTTCCACGTTCTTCTGCCTGCTTTTATTCTAGCTGTGCTGGCAGCTGATTAGATGGTGCCCAACCAGATTGAGGGTGAGTCTGCCTTTCCCAGTCCACTGACTCAAATGTTAATCTCCTTTGGCAACACCCTCTCAGACACACCCAGGAACAGTACCTTGCATCCTTCAGTCCCATCAAGTTGACACTCAACATTAACCATCACAACATCTGAGCCATTAAAGCTCTCTCAAACACCAATGTATTTCAGAGAAACCATAAAGCCTTTCCTCTGTTCAACTCCACTCTGAGAATTCCAAATAAATCCACAGACACCATAGACAGTGGGCCACAGTGAGAGTGACCTCCCCACATCTGCAAAAAGGATGAATGGAGAGATGAATTGAGAGCCAGCTAAAAGCATGTTTTCCCGCGTTTTGCTGAGACAAGGAATTGCTCTGTTGCCCAGGCTGGAGTGCAGAGGCACAATCATGGCTCATTGCAGCCTCAACCTCCCAAGCTCAACTGATCCTCCCACCTCAATAGCTAGAACTACAGGTACATGCCACCACACTCGGCTTTTTTTGACTTTGTTTTGTTTTGTAGAGACGGGTTCTCCCTATGTTGCCCAGGCTGCTGTCCAACTCCTGGACTCAAGTGATCCTCCGACCTCAGCCTCCCAAAGTGCTGGGTGTGAGCCACTGCGCCCAGCTTGTTTTCAAGGTTTTCTGTTTTCTTCTTTTTTTTGAGGGGGGTCCCTGTAGCTGGGACGGGATATAGGTGCACACCACCACACCTGGCTAATTTTTGCGTTTGTAGTAGAGATGGGGTCTCCCATGTTACCCAGGCTGGTTTTGAATTATCTTGATCCAGCAATCCACCTGTCTCTGCCTCTCAAAGTGCTGGGATCACATGTATGAGCTACTGCACCTGGCATTTTCAAGATTTTTAATAGCATCATGCATAGTACTGACAAGTCATGCCTATTTAGGCCCATCACATATTTTTTCTTCCTGGATGCTGTATCCTCAGGATGGGCTAGGATATGCTGCAGTAACAGATATCCTCAAACTCTCTGTGGCTTAGGTTTCTTTCTTCCTCACACTGCATGACATAGCTTAGCTGGGGCTCTTTCCATGGCTGGAGGCTCTGAGTCACCCTCAGTCTGGGACCCAGCCATTTTCTGGAGTGTTTCCAGATGCTATGCTGGAGGTGCTGAAAGCTCTGGCAGGTCTTCCACCAGCAATTAAATGCTTGAAGCTTGCATGACACATGCCACTTACTCCCAGCTCATTGGCCAGAACTGGCCATTTGACCTCCACCAAAACCCCAAAAGGCTTAGGAAGAGCAGCCCCATTGAATGCTCAGGAGGCAGCAAGCCAGAAATACATAGGAAACTGAGTACTCCAGTCGCCAAGGTCTTGAAAGCAAAGACTTTCCTTTCTGTCCCAAGTCACCTTGCTAGTTGATAATTAATTAGTTGAGATTTGTCCATTTTGACTTTGCCAAGTATCTCAGCCTATTTTCTTTTGCTTAACTGAATACCACAGACTGGGCAATGTATGGAGAAAGGAAATTTGTTTCTTTCAGTTCTGGAGGCTGGGGGGCACAAGGTTGAGGGGCTGCAACTGTGAGAACTATCTTGCAGAGAGTACCGAGGTGGGGCTGGGTATCACATGGTGAGGCTCCTCACAAGAGAGAGCCAAACTGGTTTTTGTAAGAGACACACAAGAGTGTGTTAACTCTCTTGTGATAAGTAACCCGCTCCCTCTATAACCCATTAATCCATGAATCGATTAATTCATTCATGAAGGCAGAGTCCTCATGACCCAATCACCTTCAAAAGATCCCACCTCTGAACACTGCTGCCATCAGAGAACAAGGGTCATATTTAAACAATAGCACCAAGTTCAAAAGTAATTTAGAAAAGTTACATCAACTTGAACATCATCTATGAGCTTAGGGAAAAATTACGCAAATTACAGATGATTATTTATTTATTTATTTATTTATTTATTTTTAGAAATGGGGTCTCGCTCTGCCACCCAGGCTGAAGTGCAGTGGTGCAAGCATAGCTCACTGTAACCGCAAACTCCTGGCTCAAGCAATCCTCCCGCCTCAGCATCCTGAATAGTTGGGAATACAGGTGTGTGCTACCACGCCTTGCTTATTTTTTATTTTTTGTATATATAAGGTCTTTCTCTGCTGCCAAGGCTGATCCCAAACTTTTGGCCTCAAGCAATCCTCCTGCCTTGGACTCCCAAAGTGCTAGGATTACAGGTGTGAGCCCCTGCACACAGCCACAAATTATTCCGATCTGGTTAATGATGCCGTTATATTTATTCACCCTACTTTACTGAAAACCAAGAAGATGGCATTTCTTTATAGATATCATATGATTCTATAGTCTTGTTTGGGTACCCAAGAACAAAATCATATAGAAATAGGTTACTTCAAACCCTTTGGAAATATCTATTGCACAATCATAGGTTCAGTTTTAAGAGCTCACTATGGAAATGTCATTTTTCTACGTCTTTAAGGATTATCTCATGATATATTCACCCCTGAGATAAGTTGTTATTATTCCCATTTTACAACAGGGAAAACCAAGACCCAGAGACGTTAGGTAACCTGCCCAAAGTCACACAGTCTGAGAGTCCCGTGTTATGTTTTGCTCCTGCATTGCTAGAAACCACTCATTGCAAATAATCCTATTCTGTCCTCTGGGGACAACAGGATCCCTGAAGGTAAGAGAGGGGCATCTCTTCCAAACCTGTGCTGCTCTGGAATTCTCCTGGATTCAGAGGCACAATCCCTACCCCAACTTGGCATGATTCAATCCTGTATGGCTTCCAGCCGCTGAACTTTGCCGCCAGCTGGTTCAGGAAAGCCAGCTTGGCACTGGATCTTAAGTCTTTGCAGCTGAATCATTATCCAGGAAAGCACATGACTGACCAGAAGTGAACAGGGCACGGGTGGTCTCCTGAGCACTTACGTACATCTGGGAGGAGCATGCGGACACATACACAGATACACGCATGCAGAGTACATACACATACACACACAGAATGCACATATACACACGTATGCAAAATACGTGGATAAATTACACACACTCATACAAACACACATGCACACTCTACACACACAATGCACACACATGCACAGTACACAATACACACATATACACATACACATAACACATGCACACATGCACCGCACACATACTCACATATACACTACATATACACAGTGCACACACATGCACAGTACACACATATAACACATGCATACATACACTACACACATACATATACACTACACAATGCACACACATGTGCAGTACACACACATGCATACACACATACACATGCATACATACACTACATGCATACACACATATGCACTACACATACACCAATGCACACATATGAACAGTACACACATACACATATATACACAACACGCACACACATACACTACACATACAATGCACACACGTACAGTACACACACATACACAGAAACACACATACATACACTACACACTACATATACAATACACACATGCACAGTACGCACATACACATGCATACACACATACACATAAACATACATGACACACATCTACACACTACACATATTCACAATGCACATATGCACAGCACACACATACACATATTGCACACATATGCATAAACACATGCATACATTCACCACACACACTACACCCATACACACAATGCACACACACACTACATGCATACATACACACAATACACACACATACACCATGCCTTCCTGGAGCCTGTTATTCAGCCTCAAGCTGGAAATTCCCAGTCATTCGTTTCTGTGTTTTTCTGTCTGGCCTCACCCTTTTGGGGAATGTACAGAGGACACGAGGGAGGGAGAGGGGACTCAACAGCAAAGATCAGAGGGTGAGAAGTTCAGGGCAGCTAACTCCCGAGGGGGCCTTCGAACGTTGCCCGGTGGGGGGCCTGTGGTCTGGTACAGTGGGCTCCAAAACTTTGGCCAGGCATCAAATCCCCTAATTTGGAGGCAGTGCAGTGTGGACTGAGGAAGAGGAGAGGGAAGGAGGCTGCGGTGGGGGTGGAAGGGTGGTGCAATTGGAAGGGTCGACTCCCACGCCTGGAGCCTGAACTCAGCAGGTCAGAAGTGGGGCTCAGGAGCCTGTACTTTTGAGACTGTATCTCACACTTTTCTTTGTAATGCTAAGGCTGAGTTCTGGGGAAAGACCTTGAGTTCTATCCCGTCTCTGCTGCTTGCAAGCTATGTCACCCCGAGCAAGTCACATGTCCCCACAGCCTTTCTCTCTCTCCCTCTTTCTCTCTCTCTCTCTCTCTCTCCCTTTCTCCTGTTTCTTTTCTTTTCTGTTTGTTTGTTTTGAGGCAGGGTCTTGCTCTTTGCTCTCTTGTCCAGGCTGGAAGGCACAGGCATAATCATGGCTCACTACAGCCTCAACCTCCCTCCCTGGGGTCAGGTGATCCTCCCACCTCAGCCTCCCAAGTAACAGGGACTACAGGTGTACAACACCACACCTGGCTAATTTTGAATTTTTATAGAGATAGGGTTTCACCGTGTTGCCCAAGCTGGTGGTCTCTAATTCCTAGGCGCAAATCTGCCTGCCTCAGTCTCCCAAAGTGCTGGATTACAGGCATGCGCCACCACGCCCAATGTGAGACCCTTGCTTTCATCGTCAGTAAGATGGGAATCGCTGTACATAATTTCATGCATTGCCTGGTACATGGGAAACATTACATGAACAATGCCTACTGTTACTATATAGCTAATGTTATATAAAAATGGCCCCCTCCAAACTCTGCATTAATTGTGAGAAGGCTTCAACTAACAGCTCTGAAACTGAAAGAGGAAATAAAACTACACAAACACTCCGGGGTCCCTGGGGAACTGCACTGGACTGAGCCGGAATGCAACCTCTCCCACTCCTGCTTCTCATCCTGAGCCTGCTGAGAAGGTCGCAATCTTACCTAAGAATGTGATGAAAAGATAAGAGACACGTTTTTTCATTTCAAAGCTTCTGTTGGTGTCTCGTGTTGCTGGTGGGTGGTGTGCAGGGAGAGTTTGGGAGCTGGACCCAGGCCTGCGGTAGGCGGAGCTCCTTCCTGGGGGTGGGAAGGGGCGAAAACTGTACAAGCCTGAGTTTGGGGCAGAGCAGGGGAAGCTCACTGCAGAGAGGAGAGCCAGTATCTACAGCACTGCACGGAGGCAGATTGATTTCTGCAAGCCCGAATCTCTGTGAGGTTTAGCAGGTAGTGAAACAAGGGCGGCCAGCAGGGTACGAGAGAAAGCATGTGCCTGTCATGGTGTGGCTTTCCTTGACCTACTTTTTTTTGAGACGGAGTCTCACTGTCGCCTGGGCTGGAGTGCAGTGGCATGACCTCGGCTCACTGCAGCCTCTGCCTCTCAGGTTCAAGTCATTCTCCTGCCTCAGTCTCCCAAGTAGGTGGGATTACGGGGGCATGCTGGCTAATTTTTGTATTTTTAATAGAGATGTGGTTTCACCATGTTGGCCAGGCTGGCCTCAAACTCTGACTTCAAGTGCTCCGACCACCTTGGCCTCCCAAAGTGCTGGGATTACAGGCGTGAGCCACCACGCCCAGCCCTTGACCTACTTTTGATGGAAACTTGGGCTCAGATAAAAATATCCTCACTATAAGAAAAACAAGAGAAGGGCAGTGACAAATGGTTAACTGATGTGGGCACAAGGTCTAGGGGATCCAGGAGGTGGAGAGGATGGTAGGAAACGGGAGGGCTGACCCGAGCCTGCTCTATCTCAAATGGCAGCTGCTGCCTGGACCAGCCCACTGTCACCCTGGAGGTGCACGGGCCAGTGGTGAATATGAATCTTCTGAATCATCTGACGGAGCATAGGAAAGTGAGTTTATGTGTGCAATTTCCTGATTTTTCAATGTTGCCTCTAATTTTTTAAAAATTGGTATCTTAGCCTGTCATGGTGGCTCACACTTGTAATCCCAGCACTTTGGGAGTCTGAGGCGGGCGGATTACGAGGTGGTCAGGAGTTTGAGACCAGCCTGTCCAATATGGTAAAACCCCATTTCTACTAAAAAATACAAAAATTAACCAGGTATGGTGGCACACACCTATAGTCCCAGCTACTCTGGAGGCTGAGGCAGGAGAATCGCTTGAACCCAGGAGATGGAGGTTGCAGTGAGACGACATGGTGCCACTACACTCCAACCTGGGTGACAGAGTGACTAAACACTCCATCTTAAAAAAAAAATTGCATCTTAGATTCATGTAGACATTGAGTCTAAGACATACCATTGGTCATGTAGACATACCAATCTATTGATGGTAAGATGTTCTGATATTTAATAAACTACTGATAAAAAGAAGCCTGACAATTTAGCTACAACAAGCTATGGATTACAAAATGAATCTCAATTGCAAACATGTCACAGTGTGAAAAGGATGCATCTTAATATCCATGAAATACTGGATATCAATAGGCTGGACTTGGTCTGACAGGCTTGTGCAGTTTCCAACCTGCGCAACTGTACACAGCAGCTCTTATGTAGCCCCTGAGGACTCTGAAGGGCTTAGGGGCCACCAGGAGGCTCACATTTGGGTCACATCTGTGAACTTCCAAGTCCCTTAAGTAGTAATCCCTCTTTGATCTTCATCTGAACCAGGAAGGTTGCAAAGAGGAAAGTATGGGCCAGTTTCCTTCCTCCCATGGGGACTAGTTCACTGACAGCGGTGGTCCCAGGGACCCGGGCATGGTAGTTCAGCAGGCATGGGGCAGGGCTTCAGAGGGATTCTGATCCTGCCAGATTAAGAGAGGCCTCACACCCACATTTATACAGGCCCAGAGAGGAGAGGGCCCTGGCCCAACATCAGACAGCTGAGTGGAACAGAGCCGAGCCAAGGGCCCGGCCCTCCTCACTCCGATCCTGGTGCTTCTCCTCCTGATGACTGTAAAAATCTCTGCCTGGAGAATCGCTTGAACCCAGGAGGCAGAGGTTGCAGTGAGCTGAGATGGTGCCATTGGACTCCAGCCTGGGTGACAGTGCGAGACTCCATCTCAAAAAAAAAAAAAAAAATCTCTGCCCTTCTGCCCCAGGTGAACTGAAGGCAGGGGTCTCCAGGGCTGAAAGTGGTCTTGGCCCTCCCCAGCTCCTTACCCCCTGAAGCCCTGGTTGCTGGACTTGTCCCAGAGAAATAACCTGCATTGATTCACAAGACTTTTAAATTTTATTAGTAAAATACAAAACGACACAGACATTGGTGATGAGGGTTGGAAAAGTCAAAGGATCAATCCACCCTTTCCAAAGTCTTCCTACATCATCGTCATCCATGTCACGCTTGGAGAAACTAACAATGTCCATGGAAGGGGGACCAGCTGTCCCCAGCAGCTTCCTCACAAAGGAGGCGGGGCCCCATCAGCGAGTGCCCCACCCCTGGAAGGCTCTCCCAGCCTGGAAGAGCCAGAACAAAGTGCATTGGACCCACTGTCACCCTCTCTGAGCTGCCAGAGTGAGCCCACTTGAGCCATTCCCTGAGCTTCCTGAATATATTGCGCCATGCTCAGCAAGGGAGCGCAGAGGCCGGGTGGGCAGGACCGCACAGCTTCCTGCTCTCTGTGAACCAGGGCCACGTTTCCTTCCTCCAACCACCCATCTGCGAAGGAGTGTTCCTGGCACCTGGGTAGAATCCAGCCCACGAGAGGCCCCTTAGGTAGAGGGCAAGGGTCACACTTGGGGACAATCCAAGGGAGAGGTGAGCTGCCACGAGGGACCCTGAGGGGCCAGGCTGGCAGGCGCGACCCCATCCAGGCATGCTTGAACCTTCAGTAGCCCAAAAAGGGAAGTCCTGACTTTATGCCCACAACTCCCCCTTTCCCATGTCCCACCCTCCTTCCCGGGTAGAGTCCCTTTCAGAAACCAACAGGGGACTTGTGGAAACATCATGGAAATCCCTGGTCCTGTCTGCGGTGGGGACAAAGATGAAAGAGAAGGTCTCGGAGGGCAGAGAACAGTGTTTGCAAGGAGTGAGAGAGGTGGGAGGGGAACCCAGGCTTCAGGAAAGCATCTGACATATGTGGGGTGGGACCGAAGGGTCTCAAGGCCTGGCTGCCTGCGGGAGTCCCTGAAGGAGCATCAGGAGTGTGGCTGCTTCCAGAGCCTTTCCTGGGCTTCTTAGACACGTGCCTAGAGCTCTCCCTTCTCCCTCTTAGTGGGTGAGGGGAGGCTGTCTCAGTGGCTGAACCCGGGCGGGGCCTTCAGGGATGGTCTCTGCTCTGCCCACCTCCATCTGGGGACCCACAGAGCAGGATCTATGCTATCAACTCACTTCCTTGCAGGCCCTCCGGGTCTCAGGGTCCAAAGACAAATTAGTCCATCGGGAGGAACTCAAGTGCTCTGACAAGGACTGGGAGGCTGCATTCCGGACTGGAGAGAAGGGCTTCAGGTCAATGAGCAAGGTCAGGGGGACGGGTATTCCTTGCCCCGCTCTTTTCTTTCACAGATGGGAGTAACTCTGTGGGTTGGTGGTGGAACTAGGATCAGAATCCAGCCTTCAGACTCAGCACAGCGTAGGCCAAGGAGGAAAGCCACCCGTTGTCAAAGCCACCAGATAGCCTCACCTCCCCTTCCCGCAATGCCTAACCGAGGGCAGAGCCTCCCTGGGAGCAGTGCCAGGAAACACCACACTAGCCTCATGCAAGAAAAGACACGTCACCAGTGGGGGCGTGGGCTCTGTACAGAGGGGCGGGGAGAGATAGCACCGCAGGTGGCCGGGGTGACTGGCAACCGCAGCAGGACCAGGAGACACGACAAGGCCTGGGGGAGCGGGCAGAGGGGCCTGGCCTGAGGCTCATGTGTGAGATGGGAGGACTGGTACTCACAAGGCTGCGGGGGTCAGAGGGGGCTGGGCATTTAATAAATAGTCGTTCATTGGGGCTGGGATGACGTCAAAGGGAACCTCTAACCAGCCAGCAGCAGAGGAGAGTTTTGGGGCTGGGGTGAGCTGGGAGGCCACCCCGTCTGTCCCTGGCAGGTGGAGAGTGGTCAAGGCTGGCCTCCTGGGGTGTGCCTGGGAGCTTGGAGCCTGTGCACCTGGAGGGTCCCACCTCCCTGCTCCAAGCATCCCAGCTCAGGCCAGGCCCTTAGGTGGGGGTGGGTTTGAGGATGAGGGACCCCAGGCAGCTGTCTGAATCAAACAACTAGGCCCAGGCCGGGGGAGTTCACACAGGCACCAGGACATACGAGTTACTGCCACAGCTCCGGGGGACGTAGCGAAGGCCTTCCACCATCTCCCCTGCCATCTTCCGAGGGCAGCCCTGGAGGTTCTGGTAGGCGAACATGGCCACCCCCAGGCAGAAGAGGAGGCCAAGGAAGGCCAGCAGCCCCACCGCCTGCCTCCTGGTGGCTTCCTGGGTGTCAGGGGTAGGAGTGATAAGAACGCTCAGCCTCTGGGAATTCATGGTGGGATGGATGGGTTCCTCAGACTTAGGGGTCCAGCTGCCTGAAGTCACTGGCTCCCTGCTGGGCGTCCCTTCCGAGGAGACAGGGACCACAGAGATGTGGGCCATGCTGCCAGGCCCCCAGTACCGGAGGGCATCCCTGTGCGCTGGCACGGAACTCATCTCCGGCTCCAGAGAGGGCTCTGGCCTGGGGCTCTGTCCCTGACTCCACACTGGCTGGCCTTCAGACCCAGTGTTCTCCTCTGGGGCTGGGGAGGACGTAGTGGGGGCCTGGGTAGAGGGGGCCTGGGTGGAGGGGGCCTGGGTGGGGGGGGTTTGGGTGGAGGGGGCCTGGGTGGAGGGAGCCTGGGTGGAGGGGGCTTGGGTGGAGGGAGCCTGGGTGGAGGGGGCTTGGGTGGAGGGGGCCTGGGTAGGGGGGGTTTGGGTGGAGGAGGCCTGGGTGGAGGGGGCCTGGGTGGAGGGGGCCTGGGTGGAGGGGGTCTGGGTGAATGGGGCGTCAGAGGTGGGCCCAGGTTGATGGAGAGCAGAACTCTGCCACGGAGCAGCAGTAGAGACAGGAGGCAGGCCGAAAAGCTCCGTGCCCGCAGGCCCTCCATCCTGAGCCTTTGGTGTCGGGGGAAACCTGGTCCCTGAGGAACCGGCCACTACCGTCGGCAGCTCTGGGGAGGTCCCCAGGGCCCTCTGTTCCTCCTGGGAAGAAGGGGTCAGCTCCAGGCTACTGCTTTCGCCTGTGGCTTCCGGCTTCAGGACCACAGACTCGTCCATTACCCCAGCGGCAGGGGCGGTCCAGGGCATCGTCCCGCCGATCAGCTTCTCGAAGGTGCCGTGGTTTTGAGTCCGAGCAGCAGCCTGGCGGTCTAGATGCTGCTTGGCTTCCTGGACCCATTTCTCCTTCGGGTCAGCACAGAACAGCTTGTTCTTTCTCGTCTCCAAGCTACAAGGGAAGACAGGAATCCAGTGATGCCCAGATACCAGAAACCAGGCCAACGTGGCGTGCGGGTACAGCACCAATGCTCTGTGGATGAACAGACCTGGCTGGAAACCCCGCTCTCCCACTTAGCGGCTGTGAGGCAACTGACCACCTGGGGCAGCCCACCCTCCTGAGCTCCCTGGTCGTCACCTGAGAAATGGAGATAGGATGGCCGGGCGCGGTGGCTCAAGCCTGTAATCCCAGCACTTTGGGAGGCCGAGGCGGGTGGATCACAAGGTCAAGAGATCGAGACCATCCTGGTCAACATGGTGAAACCCCGTCTCTACTAAAAATACAAAAAAAAAAAATAGCGGGGCATGGTGGTGCGTGCCTGTAATCCCAGCTACTCAGGAGGCTGAGGCAGGAGAATTGCCTGAACCCAGGAGGCGGAGGTTGCGGTGAGCCGAGATCGCGCCATTGCACTCCAGCCTGGGTAACAAGAGCGAAACTCCGCCTCAAAAAAAAAAAAAAAAAAAAAAAAAAAAAAAAAAAAAAAGAAATGGAGATAGGAAAGCCTCCCCTCTGTAGGGTGACCAGCCATCCCAGAAAAATTGGGATGGAGGGGGTGCTCAGGATGAGGGAGTTTCCGTTTTAAAACTTGGAAAGTCCCAGGCAAACAGGGATGAGTTGATTACCCTACTTCTGTGTTACTGTAAAAAAAAAAAAAAAAAAAAAAAGGTGAATTATGTGAAGCACCTGGCTCGGAGTAGATCAGTAACAGCTGAAAACGATAACAATGTGGCTAATTTTGTTACCATTAAGGCAGGGGGCTCTGGGCTTTGGGTCTCCTGCTGGGGAAGGGACTTCGCAGGTGTTCTCTGATGCCAGGTGTGTGCAGGTGAGCTCTATATGGGGCCTCCTCGCTCTGGAACAAGTCTTATGAGACTTGGTGAGTCTTGTTGCTCCTCTCCTTCGGTTTCACAGCTACAGGCTGTGCTCCGGACCCTCCTCCTCTCCTGATGTGTGTTCATGGGCAGTAGGGGAAGAGCCAAATATATGGCAGCCTCATTGGGAGCCCGAGTGCCCTCCAAATCTTGAACTTCTGAAGCCGTTTATGACTAGGTCGCCACAGCTCAGAGCTGACAGAGGCCCTGGCTCTGTGCCATGGCCTGTGCTTGGCATTTTGCCCACGTTTAAACCTCACACCCATCCTACAAGGTGGGTACCAGGCTCATTCCCATTTTACAGATGAGGAAACAGGCTTGGAGAGGTGAATTGAAGGCACCTGGCTCCAGGAAGCCAGACAAGTCCGGGAAGCAGGTCTGCGGGCCCCCTGGGCACAGTGACACCCTCCCCCACTTCCTTCTTCCCCTTCATCTAGAAAACAAAATATATTTGGGGGTGTCTTGGGGAAGTAATCCTTGACCGGGCAGCAAAGAGGTCAGGCAGGAGCAGGCTCAGCACCTTACCCACCTAGAAAATGCGTAATTGAGGAGAGGAAGTGCCAGACTTCCTTTAGCTGAGCCTAGAAAGCAAAAAGCCATTGGCATTTCCTGGTGCCAGGCCCTTAGGTCTGGCTGAGGCTGCTTTAGGGCCCAAAAGTCAGTCCTGGGGAAAGGCTTCAGGGCAGGCTGGTTAGGCAGATCCCAAGAGAACCCCCAGGAGGAGCAAGTGACCAAGATGGCCAGGGTGGTCAACAGCTAGGGAGAGAATGGCTCCATCCCTCCCGAGAGTCTCACAGTCTCACCGTGGCCCCAATTCCTCTTCTGCCAAATGGAGATGGTAATCTCTGCAGCTCCTACTGTCAGCACCCTGCCAAGCACTTAATTTTTTCTTTCTTTCTTGTTTTCTTTTTGGAGATGGAGTCTTGCTCTGTTGCCCAGGCTGGAGTGCAGTGGTGCGATCTCGGCTCACGGCAACCTCCAACTTCTGGGTTCAAGCGATTCTCCTGCCTCAGTCTCCTGGGCAGCCGGGATTACAGGTGCCCACCACCATGCCTGGCTAGTTTTTGTATTTTTAGTGGAGATGGGGTTTCACTATGTTGGCCAGCCTGGTCTTGAACTCCTGACCTCAAGTGATTTGGAAGGCTCGCTCGCCTCAGCCTTCCAAAGTGCTGGGATTACAGGTGTGAGCCACCGCACCCCTGCCAAGCACTCCAGTTACATCATGTCCTAGCGACCCATTTTATAGACAAGGAAATCAACGTGCAAAAAGTGAGCAATGAAAGCAGGGCCGCCCAGCCAGTAAGTGGGAAGGCAGGGTTTGCGCCAGGTCTGCTGGAGTCTGGAACCTGCATTTTAGGATCCTCATGCTTAACGCCTCCCACACCCCACCCCCACCCATGAAATCTCGTGGGTTCAAGTGCCAGGTAACATGTGCTTCAGCCCAGGAGGAATGACCACCCTTGATGGCTGCTCCAGACCACAGCCAGGGTGGGCTATTCAGGAAGCTACTCTCCACCTTAGCCATGTGGCACAGAAATTAAGGTCAGGGAGGTGGCCTGCAGGCCAGAGGCAAGAGAGGCAAGTGCTGAGGACTTCACCTGGGAGCCCAGGTCCGGGAGGGGAGGTACAGACACAGGTTCTCAGAGGCCTGGGAATATTCTAAGGGCCCGAAGGGGATTTCCGAGGCCTCCAGGGTGGTACCTACATGATGGCAGGTTTGCCACACGATGCCTGGTTGTGTTGATAGCGGATGAGCAAAGTCACAGGTATCCTTACTGACGTCATCTTGCTGCACGTGATGTTGCATTTCCTCACACCGTGGTGCTGTCCTGAGTCCACAGAAGTCCCTTGTCAGCAGGGATGTCTGTGGGCATCTGGCTTCCCAACCCCGTGCCAGCTTGTCCTGGCCATCCCACCCAAGCCAAAGCTGATTCCCTGCGCACCCTGGACTTCAAGACCTTTGACTCAGCCTCCCTCTCCCGCCAAACTTCTCTATGCCTCAGTTTCCCCACCTGTAAAGTAAGAACAAAAATACTACCTTGTAGGCTTGCTATAAGATTAAAAACCTGAATTCTTATTTATAAAACTCTTTTTGCCTGGCACATGTTGAGTTTAATTTTTAAAATTAAGTGGTCCATTGTGCAGCAGGGGTGATGAGTCTAAGAGTGACAGGGATCTGCAAAGATCACACAGCTACACAACCAGCAAGGGCTGGAACGGGTTCTCCTACCAGGCCTGGCTCCAGTCTCCACTGGGCTTGCGGCCTTGCCTATCCCCTCATCTCTGCCTTATTCCCACTCCACCCCCATTTTTTTTTTTTTTTTTTTTTTTTTTTTTTTTTTTTTTTTTTTTTTTAGGCAGAGTCTTGCTCTGTCACCAGGCTGGAGTGCAGTGGCACGATCTCCACTCACTGCAACCTCTGCCTTCCGGGTTCAAGCGATTCTCCCGTCTCAGGCTCCTGAGTAGCTGGGATTACAAGTGTGCACCACATCCGGCTATTTTTGTATTTTTAGTAGAGATGGGGTTTCACCATGTTGGCCAAAAAGGTCTTGATCTCCTGATCTCATGATCCGCCCACCTCGGGCTCCCAAAGTGCTGGGATTACAGGCATGAGTCACCGTGCCTGACCAATTTTTTTTAAAGAAATAGGGTCTTGCTTTGTTGCCCAGGCTGTAGTGCAGTGGTGTAATCCTAGCTCACTGTAACCTCAAAATCTTGGGCTCCTCCTGGCTGGGTGTTGTGGCTCATGCCTGTAATCCCCCGGTCAGCAGGGCCAGGGAGGAGGGATCCCCTGAGGTCAGGAGGAGGCTGAGGTGGGTGGATCACCTGAGGTCAGGAGTTGAAACCAGCTTGGTCAATATGATGAAACCCCATTTCTACTAAAAATACAAAATTAGCCAGGCATGGTGGCTGCACCTGTAGTTCCAGCTATTTAGGAAGCTGAGACAGGAGAACTGCATGAATCCAGAAGGTGAAGGTTGCAGTGAGCCAAGCTGAGATCACACCACTGCACTCCAGCCTGATGATAGAGCAATACTCTGTTTCAAAAAATAAAAAATGGCTGGGTATGGTGACACGCGCCTGTAGTCCTAGCCACTCGGGAGGCTGAGACAGGAGAGTCGCTTGAACCTGGGAGGTGGAGGTTGCAGTGAGCCAAGACCATGCCATTGCACTCCAGCCTGGGTGACAGAGTGATACTCTGTCTCAAAAAAAAAAAAAAAAAAAAAAATAGAGACAGATCCTCTTGCTTCAGCCTCCCAAGTAGCTGGGACCACAAGGTGCATGCTACCATGCCTGGCTAATTTTTTTTAAGAGACAAGGTCTTGCTGTGTTGCCCAGGCTGGTCTTGAACCCCTGACCTCAAGCGATCTTCCTACCTCAGCCTCTGGAGTAGCCGGGATTACAGATGCAAGCCACCATGCCTAGCAATAAAGTTCTTAAAAACATGTAAGCATAAGTGCTTTCTAAGGAAGGTGGGCTCTGCTGAATAGGTAATCCTTTGTTCTGCTGTTAAGAGCCAGAGTGAGTCTGAGAGCAGTTGCTGAAAGGTACCGAGTCATCCTGCCTAAGAGGGAAGAGACATTTGAAGTTCCTGGAGCAAGAGGAGTCGGGGGAGGATTGTAGATGGAAGGTATGAATAGGGTGGGGGCAGAGTGGGGCGGGAGGGGCAGGCAGTAACTGAGTCTCACGTGGAGCCAGGGAAATGCCAGGATGGGATGAGAATATCTCAACCCAAATATTTGACACAAACAATTGAAATCGCTTGCATTTTGTTTCCACCTTCCCTCGTCTCCTAAAATCCCCAGCAAATTTTTTTCTACTTAGTGTGAGCTCAGGGAGAATGAGTATAAAAAACAAGGAAGAGCTTGAGTTTCAGATCTGGGTCAAGGTTATGTGCAGCAAAAGCAAGACCCCAACATCTGGAGGCCAGAGCAGGCAAGAAAGCAAGTTGATCTTATCAGCCCTTCAGGGCCTGGGAGACCCCCCCCCAAGCCCATCCCTGGGCTCCACCAGAACACGAATTGCTCATGCACAAATACTTACATATATGTGGCCATGCAAACATACCTCACCTTCCTAATTTACAGGCGCATACATGCGTGCGCGCATGTGCATGCACACACACACACACACACACACACACACACTCTTTATAGAATCTGCTGCTTCCTCTCTCCATCGCCTCCCCTTAGCCTTGGCCCACCCTGCTCCGTGGGGACGTGGTTGAGGGCCTGCAGGTCTGAGTTGAGTTATCAAGCAGTACCCCTAGTCGCTTCAGGGGGTTGGAGGGGGGTGTGCAGGAAGGGCTCCCCAAGTCTCGGGGCTGTCCTTTCTCTCTGAGTAATGAGGATATAAAAGTCACTGTGTGGGCTGGCCACCCTCCTTCTGCAATGGGACCTCAGAATGACTCACCTGTGGCCTCCCCAGGCCCTGTTGAGTGGAGGCCAGGTAGCAGTCCCCTAAACTGGTCTGCAGGTGTCTTCCTCGGAAAACCCCAGAAACTATGGTGCCTCTGAGTGACTGGAGATAGGAGGAGGCAAGGGAGGCTGCCCAGTGAAGGGAGGCTGCCCAGTGAAGGGAGGCAGCCCAGTGAAGGGAGGCTGCCTAGTGAAGGGAGGCTGCTCAGTGAAGGGAGGCTGCCCAGTGAAGGGAGGCTGCCCAGTGAAGGGAGGCTGCCTAGTGAAGGGAGGCTGCTCAGTGAAGGGAGGCTGCCCAGTGAAGGGAGGCTGCTCAGTGAAGGGAGGCTGCCCAGTGAAGGGAGGCTGCCCAGTGAAGGGAGGCTGCTCAGTGAAGGGAGGCTGCCCAGTGAAGGGAGGCTGCCCAGTGAAGAGAGGCTGCCTAGTGAAGGGAGGCTGCCCAGTGAAGGGAGGCTGCCTAGTGAAGGGAGGCTGCCCAGTGAAGGGAGGCTGCCCAGTGAAGGGAGGCTGCTCAGTGAAGGGAGGCTGCCCAGTGAAGGGAGGCTGCCTAGTGAAGGGAGGCTGCCCAGTGAAGGGAGGCTGCTCAGTGAAGGGAGGCTGCCCAGTGAAGGGAGGCTGCCCAGTGAAGGGAGGCTGCTCAGTGAAGGGAGGCTGCCCAGTGAAGGGAGGCTGCCTAGTGAAGGGAGGCTGCTCAGTGAAGGGAGGCTGCCCAGTGAAGGGAGGCTGCTCAGTGAAGGGAGGCTGCCCAGTGAAGGGAGGCTGCTCAGTGAAGGGAGGCTGCCCAGTGAAGGGAGGCTGCCCAGTGAAGAGAGGCTGCCTAGTGAAGGGAGGCTGCCCAGTGAAGGGAGGCTGCCTAGTGAAGGGAGGCTGCTCAGTGAAGGGAGGCTGCCCAGTGAAGGGAGGCTGCCTAGTGAAGGGAGGCTGCTCAGTGAAGGGAGGCTGCCCAGTGAAGGGAGGCTGCCCAGTGAAGGGAGGCTGCTCAGTGAAGGGAGGCTGCCCAGTGAAGGGAGGCTGCCTAGTGAAGGGAGGCTGCTCAGTGAAGGGAGGCTGCCCAGTGAAGGGAGGCTGCCTAGTGAAGGGAGGCTGCCCAGTGAAGGGAGGCTGCCCAGTGGGTAGGAAGGAAGGTCCATTCTTTATGCCCCAAATCCAGGATGGGGAAAGCCACTGCCCACCTCCAGGGCTGTAAAGAGCCACAGTGTCTCCTGTCTCCAAAGTCTCCACCCTCTGCATGGTGCCTAAATGGTCCTGGGCTGGCTCAGTTCTTGGTCCTGCCAGGAAGGTTGTGTAACTAACCTGGGGAGCCTGTCTCTTCTCAGAGCTGAAGTTTTCTTTTCTGTAAATGGAAGCAATACCTCATCCAGCCAGTCATCGATTATCTATTCATAGGGGTGAAGGAAGGCAGGGACCTCATCTGTCTTGGTATCACAGTTTCCCAGCATCAAGCACAAGCTGGGTACTCAATCAATATTCACTGAATGAAATTATGTCTCAATTTACTTATCTCAGTGTAATGCATCTATCTACCTACCCATCCATCTGTCCACCCACTGTTATCAATCTTCCTCCCATTCCCTGCCCACCTGCCACCTCTCACCCATCCCCTACTCATCTCTATTCACTCATCTACCCACTCCCTCTCCCTCACCTACCACCTGTCCATCCGCCACCCCCTTTTATCTCCCCCACGCATCCATCCCTCATCATCCCCTCACCATCCCTTCTTCCATGCATCCATCTATCCATCCATTCATCCATTAATCCATCCACTCCCCTGATTTCAGCCAACACTTGCTGGAATTACTTTTGAGTATATACAGAATCTCAGGACCTCTTATCCTTAACCTTGAGCCCTTCCTCCCATAGGTACTGGGGCTGAGCTTGGAGAGAGCACTTCCATCCCAATAAATGCCCTCAGATCCCTCTGTTTATTCAGTCAATCAGCAAATGCTGGTTCCTCCTGCCAGGCCCTGTGCTGGGTACTGTGAGGTACAGTGAGGTGAACAAGGATCGTCTCTGCCCTCAGAAGCGTCCCAACCTTATGGGCAAGTAAAACAGGCACGCAAAGTATCAGCTTTTTTTTTTTTAATTGAGCATCTACTGTGTATCAGACCCTGTGTCCAGCACGTGCATGTCTACTCTCTTTAATTCCCAACATCCCTGCAAAGGGACTATTGTTGTTCCCACCTCACAGACGCAGAAGCTGGGAAGGAGAGAGGTTATATGTGCCCAATGCCGCACAGCTGCGTGGTGGCAGAGCTAGTTTTCTACCCAGCCCCTAAACACCCCACTGTTCTAGGCTATCCTAGATGCCAGGTAGAAACACAATATTCCAGAACATCCCACAAACATACTGGGATTTAAGTGAGGGAGAGACCACTTCCAATTTCAAATGATCAGGGAAGGCTTCTTGGAGGAAGTGTCCTTTAGACTGGACCTCAAGGACTTCTAAGAGTCTTCCAGGCTCTTAGAAGGAGACTTGGGAAATGTCCTGGGTTTGGGTGAGGTGATAGAGACAGGGCTTGAGCCATTGCTCAGCTGTGTGTCCTGAATGAGTCACTCAGACTCTCAGTTTCCCTACTTATAAAATGGATGTGACCAATACCCGCTTCACAGTGTGGTTGTGAGAATAAGCATTTTTGACGTCTGGAGCATTTTTCCCTTAGGGCAGAATTTCTCAACAGTGCCACTTTGGACCAGACAATTCTTTGTCTTGGGGGCTGTCCGTGCACTGCGGCACGTTAGCAGCATCTCTGCCTCTACACACTAAGGCCAGTAGCTCAACTGAACCAAGAACACTGGGACATTTGTAACAAGGGAAACTGTCTCCAGAAATTGCCAGATGGTCCCTGGGGGAGCAAAATTACTCACTGAGGACCACTGCCATAGATATGTCCACATGGCTGCCTCCCTCACCTCCCTCCAAACTATGCAAAGCCACCTACTCAGTGGGCTTCCCTAGCCCCCTATTTAAAATGTCAACACCTCTCTCCCGGCCGGGCGCGGTGGCTCAAGCCTGTAATCCCAGCACTTTGGGAGGCCGAGGCGGTGGATCACGAGGTCGAGAGATCAAGACCATCCTGGTCAACATGGTGAAACCCCGTCTCTACTAAAAATACAAAAAATTAGCTGGGCATGGTGGCGCGTGCCTGTAATCCCAGCTACTCAGGAGGCTGAGGCAGGAGAATTGCCTGAACCCAGGAGGCGGAGGTTGCAGTGAGCCGAGATCGCGTCATTGCACTCCAGCCTGGGTAACAAGAGCGAAGCTCCGTCTCAAAAAAAGGAAGAGGTGCTGTGGAGGCCACTGTATGGTTGCCTCACGGCTCCCCATGTAAGCCGGGCGCGGTGGCTCAAGCCTGTAATCCCAGCACTTTGGGAGGCCGAGGCGGGTGGATCACAAGGTCAAGAGATCGAGACCGTCCTGGTCAACATGGTGAAACCCCGTCTCTACTAAAAATACAAAAAATTAGCTGGGCATGGTGGCGCGTGCCTGCAATCCCAGCTACTCAGGAGGCTGAGGCAGGAGAATTGCCTGAACTCAGGAGGCGGAGGTTGCGTTGAGCCGAGATCGTGCCATTGCACTCCAGCCTGGGTAACAAGAGTAAAACTCCGTCTCAAAAAAAAAAAAAAAAAAAAAAATGTCAACACCTCTCTCCCCCCATTTCTGTTTCATTTTGAGATGGAGTCTCGCTCTGTCACCCAGGCTGGAGTGCAATAGCACAATCTCGGCTCACTGCAACCACTGCCTCCCAGTTTCAAGTGATTCTCCTGCCTCAGCTCCCTGAGTAGCTGGGGCTATAGGCTCGCACTGCCACGCCCAGCTAATTTTGTATTTTAGTAGAGATGGGGTGTTGCCATGTTGGCCAGGCTGGTCTTGAACTCTTGACCTCAGGTGATCGGCCTGCCTTGGCCTCCCAAAGTGCTGGGATTACAGGCGTGAGTCCCCACACCTGGCCTCCCCTCTCTATTTTTTGATCATGGTGCTTTTCTTCTTCCAACAGACCAAATTGTTTACTGATTTATTTGGTGTATGATCTGTCCTCTTCAGCTGAATTACAGCACCCCGAGGGCTGAGATCCTTGGCTGTTTTATTTATGGATGCCGCCCCAGTACCTAGAACCAGTTTTGTCACACAGTAGATGTCCAATAAGCATTTGTTGAAGGAATGAAGGAATTTTCATTTAAATTCGACAGGGGCCTGGATCTGACACTCTTGAATTTATCCTCCCCTGCCCTCCTCATCCACCCCCACTGCTAATGATGGGGGCGGGCTATAGGAGCTTAAAACAGATTGGTTTTTTCTCTTTCTTGCTGGGACTTGAGTGGGAGTGAGTGCGTCAGCTCTTGGAGGGGGAGAATGCTCTGTGCTGACTTGTAGCTGCAGGTTTGTTATATAAAGCACAGAAGCCTCCTGCCTGACACAGCCCCACAAACCCACATTTGGGGACTGACGCAGCTGCCCCATACCAGTTAGGGCAGCAGCTACGAATCCCCCAGCCTCCTCTTGGGGTCTCTAGCTTCTAAACCACCCCCTAGTCCTACAGGGGCTCCTAAGGGCCTCTCGGAGCCTTACATGTCCGCGCTGGAGAGGGCTTCCAAGGTGAGCCTGGTCGAATGCCCAGTTTTACAGAAAGGGAAACTGAGGCTGAGAAAGGTTGCAATAATACCCAGGATCTTCCAGTAAAGCAAATGACCAAGATGAAGGCAGAAGCCTGGTTCTAAAGCCTCAGGCTGCTGGTCAGAATATCCAGGGTCCCCCAGAGTCCCCTTTCCATTCTAGTCTAGGACCCTCCCCTCTTCTCGGCTTGGTGAAAGTAATCCTCCTCCGCCCCCTTCAAAACACCCGCATAGACACTGGAACCTCATCACCCTCCCCCACCCCACCAGAGAGGTAATAGCAGCAGCTGGGACCAGAGGAGGCAAGACTCTGCTCAGGGTCACACAGCAAGACTGTGGCAAAGCCTCCACCATCTGACTCCCCACCTTCCAGTGCTCACTGCCCCCAGAGACCTCAGGCTTCAGAGCCCAAGCCCAGAAAGCAGGAAGCCAGCAGGAATTCGCCTCCACCACCCCCACGTGCCCACACACCCATGCACCTGCTCCCTGCCCCAGGGCGAGTTTGCTCCATGGAAACATCTGGAAGCTGAGGACTACTTCTCATTCTCCCAGACTTGCTGTGTGCCCACAGGCAGTCTCACTTTCTCTGAGTGTCACCCTGCCAGACGGTGGGGGCACTCCCTTAGGAGGGAGCTGGCTAGTGCTTCAAGGAGGTGGTGTAGCCCACAGAGGCGGTGAGTGTGCACCTGTGCTCTCTCCTGCATTCGGTTCCATGAATTTTACCTCTCCTGCCCTACTTGCTGGCTGTGCATCCTCGGGCCAGTTTCTAAACCTCTCTGAGCCTCCAGCTTATCCATATCAAGTGGGATGGCTAATAATGTACCCTACCAGGTCCTGGGCTTCAGTAAGCAAGTGGCTAGAGGCAAAAGCATTTTCTACACTGTGCTTGGATGAGGAAGACAGCGTGATGGGTAGACAGAGGCAGAGCAACGGGGGTAAGAGCCCAGGGCAGCAGTGGCAAGCCCCGATCATGAGCTGCAGTGACCTTGACCTTCACTGGTCCTGGGCCCCCTAATCCTGGAGGCTTTGAAAACAGAGCGGAAGAAAGCCCCAGCTGTGGCCTGATCCAGGGCCAGGGCTGTGGGTTACACATTAACTGGATAGAAAGAGCCAGCCACTGTCAGCCAGGGGGTCCCACCCCAGTGCCCACCAGGAATCTCTGCAGGCTCCATCCACCCCCTCCCTTCTGGCACCCCCACACCTTTATGCCACCTACACCACCTCTCTGTGCTTGCCGGCCAGGCAAGGGCAGGCACTGGCAACTGGAAATCTATCCAGCACTGCATCTGGGGCCGGGGAGGTGCCCAGCCCCCTCCTGCACATGCTAGGGAAGGGGCTGCCACTGACCTTAAGCTTTACCCAGGCAGGGCCTGGGGCCCCTGATGTCAGGCCTGAGGGGCAGAGGAAAGGCTGGGGGCTCCCCACCCTGTTCATGCTTGAGTCCAGGTCCCACTTACCGGCCAGCAGGACAGTCAGATGGCAGAGGGTGGCCAAGCGAAGCAGCCACCAGAGAGATATCAGAGCCATGGCCAAGGGTGGGTGAGGGTCCAGGCAGGTGCCCGGGCAGGCGGCTATGGCCAGGCGGCAGAGCTCAGTGCTGTCCCTCGCTGCCGCCAGAGCTCTTTCGCTTTTTATAGAGGCTGGCTGCCTCCGCCTCCAGCCCCCGCAGGCAGGAGGGTGGGAGGGGAGAGGAAGGGAGCCAGTGTGGAGCCGCTGGATTCCTCAGGATGTTGCCAAGGAACCAAGCCGGCTCTGGGGCTCTGGGCTGAGCACCATCCTAGGTTCCTCATACTGGGACCTGCCCGGGAGGCTGGACCATGCCTGCCTGGGTACAAGGGCGTCCTCTCCTGCCACAAGCCGGGAACATGCCCTAGGACCCGGCCTGGGGCCCCTGGCTCCTACATGGGCAACACACAAAAGGCCAGCAGGGCCGAGGAATAGAAAGCAGGGTGCTGGCGGGCCGGGAGGGACCCAGGGCCCCTCCATTCTGGGTCTGACAAGCTCTTCTTTAATCCAGGGAATACCTTGTTCAAATCAGGACGGACCCTCAAGTTTCCCCTCTTAGAATCCCAAGCTCCTGGGGGATGTTGTTGATCTACGCATCTCTGGATCCCAGCAGGGAGCCTGCAGTCAGCAGGGGCTTGGTTCAGGGTCTGCTGAAAGAAGGATCGAGTCCAACTTCATATGGACAGATGGGGAAACTGAGACCCGGAGCCACCCCAGGTTACCTATAGCATCAGGGTGGAGAACCTCCCTCCCACCACCAAGATGAGCAGAATGCGGGGAGCTCAGGACCCAGGAGAGTGCCTTAGCCTCCCTGCCTCCACCTCCCCGATTTGCACCCACTCCTATCTCTGCTCTGGCCCCAGACCAGAGAACAACATGGGTGCCAACCCATCCCTGATAACTCTGGCTCTTGGCTCCTCAACTCTGCAGCTGTGCCCTGGAGAAACCCTGCCTCTCGTGCGGCCTGAGTTCTCCATCTGCCCAAGGAGGGCATTGGGCTAGTGCACCGGGGAAGAGCTTCCCAGCATCGGCCCTCCAAGGTCATTCTCCATGAGAGGTGGCAACAGAACCACACAGGGCCAGCCAGCAGGCTTTCAGTGAAGGCTGCAGAGGCTTGCCAGCCTTGGGAGCACATTAAAACACAGCCCGCCTTCATGGAAGCCATCCCTAAAGGCAGTGGCAGCAATCCCTGAGACTCCAGAAGAGGCAGCAGCCCTGCCTTGGGCCAGGACTGAGTTGTACTGGTGTCTTGAGGGAAACCAATTGTAGAGCCAGCATCCCACGCTACGAGCCAGATACTGGGCAGAGGGGTCACAGATCCCAAGGCCAGGGACCTCTCTCTCCTCAGCCCCCCCCCCCCCAGTGGGCTGCCTGGGGCATGGGGTTATGAGGCTAGATACTTCCTGAGGTGGCAGAGCACCCTTGGCAGGGCCCAACGTCCACTTATGCTCAAAGAATCTGTCCTGGCCTGTGCACATGGGAAGCGACTAGCCTTCTCATTCCCACTGTCCAATCCCTCTTTTTATAACTGGGGAAACTGAGACCCAGAGAGGGACAAGGAGGGATCAAAACTGAGGTCCAGTGTTCTTTCTGCTCTGCCCATGCAAGGACAGAGGAGGAGCCCGGGTGCGATGGCTCACGCCTGTAATCCCAGCACTTTGGGAGGCCAAGGTGGGTGGATCACCTGAGATCAGGAGTTCGAGACCAGCCTGGCCAACATGATGAAATCCTGGCTCTACTAAAAATTTTAAAAGTTAGCTGGGCATGGTGGTGCACGCCTGTAATCCATCTAGTTGGGAGGCTGAGGCTGCAGCTGAGCCAAAATTACACCACACTGCACTCCAGCCGGGGTGACAGAGCGAGACTCCATCTCAAAAAAAAAAAAAAAGAACAGAGGATGAAGAAGGGGTAGGGGTGGAATGAAAAAGAAAGGGAGAAGGGAAAATAGGAGAGAAAGGGGAGAGAGAGAAGAGAGGAGGAAGGGTATAAGGAAGGGGTGGAAAGGAAGAGAGGGGAGGAGGGAGAAGACGGGAGGAGGAAGGGGGCCTGCCCAGGGAAGCGGTACACTTAGTAAAGGCAGGAGCTAGGTGAGGCCCACTGCTGGGGAATAGAGATCCTTACTTCCTGGCACCCGACTATGTTCCAAAGAAGTATTTAAAAAGCAAGGGCTTTGGGGCCTAGTGCAGTGGTTCACGCCTGTAATCCCAGCACTTTGGGAGGCCGAGGTGGGCGGATCACCTGAGGTCAGGAGTTCTAGACCAGCCTGGCCAACATAGTGAAACCCCATCTCTACTAAAAATACCAAAAAAAATTAGCTGAATGTGGTGGTGGGCACCTGTAATCCCAGCTGCGCGGGAGGCTGAGGCAGGAGAATCGCTTGAACCCGGGAGGCAGAGGGTGCACCCACTGCACTCCAGTCTGGGTGACGGAGCGAAACTCTGTCTCTAAATAAATAAATAAATACATACATCAGCAGGACTCCACCACGGAGAAGGGGTATTGCCTTATCCAGCCTAGGTGACAGAGTAAAACTCTGTCCGCGCCCCCTCACCACCAACCGGCCAAAAAAAAACAGAGCAAAGTCAAGTCCATTGTCTTACACAATGTTCTCGTTCCTAATTTAGTTATTTCCTCGTGATGTCACCTAATTTGTTCCTCTATCCTATTTATTTCCTGTAAACCGAGAGTTAGATCTAAAGGCTTGATTAGACCCAGGCCGCATACTCTTGGCAAGAATCTGTTATGAGTATTACTGTAGGTATATTTCACACGGCCCAGTTGCTCCACTTTTCTTTGGGGGAATGGGATTGATGGATCAATGGGTGATTGCTAGACATCTTTACTGAAGAAGAATTAGTCCCCTTACGATTTGAAAGTCAGCTGTGGCCTGTGGTGCTGGCACCCTACCACATACATGCAGGCAGGATTTTGACAGATCATTCCAGGCAGAGGCGAAAGCCTTACCAAGGTGGAAGGTACAGGATGTATTCAGGGGTGGGGAACGGCTCGATGCCATTGGCTCCCAGGGAGGCTGTGGCTGGGCCAAACTGCACAGAATTGTGAAGCGGGCTTGAAGAATGAGGATGCTGTTGACAGGCAGGAGAGAGCTTGGAAGGTCTTGGGCTGAGGGATAACTAGAGTAACGATGAGAAAAAAAAAAAATGAGCAGCACTGGACAGCAAAAATATTTCCTCTGGGGTGGGGTGGGGATGGTGAGAATGGGGGTGTCCCTGTCCCCACCTTCCACAAGCCCTCAGGTGGCCAGGACCCTGTGCCCCAGAGAGCAGGAAGCCTGTGCTGTTCTTGAGGGGCATAAGAGACTCCCTCAGGCCTGGAGGTAGCACAGAAGCAGCTCTGGAGAGGATGGGGAGATCGGGGCACTCCCGCAGGATCTGGGCGGGATAAGGGAGGGGCATGAGCAGGGGGCCACCCTGCCACCACCTCCAGGTATTTCCTGATACTCCCTCCCTCTCTCCAGTGTCTGCTGGTTCAGGGGAAGGTGACGGGTGAGTGGCTGAGTGACTGACTATGCTGCTGAAAGCTCTAGACTGCGATCATGGGTTCAGCAAATCCTCCTGACAGGGAGGCTGAGGCAGGAGGATCATTTCAGCCCAGGAGTTTGAGACCAGCTTGGGCAACATGGCAAAACCCCGTCTCTACAAAAATCAGCCAGGAAGGCATAAATAGAAAATCCCAGGGCCCCTGGGGCCCAGCCCCACCCAGCTCTCCCAGCTTATCTTTTCTGGACAGTAAGGAGGGCTGCCCACATGTGCTCAGCGTTTCCTCTGCCTGTGCCCACACTGGCTGTACCCGAAGGAAGGGGCCTGGGTCCCTGAATGACCACATGGAAGGTTGCCCAAGACTGAGAATGCTTGATTAGACTTTGTGTGAGAAGAAAGAACTTCTGCTGAGTTGAGCCACCGAGATTTGGAGGTGTTTGTTGCAAGAGGTAGCCGTTCCCAGCTAATGCTCCCTCCCTCCATCCAGCGTCTGCCGGTGCAGGGGGAAGGTGAAGGGTGAGTGGCTGAGTGACTATTGCTGCTGAAAGCTCTAGACTTGGGGACTGTGTTCATGGTTTCAGCAAATCCTCCTGACAGCTGGTGCCAAGATGGGCTGGGAACTCTGGGGCAAATGTCTGGGCTTCCCATCAGCACCTGTGCAGCCACTTCCAGGTCCTTGTGTCCTGCCCAGACTCCCCACCACTCACACGGTGACCTTGGGCAACGCACCGCCTATTTCAGCGTGAAGGCTTCCCCAGTGGGAGAGAGGAGATCATGGCGCCCCCTGCCCCATCTCACAGGTACAGCAAATGCCAGGCGCAATGACTCACTCCTATAATTCCAGCACTTTGGGAGGCCGAGGCAGGAGGATCGTTTGAGCCCAGGAGTTTGAGACCAGCCTGGGTAACATGGCAAAACCCCGTCTCTACAAAATTCAGTCAGGAAGGCATAGATAGACCCAAATTGCAGTCTTCAGCCTGGCCCAACCACCTGAAAACGGTCTCCACCCAGGGTTTCTTCACTCAGTTACACCCCATTCTCTGCCTCCCGCCAGAGAGAGAGAGAGAGAGAGAGAGAGAGCGAGAGCGCTACCCTACCACAGCCAGCTTCCTCCCAGGGCCACCCTGTCCCCCTCTCACATAGTTCCTAAAATTATTCAATTCATCCATTTGGCTTCTTAAGTATTTACTCTGTTTTCATACACATATATAACTCTAGCTTTTAATACCAAGCCAAGGGTAGTCATTCACACCATTGCATGAATTTGCTTCTCTGCTATTTAGGGAAGGAGGCAGGGAAAGTGGAATGGGGGTGTACTCTGAAGAGGTCCTGGGTATTGGAGGTTGGAGGACCATCCAAAAAAAAGCCTGAGGGGAGAAGGATGTGTAAGCAGACATGAAAGTAGGTAAAATGGGGAAGAAAGGAATAGGAGTCTCCTCCTAGGAAAAAACCGGGGAAGGTTGGGCGCAGTGGCTCATGCCTGTAATCCCAGCACTTTGGGAGGCCAAGGAGGGTGGATCACTTGAGGTCAGGAGTTCAAGACCAGTCTGGCCAACATGGTGAAACCCTGTCTCTACTAAAAATACAAAAATTAGCCAGGCCTGATGACACACACCTGTAATCCCAGCTACTTGGGAGGTGGAGGCAGGAGAATTGCTTGAACCCAGAAGGTGGAGGTTGCAGTGAGCTGACATCACGCCGCTGCACTCCAGCCTGGGCGACAGAATGAGACCCTGTCATAAAATAAAAAGGGGTGGGGGTGGGGGGCAGGCACGGTGGCCCATGCCTCTCATTCCAGCACTTTGGGAGGCCAAGGTGGGCAAATTATCTGAGGTCAGGAATTCGAGACCAGCCTGACCAACATGGTGAAACCTCATCTCTACTAAAAATACAAAGATTAGTCAGGCATGGTGGCAGGCAACTGTAATCCCAGCTACTCGGGAGGCTGAGGCAGGAGAATCGCTTGAACCCGGGAGACGGAGGCTGCAGTGAGCCAAGACTGCACCATTGCACTCCAACCTGGGCAACAAGAGCAAAACTCCATCTCAAAAAAAAAAAAAAAAGAAAGAAAGCCGGGGGAGGGGGTGGGAGTAGGGGAAGAAAGGTGAATCTGGGCAAATTTGGAGCTTCACACTGAGACAGCGGGGCCCTTTCTAGTGACCTTGAGTCACTGTATTGACATGTAACTGCCTTTTGGCAGGGAGAGGGGAGGGACATGAGTTTTATTGATTTTGTCTGCAGCCACTTTCTGGACTCCGATTCTGAGCCAGGCCCTGTCTGCAGTGCTCCTAGAGGCTGGGAGATGAGAGCAACTTAGATATAAACTTTGGTCCAAGAAGTGGGGAGGTAGGGGACAAGCCCCCAAATCCCAAGAATCTGGGCAGACTATGACTAGGGCCATTAAGAGGGGACAGAGGGCCAGGGGACGTCTCATACATGAAATGCAATTACCAGCTGCTTGGGCAAGCAATGCCTTATAGGGCTGGTGGGGCTACACAGGTGCAGGTGGTGAGACTTGCTGGGTGTCGGCGACATCCCGGGCAAAGACCCCGCAGTGGGGTGTGTGGTATGGGTTTGGAGAACAGGGAGCTAGAACCCAACATGCATGAAGGGAAGTGGGCAGGCTGGAGACGGGGATGGAACCCAGATCCAGAGGGCCGCGTGCAGGCTTGGGAGCCCTGACCTCAGCTTAGGGCCATAGGGAGCCATGGGAGGGTTTGAGCAGGGGAAGTCACTGATGGGAATAGGACCCATTGGCTGCAGGGAGGCAGAGGATGGGTTAGAGGGGTCAGGGAGGAGATGGGAGTGACAGCATGGAGGGGACCAAGGATGACAGCCTCAGGGATGGAGATCAGGGAATGCAGAGAGTTGGCACAGGCTTCCGGCGGGGAGCAGCTGTAATGGCAGGGAGGTAGGGCTCCTGAGCCTTCCTGGAGGAGCCAAGGCCATGGTCATCAGAGTAGGTTCCTCATTATCTCAGCTTCTTGAGAACCATCTTCACCCAGGGTGCTCCGGGGTCGGCACAGATCTCCTTATCCCTGAATGTTTGCAAGCTGGAAGGAGAAGACCCCAGAGACAATGCAGCAACATTAGCATGCAAGAAGGATTAGCATTTATGAACCACCTACAGTATGCAGGGCTCAGCATTCATGAGTCACCTACTGCACGTAAGGTTACCTGCTAAATAGAGTGGTTCAAAATTTATGAGCTACCTGTGGTCTGAAAAGAATATTTCTTAAGAGGAAGAGGAGGTCAGGAGCTCATGCCTGTAATTCCAGCACTTTGGGAGGCCAAGGCAGGAAGATCGTTTGAACCTAGGAGTTCGAGCCCATCCTGGGCAACATGGCAAAACCCTGTCTCTACAAGAACACATAAGTCAGCTAGGCATGGTGGCATGCACCTGTGGTCTCAGCTACCTGGGAAGCTGAGGTAGGAGGATTGTTTGAGCTCAGGAGGTCAAGGCTGCAGTGAGCCCGGATCTCTGCTCCACTGCACTCCAGCCTGGGCAACAGAGGGAGACTCTGTGTGAAAATAAAAAAGAGGAAGAGGAGCAGCAAAGACTTCCAGGACTCTCAGCTCTGTAGTCCCAGTCTTGAGTTCCAGGTCAGGACATGATATAGAATCACCAAGACTTGTTTTTGTTTTGTTTTGTTGTTTTTGTTTTTGTTTTTTGAGATGGAGTCTCTTGTCACTCAGGCTGGAGTGCAGTGGCATGATCTCGGCTCACTGCAATCTCCACCTCCAGGTTCAAGCAATCCTCCTGCCTCAGCCTCCCAAGTAGTTGGGGTTACAGGCATGCGCCACCATGCCCAGCTAATTTTTGTATTTTTAGTAGAAACAGGGTTTCCCCATGTTGGCCAGGCTGGTCTTGAACTCCTGACCTCAGGTGATCTGCCTGTCTCCGCTTCCCAAGGTGCTAAGATTACAGGTGTGAGCCACGGCACCCAGCCAGAATCCCCAAGAGTCTTATATCACTAAACTACTGTGAGCCCCAAGACACATTCTTTCTAGGGTCCCTTCTGGCTCAAAATCCAATGATCACAAATGATTGATTGATTGATCGATTGATGATTGATTTTAAAGACAGGGTCTTTGGCTCAGGCTTGTCTTGAACTCCTGGCCTCAAGTGATCCTCCCAACTAGGCCTCCCAAAGTGCTGAGATTACACATGTAAGCCACTAGGTTCAGCATTTTTTTTTTTTTTTTCAACAAGACAGAGTCTTACTAAGTTACCAAGCCAGTCTCAAAATCCAGGGCTCAGGCAATCCTCCAGTCTCAGCCTCTGGAACTACCGTGCCCAGCAATTGAGCATCTATTATGTGCCAGACTTTGAGCTCTTCACCTTCCTCTCACTATTACTGTGCCCTGCAGTGCTCCAGAGGCCCCCTAACCTCTCTGTGCTCATTTCCTCATCTGTAAAAAGGGGACCATGATGACACATACCGCATAGGGTAGTTCCAAGAATGAAATGAGTTCACATTTTTAAAGTGCTTACAGCCATGGCTAGCACTTAGCAAGCACTCTCCGTGTGTTCGATAAATACAAATAAGTGAAATAAGTAAAGCTTATTACTCCATTATACTGTTGGGGAAACTGAGGCTCAGAGTTAAAGAGACAAGAACGCTGAGAGGGTTTCCTGCTTCAGCCTTCTTTATTATTCGCCTGTAGATCCCTCAAAGAGATGGGATCAGCAGTGAAGAAGAGGAAGATGAGAAGATAATGGAGCCCTAAAGCGGGTCATGAGCCCCCAAATCAGCCTCCCCTGGTGTGTGATTTAGTGGGCAGCAGGTTCTGAGCATTTGGAAAACCAGCCAGAGAGGCTACCACAGAGAGAGCAGGACCCGTCACCCAGCCAGGTGCAGGCCTCAGGCCAGGGAAAAGGAGGCAAAGAAGCCACAGAGGAGATCGAGGAATGCAGGAGAAAACCCTGAATGAGGAACCAGGAGTGAGTTCTGGCTCCGCCTGGGCAGCCTTGAGCAGGTCACTGTCCCTTGCTACGCCTGTTTCTCCATCTCTACCATGGGAATCACTGAATCTCCTCGTAAGTGTGTTGTGAGAATTAAACCAGTTAACACAGGTAATGATTAGAACAGTGCCTGGTACTCGGGAGGCACCGTGGAAATTTTAGCTCTTAATGTTATTCTTCTGATCAAAACGGGCTGCCTCGGATGACTCCTGGGAGCCTGGAGAGGATCCAAGATGCTTATAGTGTGCTTTTTTAAAAGATTAAATTACATTAAAAAACAGAGTCTCACTCTGTTGCCCAGGCTGGAGTGAGGCAGAATGATCTCGGCTCACTGCAACCTCCACCTTCCAGGTTCAAGCGATTCTTCCGCCTCAGCCTCCTGAGTATCCGGGACCACAGGCACGCACCACCACACTCAGCTAATTTTGTATTTTTACCAGAGATGAGGTTTTGCCATGTTGACCAGGCTGATCTCGAACTCCTGACCTCAAGTGATCCACCTGCCTTGGCCTCCCAAAGTGCTGGGATTACAGGCGTGAGCCACCGCGCTCAGCTCACCATCCATTTTTGCCAGAACCTGGGATGATCTTTGCTGACTCAGTGACACCAGGCATACTCCTATATCCGCTCTAACCAAATACCCTAGGTGCCACAGCTACTGACTGCCTACTGCCATGCCCACACTGGGCAGTACCCTGTTCACTCAGCTTTGCATCCTCAGAACCTGACATGTCGCCTGGCACATAGGAAGCACCTGATACTATTTGCTGAATGATCACATTATTTTCATATGTCATCCACCCAAGCCTGAACTGAGCCATCTCTTCCAGCCAAGCCATCCTGGAAGGCATCCAATAGCCTGCCACATCCGTGGGTGTATCCCACCCACCAGCATGTGGGCCATCCCAGGCTGTACCCATCAGGCCCTCCCAGGCCCTGTGGCCCCAGCTCCATACTCACACCACGCCAGGCCTCAGGCAGGAGTCTGAGGTCCAATAGAAGGATTTCACCACGCGCCAGGGCAGACGGTAACGGACGTAGTCACGGCAGCAGATGCTGTCTTCCATATTGGCACCGTAGGGGCCTGGGAGAGGGGTACCCAGGGAATTCACAAGCTGGAGCCCAGAGAGGTCACCCTCGGCCCCAGCCCCTGATCTCGGCCTCTTCAGGCTCCAGAAAAAACATGCAATTTTTCTGTTCTCGTGGAAGGATGGTGACCGGAAGATTCTGAGCCCTCCAAGACACTATCCTTAGAGCTTCTAAGAAGCCACTTAGGGCCCAATGTCTACACTCTGGGATAGTCAGCTCCAGGAGCAGGGATTCAGAACAACTAAGCATCAGCTGTACCCCAAGATGAGACTCGGTGACTCTGAGCCACAAGGAGCCTTAGATTCTTGCTGTTCCAGGTGAGGTCCATGGTCCATGGCTTCGGCGTCACCTGGGAGCTTGTCAGAAATGCTCAGCCCCCAGCCCCAGACCCACTGAATCCAGAGTGCATTTTGACAGGCTCCCCAGTGATCTGTCAGCACGTGGGCATTTGGAAAGTCTGCTTCTGCTCATATCTGCTCCAAACCCGTTCAGTGTGCACTGGGGAGCCTGTGGTCCAGAGAGGGGGAGGCACTTGCCCAGGGTCACACAGCAAGATACAGCAGAGTCAGGACCAAAGCTCAACAGAGGACAGTCACATAGACCTGGGTTTGAATGCTGCCTTCCCCTGACTCAGTGGGCCACCCTGACCAAGTCACTGAACACGTCTGAGGCCCAATTTCCTCCTCTGACCAAAGGAGTAATAACAATACCAGCTTCAGAGGGTCTTTAATGCATGAAACGCCACTGCACTCCAGCCTGAGCGATGGAGACTCCATCTCAACAAATAAATAAACAAAATAAAGAATAATTTTAGGCTGGGCGCGGTGGCTCGTGCCTGTAATCCCAGCAGTTTGGGAGGCCAAGACAGGTGGATCACCTGAAGTCAGGAGTTCCAGACCAGCCTGGCCAACATGGTGAAACCCCCTCTTTACTAAAAATACAAATATTAGCTGGACGTGGTGGTGCGTGTCTGTAATCCCAGCTACTGAGGAGGCTGAGGCAGGAGAATCGCTTGAACCCAGGAGGCAGAGGTTGCAGTGAGCCAAGATTGCCCCATTGCACTCCAGCCTGGGCAATAAAAGCAATACTCCATCTCAAAAAATAAAATAAAATAAATAAAAATAGTAATAAATTTTAAAAAAATGGATGGTGGGAGGATAGCACCAGCTTCCCAAGGAAGAGCACTTTGCCCCAGCCCAGCCTTTCTCCATGAAGGCCTGCCCCCTTAGAAGCTCCTCACCCACACCCTCAGGGCCCTGTGCTTGAGTTTTCTGGGGCAGAAGATCCCAAAGCTGTTCTCACCGCAACCCCCAACCTAGCTGAGACAGATCCTAGACTCCAAGTGTTCAAGACTACTCATTCAACAGACATGTAAACTGAGGCCCAGGGAAGCGCTGCAACTAGCCTAAGGCCGCCAAGAGCCAACAGCAGACTGAGGTCGTCAGATCTCAGTCCAGTGCTTGTCCAAGACATGAGGAAGACACCCCAGCGTCCACCCTGGCCTCTGCAGGGGGCCTTCCTGACCCCCAGCCTTACCTGCCTCAGTTGCTTGAAGTGCCACAGCAAGGAGGATTAAGGCAGCCAGGAGCGCGGTCTGTAGGCGAGCCATGCTCTGTCCTGTATGTGTCAGCCCAGGTGTCTGCAAAGGGCCATAGGAGACCTGGTTTTTAAGTGCGCTGGCTCCACCCACAAACCTCACTCACTACCTCTTAGTCACTGGGGTGTCCAGAATCTCTTGACATTCACATCACCAAAAGAACTATCTCTCACTTCCTCCAAAATGGAGAAATTCTCTTTGGTGGGGAACCACTCAGAGGGGACCCCCCCCAACTCTGTCCTCTTCTCTGGTTTCAGAGACTTGTAAAATCCCCCTCTTAGAGGCTAGTGCTCCCTGGGGTCTCCTCACTGTGTGGCTTTGGCCATGTCTGGGTGTCTCTGGGACTTGGTCTCCATATCTGGTAACAGAGATGGTTTCACAGGCCTGTTGACTTCACTGGTTGTAGATCCGGTGCGAGTGCGAAGCAACCCTCACCTGGAATTGAGGCCTGTCTTGCACACTTCGTGCCGGCATCGCTGACCTCTCTTCCATGCGAGGGGCCTGCGAATCCGTCGACCCATCGCCAGCCTCCTCTGGGGCTTCTCGTGAAGTCCACATTGGCCAGGTCATGGATTTCTCAATGGTTTATGAAAAGCACCCACCCACACTTCTGTCCTGCCTGATCTTCCTTCCCGGTGGCTACCAAGCCCTTCCTCCCCAGCTCCCCTCTCAGTCCTTCACCATGGCCGTGTCCCATTGACACTGCTTCCTAAATCCCCCTCAGCTCTGCCCCCTTCTCTGTAACCTCACTGTCCCTGCCCAGTGCAGGCCACCTCCACCTCAGGCTGGGATGCTGGCCCCTCGATGCCGTCCCCACCCTGCAGCAGCCAGAGTAGGCACTCCAGAGCCGCACACTCTCTTTCCTGCTTCAAAACCCTGCTGTGGCTCCCCATTCACCTAAGGGCAGAGCCCGGGCTGCTGTCTGTGGCCTTCAAGGCCCCCTTCGCAGACAGGCCTCTCCCCTGTGGTCTTCCTCCCCTGAGGGATCGCGCCACACTCCTCACAGTTCCTCAAAAGGGACTGTGGTCTGTCCCCGGCCTTAATGTCGCTCTCTACATCCCTACCGCATAAACTCCTACTCAGGCACCAAAGTTGAGTGAAATGTCACGTCCTCGGTAAGCACACCCCCGCAGGACCTCAAAGCCGTCTAGAGGACCTGGCATGTGGCCCTGAGCAGATTTTGTCAGGTTTTGTCTTTCTCAAGCACCTCGCTAGAGGCCAAACTCCAAGCTCCAGGAAGACTGAGGTCTCCCTTCATTTTCCTTGGCATTCCCAGGGCCCTCTAAGGATCAGGTGCATGGTGGGTGCTCAGAACACATCTAGTGGGCTGGGTGCGGTGGCTCGCGACTGTAGTCCCAGCATTTTGGGAGGCTGAGGCAGGTGGATCACCTGAGGTCAGGAGTTCAAGACCAGCCTGGCCAACACGGAGAAACCCCGTCTCTACCAAAAAAATACAAAAATTGGCCAGGCATGATGGCACATACCTGTAATCCCAGCTACTCGGGAGGCTGAGGCAAGAAAATGACTTGAATTTGGCGAGAGATGAAGGTTGCAGTGAGCTAAGATTGTGCCACTGCACTCTAGCCTGGGTGACAGAATGAGACTCCATCGCAAAACAAAACAAAAAACATATATAATGAAGGAGGAAACTGAGGTTCAGGGAAAGACCAGACTTGCCCAGTTCATACATCCATACAGCGGCTACAGCAGGCCTAGGCCTCAGACTTGGGACTCCATTTGTAAAGGGACCCATCCGTTTATCCATTCCTTCATTCAACAAATATTCAGTGAACCTTGTGGTAGACAGAATAATGTCCCCCAAAAATGTCCACATTCTAATCCCCAAAACCTATAAATACATTACTTTACATGGTAAAAAGGACTTTGCAGATGTGACTGATTACATTTAGATTTTTTTTTTTTTTTTTTTTTTTTTTTTTTAGAGGCAGGATCTCACTCTGTCACACAGGCTGGAGTGCAGTGGTGCAATCACAGCTCACTGCAGCCTCGACCTCCTGAGCTCAAGTGATCCTCCTGCCTCAGCCTCTCAAGTAGCTGGGACTAGAGGCGCATGCCACCATGCCCTGCTAATTTTTATTTTTTGTAGAGAGGGGAATCTCACTATGTTGCCAGGGCTGGTCTCGAACTCCTGGCCTCAAGCAATCCTCCTGCCTCGGCCTCTTGAAGTGCTAGGATTATGGATGTGAGCCACCATACCTGACCTAGGATCTTTAAGAGATTTCTTGGATTATCTGGACAGGCCCAAGGTAATCACAGGGCAGGGTCATTTCAAGAGGGAGGCAGTGGGTCAGAGTCAAAAGACATGATGGATGACAGAGCAGAGGTCCCAGTGACGTGGAACCCAGGGGTGCAGGCAGGCTGGGGAAGACGGAAGAGGCAGGGAAAACAGATTCTCCTCTAAAGCCTCCAGAAAGAGCTCATTCCTCCCACACCTTGATTTTAGTCCCCTGAGACTGATCTAGGACTTCTGATCTCCCAGGCTACTGGATAATACACATTTGTGATGTTTTAAGCCACCAAGTTCATGGTCATTTGTTACAGCAGCCAGAGGAAGCTCATACAAGCACCTACTACGTGCCAAGTGCACTGCCAGAGTCTGGGAATGCAGCCTGAACAGGAGAGCAGGGGCCCCTGCTCTCATGGAGTTTGTCTTCGACAACAGACAAACATGGCAAACAAGGTAATGTCAGGCTGGGAGGAACACCGGGAAGCGAATGAAACAGAGAAGCCGCTCTGGGACAGGCAGTCAAGAAAGCCTTCTAGGAGGGTGATATTTCAGCTGAAATTAGAAGGTAGAAAGGAGGCCGGGCATGGTGGCTTACACTTTCAATCTCAGCACTTTGGGAGGCCGAGGTAGGCGGATCACCTGTGGTCAGGAGTTCAAGACCAACCTGGTCAACATGGTGAAATCTTGTCTCTACTAAAAATACAAATATTAGCCAGATGTGGTGGTTATTTTTTTTTTTTTTTTGCACACCTCTAATCCCAGATACTTGGGAGGCTGAGGCAGGAAAATCGCTTGAATCCGGGAGGTGGAGGTTGCAGTGAGCCGAGATTGCCTGGGTGAGAGAGCAAGACTCGGAAAAAGAAAGAAAAGAAAAAAGAGAGAGAAAGAAAGGAAGGAAGAAAGAAAGAAGGAAAGAAAGAAAGAAGGAAAAGAAAGAAAGAAAAAGAAAGAAAGAAAGAAAGAAGGAAGGAAGGGAGAGAGAAAGAAAGAGCAAGAACAAGGAAGGAAGGAAGAAGGAAGGGAGGAAGGCAGGAAGGAAGGAGCCTGCTAGGGAGGACATAGGAGATGCAAAGGCCCAGACAGAGTGAGAGAACTGAACAGCTGAGACAGAGTGGGTAGAGGAGCAGAGGGCAGCTGAGGGGGGAGGCTGGCAGGCAGGGACTGCAGGGTTCCTGTGAGCTCCTGCTAGGACGCAATCTGAAGGGCACCACTTTACCTCAGAGGACCTCCTGTCAAAAGGTATGACCCAGGGTCAGTCACAAAAGAACAAACACTGTGTGATTCCACTGCTTTGGGGAACCTAGAATAGTCACATTCACAAAGACAGAAAATAGAATGGAGGTTGCCAGGGGCTAGGGGTGGGGGATGTGAGTTAGTATTTCATGTGGACACAGTCTCTGTTTTGCAAGATGAAAGTTCTCGAGGTGGATGGTAGTGATGGTTGCACAATGTGAATGCACTTAATTCCACTAAACGATACCCTTAAAAATGGTTACAATGGAAAATGTTTGTTATTCATATTTTTTACTATTCTTTTTAACAGGTGCTCCCCTAGAATCAAATCAAGCCCCTAGTATTAATTCCCAGTTTACAAGAAATAAAGGGGCTAGAGGAAGATGATAAATGACCCCATGAGGAAGCAATCAGACAACCCCAGACGGTGGAAACTTCCAGATCCTCTTCAGGATAACTGTGCCCAGGTCATTAAAAAGTTAATGTTGGCCAGGTGTGGTGGCTCGTGCCTGTGAGCACTTTGGGAAGCCTTGGCTGGCGGATCACTTGAGGTCAGGACTTTGAGACCAGCCTGGCCAGCATGGTGAAACCCCATCTCTACTAAAAATACAAAAATTTAGCTCGGTTTGGTGGTGCAGGCTGAGGCATGAGAATCACTTGAACTTGGGAAGAGAAGGTTGCAGTGAGCCGAGATCACGCCCCTGCACTCCATCCTGGGTGATGAAGTGAGACTCTCTCCAAAATTTAAAAATAAAAGTTAATGCTGTTTTTACAAAATAACAAAGTAGACAGAACATTTAAGATTAAAAGAGGCTTAAGAGATGTAACAGCAAAATGTAATACACAGACCTTAATTGAATCCTAGTTTTGAAAACACAGGCAGGGTGTGCTCATGCCTATAATCCCAGCACTTTGCGGGGCTGACGTGAGCAGATCACTTGAGGCCAGAAGTTCAAGATCAGTCTGGGCAACATGGTGAAAACCCCTCTCTACAAAAAATACAAAAAAATTAACTGAGTGTAGAGGTGTGTTCCTGTAGTTCTACCTACTCGGGAAGCTGAGATGAGAGGATCGCGTAAGCCCAGGAGGCAGAGGTTGCAGTGAGCCAAGATCCTGCCACTGCACTCCAGCCTGTGTGACAGAGCGAGACCGTATCTTAGAAAAGAAAGAGAGAGAGAGAGAGAGAGAGAGAGAAAGAGAAAGAGGAAGGAAGAAAGGAAAAACAGGGGGCTGGACGCAGTGGCTCATGCCTGTAATCCCAGCACTTTGGGAGGCTGAGGTGGGTGGATCACCTGAGGTCAGGAGTTTGAGACCAGCCTGGCCAACATGGTGAAACCCCATCTCTACTAAAAATACAAAAATTAGCCTGGCATGGTGGTGTGCACCTGTAATCCCAGCTACTCTGGAAGCTGAGGTAGAATAATTGCTTGAACCCAGGAGGCGGAGGTTGCAGCGAGCCAAGATGGCGCCATTACACTCTAGCCTGAGTGACAGAGCAAGACTCCATCTCCAAAAAAAAAAAAAAAAAAAGAAAAAAGAAAAAGAAAAAAGAAAGGAAAAGAAAAAACAGCTCTAAAAGATATTTTGGGGACCAGTGGGGAAATGTGAATACAGGCTAGATAGTATAGTACATAGTAGTCGCTTTATTGTTGATTTTCTTCGGTGTAACGTAGAAGAATATCCTCATTCCTAGGAGATCCACATTGAAATATTTAGGGATAAAGGTCATGATGACCTTAGCCCTAAATCTTTCAAAGAGTTCAGGGGAAAAAAAATATGTGTGTATACATATATGGACATGTGTGTAATATGTGTGTATACATGTATGTATAACTATAGATGTATGTTCATATCTACATATGTGTATTGATGTGAATATGTATGTAATATGTGCGCATGTGTGTGTGTACAGCTACAGATGTATGTACATATCTATATGTGTGTATATATATGAATGTATATGTATAACTATAGATGTATGTGCATATCTATATATATGTGTATCAATATGAATATGTATGTAATATGTGTGTATATACATGTGTATATATCACTACAGATGTATGTGCATATCTATATATGTGTGTATATATGGATGTGTATGTAGTATGTGTATATATATGCATATAACTATAGATGTATGTGCATATCTATGTGTATATACATAAATTTTATGTAATGCATGTCTGTATAGGTGTGTCTATATGGATGTGTATGTAGTATGTATGTGTTTATAGATATGCATATGTGTATGTATAGATTGTGTGTGTGTGTGTGTGTGCGCGTGCGCGCACGCACACGCACACGAGCATTTCTCCCAGAGAGAGAAAGACACTAAGCTTATATGGTAAACTGATGGTCAACAGTATTGCAGCTTGGCAGCGGATATGCTGGTGATCATTGAACTACTCCAAGGAATTTCCCGAATATTTTAAGTGTATCATATAAAGGCAACTGAAGGTATTGGGGGTGGGGGAAGAAAATAACTAAATTAATAAGAATAAAAGATGTAATAATAAAAACTTGGAGTGGTGGAAAGGAAATATTTTTTTGTTCATTTTTCTTTTGATATGGATTCTCACTCTATCGCCCAGGCTGGAGTTCAGTGGAGGGAACTCAGCTCACTGCAACCTCTGCTGCCCAGGTTCAAGCAATTCTCCTGCCTCAGCCTCCCGAGTAGCTGGGATTACAGGCACCTGCCACCTTGCCCAGTTAATTTTTGTATTTTTAGTAGAGACAGGGTTTTACCATCTTGGCCAGGCTGGTCTTGAACTTCTGATCTTGTGATCCACACGTCTCGGCCTCCCAAAGTGCTGGGATTACAGGCGTGAGCCACCGCGCCTGGCCAGGAAATCTTTTTTAAATGCAGAAGTCATCCTGTGACCAATGGGTGGCTGTTGGAGGACTGAAAGTGAGTGACAGAGAATTGACCTGGTGGCTCTTCAGCCGAATCTGGGGTTTTCTTACCTGGGGCACTCCAAGGCTGAGCCCCCTCTATGGGTGGGTTCAGGGGCTCCCCCCTGGAGAGCCCCTGAGTCCCCAGGGCCTTGGCAGGGCCCCAAGTCCTTGCTGCTGGCTCAGCCTCTGCAGCAGCCACCTTCCCCATCACCCCTCTCCCTGGACTTAGAAGGAAGGTAATCACACCTGGGGCCCAGCAGCCTTTGCACCCCCAGTACCCTTGACTTTCCGGAAGACAGAAAAGAGGCAGGCATGGCATTCAATACCACAGTCAGAAAGGACACAGGGAGACAGCTTTCAAAGAAAAGAAAGGGGAGTTTCTCTTGGGGGCTGAAGGTGGGGAATCACCAGGGACACAAATGGCAGCTGCTGCTAATGGGGATGTTTTCTCTCCTCCTGGCGGGTGATTTATGCTGGTGTTATCCTTCTGTCCACGCTGCAATGGGTGGAAAGCTCTCAGATCTAACCCTCTTTTCCCCAACCCCCTTCTTCCTTTGTTTAAATTAATGTGTTTATTAAAAATACATTAAAGTAGAAACAACCCAAATGTCCATCAACTGATGAGTGGATATAGAAAACATGGTATATGTATAATCCAAGAATCCCACTGCTGGGATTTATCCAAAAGAAAGGAGATCTGTATATCAGAAGATGTCCACACACCCATGTTTACTGTAGCACTGTTTACAATAGCCAAGATAGGGAATCAACCTAAGTGTCCACCAATGAAGGAATGGATAAAAAGAATGTGGTATATATATACAGTGGAATACTATTCTGCCATGAAAAAGAATGAAATCCTATCATTTGCAGCAATATGGATGGAACTGGAGGTCCTTATGTAAAGTGAAATAAGCCAGGCATAGAAAAACAAATATCATACGTTCTCACATATGCGGGAGCTAAAAAGTTGATTGCGTGGAGGTAGAGAGTGCAATGGTGGTTACCAGAGGCAGGAGAGAGGAATGGGGGTGGGGGTAAACAGTCATTGGTTGAGAAGTACAAAAGTACAATTGGATAGAAGGAGTAAGTTCCAGTATTTGATAGTACAGTGGGGAGATTATAGTTAAAATTAATTTATCATATATTTCAAAATAACTGGAAAAGATGTATAATGGTCCCAACATAAAGAAATGATAAATATTTGAGGTGATGGATATCCTAGTTACCTTGATTTGATCATTACATATTGTATACAGTTATCAAAATATCACATGCACCCCCAAAATATATACAATGATTAAATCTCAATTTAAAACATAAAATATATGTGGTATATATATGCAATAGAAAATTATTCAGCCTTACCCAGCACTTTGGGAGGTTGAGGTAGACAAATCACTTGAGGTCAGGAGTTCAAGATCAGTCTGGCCTACATGGTGAAACTCTATAAATATACAAAAACTAGCCAGGCATGGTGGCAGGTGCCTGTAATCCCAGCTACTTGGGAGGCTGAGGTAGGAAAAATCACTTGAACCCGGGAAGTAGAGGTTGCAGTGAGACAAGCCCAAGATCGTGCCACTGCACTCCAGCCTGGGCAACAGAGAGAGACTCTGTCTTAAAAAATAAATAAATAAATAAATAAAAAATAGATGTGGACATGGTGTGTAATTCCCGCACTTTGGGAAGCCAAAGTGAGAGGATCATTTGAAGTCAGCAGTTTGAGACCATTCTGGCCAACATGATGAAACCCTGTCTCTACTAAAAATACAAAAAAACTAAGCTGGGTGTGGTGGCGCACACCTGTAGTCCCAGCCACTCAGGAGGCTGAGACACAAGAATTGCTTGAACTCAGGAGGTGGAGGCTGCAGTGAGCCGAGATAGTGCCACTGCACTCCAGCCTAAGTGACAGAGTGAGACCCTGCCTCAACAACAAAAAACAAAGAAAAAAATTACTCAGCTTTAAAAAGAAAAGAAATTCTAGGACCAGTCACAAAAAGACAACAGTGTATGATTCCACTAATCTAAGATACTAGAGCAATCAAATTCACAGAGACAGAAAGCAGAGGCCGGTCGCAGTGACTCATGGCTGTAATCCCAGCACTTTGGGAGGCCAAGGCGGGTGGATCACGAGGTCAGGAGTTCAAGGCCAGCCTGGCCAACATAGTGAAACCCCGTCTCTACTAAAAATACAAAAATTAGCCAGGCACGGTGGCAGGCACCTGTAATCCTAGCTACTCGGGAGGCTGAGGCAGGAGAATTGCTTAACTATCCTGTCCAACATGGTGAAACCCTGTCTCTACTAAAACACAAAAAATTAGCTGGGTGTGGTGGCGCACATCTGTAGTCCCAGCTACTTGGAGGCTGAGGCAGGAGAAATGCTTGAACCCAGGAGGTGGAGGTTGCAATGAGCTGAGATCTGCCACTTTACTCTAGCCTGGCGAAAGAGCAAGGCTCTGTCTCAAAAAAAAAAAAGAAAGAAAGAAAGAAAGAAAGAAAAAAGAAAAGAAAGAAAGAAAGTAGAATGGTGGCAGCCATTCTACTGGGAGGTGGGGGATGGGGAGCTAGTGTTTAGGGGTGGAATTTCATTTGGGGAAGATGAAAGCATTCTGGAAATGGAACATGGTGATGATTATACAACATTGTGAATGTACTTAATACCACAGAACTGTACATTTAAAATGATCAAGGTGGTAAATTTTATGTTATCTATTTTAGCACAATAAAAATACACAATAACATATAAATGTGTATTTGCACAAGTACCCAGTTTCTATCTGGAAAGATACACAAACAATCTCTATGAGTTGCCTCCAAGGACTCAGGATAGTGGGTGGGGCGGGTGCTCAGAGGGGAAGATTTGTTTTCCACCGAATACCCTTTCATATGATGTGGACATTTTCCCATGTGCATGACTGACCTATGCAAAAAGATAAAATTTTAAATTCATGCATTACACAAGGGGTAGAATGAAAAGAGTTCTCCCACCTCTGCGATGCCCCTCAACCCCATGCGAGGTTTCATTTCCCTTCCTCAGAGTCACACAGGCTTAATGATTTCTTGTTTGTCCTTCAGAAATAGGCTATGCATATGCAGGCTTCCATGTAAAGGAAGGAAAATGGGAAGAAAGAGGAAGAGGGGAAGGAAAGGAAGGGAGGAAGGAAAGAAGGAAGAAAGGAAAGAGGGAGGGAGGGAAGGAGGAAGGAAGGGAGGAAGGGAGGGAGGGAGGAGGAAGGGAGGGAGAGAAGGGGAAGGGAGGGAGGCAGAAAGGCAGGAAGGGAGGGAAGGAGGGCAAAAAAGGAGGGAGGGAAGGGGGAGGGAGGAAGGGAAGGAGAAGGGAGGAAGGGAAGGGGGAGGGAGGGAAGGGGGGAGGGAGGCAGAAAGGCAGGAAGGGAGGGAAGGAGGGAAAAAGGGAGGAAGGGAAGGGGGAGGGAGGGAGGGAAGAGGGAGGGAGGCAGAAAGGTAGGAAGGGAGGGAAGGAGGGAAAAAGGGAGGGAGGGAAGGGGGAGGGAGGAAGGGAAGAGGGAGGGAGGGAGGAAGGAAGGCAGGAAGGAAGGAAGGAAAAAGGGAGGGAAGGATAGAAGAGGAAGAGAAGGAAGGAAGAAAGAAAGAAGGGAAGAGAGAAGCAGAAAGGAAGAGCAGCAGATAAAATATGCAAAAACAATTTTGCACCTTACTTTTTTCCCCTAAAATGCATCTGTCAGAACATCTAGCTGAGCCTGGTTCTTTCCATTGGCTGGGTGGTTTTCCACGATATGGATATACCATAATGCCTATAGCCAGTCCCCTACTCATGGATATTTTGGGTTTTTCCAGTCTTTTTCATTTACAGAACAATGTCAAAATAACCTTCCTTGAGCGTACCTGCAAGGGGGAATGCTTCTGGTGCACAAATTCCTAGAAGTAGGGTGGCTGGGCTTTTGCTTCCACAGAGACTTAAAAAGAAAGCCCCTGCCCTGAACAGCTGTCTCGGAGCTTCCTCTTTTCAGCAGAGGCGGGGGTGTCCCAGGAGAGGGCTCTGCATGGGGTTGCGGGCACCACTTCAACCACTGATTTCTTTTCTTTTCTTTTTTTGGGGGGGGACAGTCTCACTCTGTTGCCCAGGCTGGAGTGCGGTGTCACAATCACAGCTCGCTGCAGCCCCAACCTCCCTAGGCTCAGGTGACCCTCGCACCTCAGTTGTATTTTTAATAGAAATGGGGTCTAACCATGTTGTCCAGAATGGTCTCCAACTCCTGGGCTCAAGTGATCCACTGGCTGCAGCCTCCCAAAGTGCTGGGATTACAGTATGAGCCCAAGACTTTTTAAAATAGAGATGGGTTTTCACCATGTTGCCCAGGATGGTCTCAAACTTCTGGGCTCGAGCAATCTTCTTGCCTTGGCCTTCCAAAGTGCTAGAATTATAAGCCTGAGCCACTGCACCTGGCTGACAGTTTCATCACCACAAAAAGAAACTCCATATCACTAACAGTTACTCCCCATTTTCCCCTGTCCCCAACTTCTGGCAACCACGAATCTGTTTTCTATCTCTCTGGATCCATTTTCTATCTCTACGGGTTTATCTTTTGTGGGTATTTCATACCCATTGGAATATATATATATAATGTGTGGCATTTTGTGTCTGATTTCTTTCACTTAATATTTTCAGAGTTCTTTTGTATTGTAGTGTGTATCAGCACTTCATTCTTTTTCATGACTGAATAATATTCCACTCTATGGATGGACTGAATTCTGTTTATCCACTCACAGCTGATGGGCATTTGGGCTATTTCCACTTTTTGGCTATTGTGAATTGTGCTGCTATGAGAAATCATGTGGAGTTTTTATGGGAACCTATTTTTCATTCTTTGGGGCATATATGTAGAAGTGGAATTGGAATTGCTGGGTCATATAGTAACTCTATGTTTAACTTTTGGAGAACCTAGCAGACTGGTTTTGTTACCGGATGATGCTGTGCAGTTCTGGGCTCTTGGTGTCCCGAACAAAGAACTGGAGAAGACACACACAGAAGCAAAGCGAAGCAGCAGCAGAGTAAGAAGCACGGTGTCCACGCTCGGAGGGGGAGTGGCCTGACCTCTGAAGATGAGATCAGCCTCAGCTTGGTGTCTTTGGGTCTTTTCATGTTTTTTCTTCTCTTCCCAAAGCTGCCTAATCTCTAGCCAGTGTTTGGCTTTTGACTGATAAGTGTGTTGCTCAGTTATTTGGGGCTCTGTGCACTTCTGTCTCTCTTCTATACCATAATTTTAATTACATGCATGATATACAGCCCATAAGCATGAAACTTAAGTAGTGATAATCATACAGGGTTACGTGAAGGATACTTTTTCTCTAATGCACATGCCAGTTTCTGAAGAGCTGCCCCTTACTGAATCTTACTGGCCATGGGGTGCTTGCTCACTTTTTTTTTTTTTTTTTTTTTTTTTTTTTGAGACAAGTCTCACTCTGTCACCCAGGCTGGAGTACAGTGGTGCAATCTCAGCTCACTGAAACTGCCTCCCGGGTTCAAGTCATTCTCCTGCCTCAGCCTCTTGAGTAGCTGGGATCACAGGCAGGAACCACCATGCCCGGCTAATTTTTTTGTATCTTTAGTAGAGACAGAGTTTCATCATGTTGGCCAGGCTGGTCTCAAACTCCTGGCCTCAAGTGATCCACCAGCCTCAGCCTCCCAAAATCCTGGAATTACAGGCGTGAGCCACTGCGCCCGGCCTCCTTGTTTGCTTTTTCATCTCACTTTTGTTTTGGCTGTGGAATCTCTTTTGTCTCACTTCTTGCTCACCCACCCCTTCACCTTGTTTCTGTTCTCTGCTTTTACTTATCCTGCCCTTTATCCAACTTTCAATTCCCTTTGCTATTCTTTTGTCTCATTTTCAAAGGGGCTCAACCATTTTACATTTCTACCTAGCAATGTCTGAGGGTTCTCTCCACTTCCCCACCGATCTTTGCTATTGCCTGTCCTTTTGATTACAGCTATCTGAGCGGGGGTAAAGTGCTGTCCCTGTGGCTTTGATGAACATTTCCCTGATGACTAATGATCCTGAGTATCTCATCATGTGTGTATTGGACATTCGTCTATTTTCTTTGGAGAAATGTCTGTTCAGGTCTTTTGCCCATTTTCCATTTTTCAGTTGTCTTTTTTGTCGTTGTTGGTTCTTCATGTATTTTGATATTAGATCTCTATCAGATATATGACTTACAAATCTTTTCTTTGATTCTTTGGGTTGACTTTTCACTTTATTGATAATGACTTTGGAGCACAAAACCTTTTCACTTTGATAATATCCAATTATCTACTGTGTCTTTGGTTATTCATGCTGTAGATATTATATCTAAGAAACTGTTGCCTAATCCATGGCCATGAAGATTTGCTCCTATGTTTTCTTCTAAGTGTTTTATATTTTGATTCACTTTGAGTTACATTTGGTAAACGATGTGAGTTAGGAATCTGACTTCAGTCTTGTGCATGTGGATATCCAGTTGTATCAGTGTTATTTATTGAAAACACTATTCTTTTTCTTTTCTTTTTCTTTTTCTTTTTTTTTTTTTTTTGAGACGGAGTTTCACTCTTGTTACCCAGGCTGGAGTGCAATGGCGCGATCTTGGCTCACTGCCACCTCCGCCTCCTGGGTTCAGGCAATTCTCCTGCCTCAGCCTCCTGAGTAGCTGAGATTACAGGCACGCGCCACCATGCCCAGCTAATTTTTTGTATTTTTTTTTTTAGTAGAGACGGGGTTTCACCATGTTGACGAGGATGGTCTCGATCTCTTGACCTCGTGATCCACCCGCCTCGGCCTCCCAAAGTACTGGGATTACAGGCTTGAGCCACCGCGCCCAGCCCTATTCTTTTTCTTTTCTTTTCTTTTCTTTTTTTTTTTTTTTGAGATGGAGTTTCACTCTTGTTGCCCAGGCTGGAGTGCAATGGCATGATCTCGCCTCACTGCAACCACTGCCCCCCAGGTTAAAGCAATTCTCCTGCCTCAGACTCCTGAGTAGCTGGAATTACAGGCATGCGCCACCACGTCCGGCTAATTTTGTACTTTTAGTAGAGATGGGGTTTCTCCATGTTGGTCAGGCTTGTCTCGAACTCCTGACCTCAGGTGATCTGCCCACCTAGGCCTCCCAAAGTGCTGGGATTACAGTCATGAGCCACCATACCCAGACTTGAAATGACTATTCTTTCCCCCATTGAATTATCTTGGCATTCAACTGCCCATAAATGTATTCATTTATTTCTGGACTTTCAGTTTCTACACAATTTCTCTCTCTCTCTCTCTCTCTCTCTCTCTCTCTCTCTTTTTTTTTTTTTTTTAAATGAGGAGCTTGCTCTGTTGCCCAGGCTTGCTCGGGCTTGTTCAAGAGTTCAAGATAGCTCACTGCAGTCTTGAACTTCTGGGCTCAAGTCATCTATCCTGCCTTCTCAGGCTCCCGAGTAGCTGGGACTATAGGCATGCAGCACTATACCAGCCTAATTTTGTTGTTTATTCGTTTGTTTGTTTGTTTCTGGAGAGATGGGATATCACTTTGTTGCCCAGGCTGGTCTCAAACTTCTGGGCTCAAGCAATCCACCCACCTCAGTCTCCCAAAGTGCTGGGATTACAGGTATGAGCCACCACGCCCAGTCCACAATCTTGATTACGGTACTTAATAGTAATTCCCTCCTCCTAGGCCTTCTTATTTTTTTAATTTTCAAACAAAATCTTTCAAACATGCAGCAAAGTAAAACAAGTCTTGGGATCCACAACCCAGATTTAACAGCAGTTAGTATTTTTCTGTCTTTTGGTTCATATCTCTTTTTTTCACTAGAAAATAAAATATTTTAGATAGAACCAGGCATGGTTGTTCATGCCTGTAATCCCAGCACTTTGAGAAGCCAAGGTGGGTAGATAGCTTGATCTCAGGAGTTTGAGACCAGCCTGGGCAACATAGTGAGACCCCCATCTCCTTAAAAAAAAAAAAAAAAGAAAATACATTAGATACAACCAGAGCTACCCTATCCCTGGCCCCACCCATTTCCCCTCCGTCTCTCTCCTTGGGTAACCAAAAAACCACCATGGGAGGATACTGGGGTCCTTGCCAAGGATATCACTGTACTTTTAGAGCCTTGTAAATAAGATGTAGCATTGTCCTGTGGGCCTTAGTATTTTATCTAAGTAGCGTCACACAGGATGTAACCTTTTACAACCTGCTTGTTTTGCTCATGTTTATCTTTCCCCATGTTGATTCACGTGGATCTAGTGAATTCATTTTACTCTGCAGCAAGTTCTAATTTGGATTCATCCATTGTTTGTTCCTGCATTCCCCTGGCAGTGACTATTTAGGTTGTTTCCAGATTTTCACTATGATTGCCAGTTCCGTAATGAATGGACATTCCAGTGTGTACCTTCTTGTTCCTTTCATCTTTTTGTTTATTTTTGGCTCTAAACTGAGTTCTCCACTGAGGGGCCTGCTTCCCTGGCAGGCTTCTAAGAGGGGCTATTATCTCCTCAATAGCCGTTCCACTGTGGGGCTGGGGATAGGGGAGGCATTGTCCCTTGCTCCTCATAGCTACTTCCAAACCACGCATCTTTCCTCCCTACGTGTGTAGCTAACACTAAGCAGTTCAGTCATTAAAAAGTAAGATTCTGGATTGGGTGCACTGGCTCACGCCTGTAAGCCCAACACTCTGAAAGGCCAAGGCAGGAGGATCAGTTTAAGCCAGGAGTTCGAGACCCTAGCGGGGGCAATATAAAAATATGCTATCTCTACAAAGGAATTAAACCATTAGCCGGGCATGGTGGTACATGCCTATAGTCCCAGCTATTTGGGAGGCTGAGGCGGGAGTATTGCTTGAGCCAGGAGGTCAAGTGTGCAGTGAGCTGTGATCGCACCACTGCACTCCAGCCTGGGCAACAGAGCAAAACCCTGCCTCAAAAAAGAAAAAGGAAAAAGACATTCTGGGAGCAGGCTTCAAACATACAATCTGGCTGAATTCCCCAGGTAAGGCCCTCTGCGTTATAAATAAATTGCTAATACCAAACTGAGAGCTGGGTGACCCACACAGCGTAGAACTAGGAAGTAAATGAGACACTCATATCTCAGAGCCACATGGTGATGAGCAACCAGCCTTTCTGTCCCATGGTCACCTTTCCTCCAGTGAACTTGTCCCCTACCTGCCTCGGCCCCTTACTCCCAAGGTCACACCCTGGACCATGTCATTACCAGTAACTGCCCTTGCATGAGCTCAACACAAAATACCCAGTCTCCAACCGCCACCATCTGTCTGTACAGCTCATTGCCTAGACCAGGCATCCCCAAACTACCGCCCACGGGCCGCATGCGGCCCCCTGAGGCCATTTATCCGGCCCCCCGCCGCACTTCAGGAAGGGGCACCTCTTTCATTGGTGGTCAGTGAGAGGAGCACAGTATGTGGTGGCCCTCCAACGGTCTGAGGGACCGTGAACTGGCCCCCTGTGTAAAAAGTTTGGGGACGCCTGGCCTAGAGCATCCAACACCAAGAGTCCTTTGAGCTCACCCAGACTGATCCTGCCCTTTCCCTTGCCTCCCCTTCATGTCCTTAACTGTCGCCTTACCCAGCTCCCAACTCTCACGGTCTTTCATTACAGGCATTGTTTATCCACACCCTCGACTCTCTTCCCAAATAACTTCCACTCTCATTCCTGCTAACTCCTGGTAAAAACAGAACCCGGAAAACCCGACTCTCCATCAACTCTGCACCTGCCCCAGTAAAGCTGGCATGGCTGGAGAAAGGCACCCAGTCACGCTAACGGTAAATCCAAGATCACTCACCTCAATGCCACCCAAAAGTCCCACTGCGTTTTCCTGACTCATTCGCTCCCCACTCTCTTCGAATATTTCATACTTTCCTCCCTACACTCAAACCTTCAAACTCCTCCTCACTGATCCGCACTTGAAACCAATGACCCCAATTCCTATGTCCCTAAGAAAGAAGAAGTTACCAGAAGACCACACCCACCTGCAACGGGGCATCTGCCCACTGCAGGTTCCTTGTTCCTCACTCAAGGATGAGCTTGTCTGACTCACGGCCTGTGGATCTCATGTGGCCCAGGACAACGTTGAACGTGGCCCAACACTAATGCATAAACTTTCTTAAAGCATTAGGAGATTTTTTTTGGCAGTTTTTGTTTTGTTTTGTTTTTGTTTTTAGCTCGTCAGCTATCGTTAGTGTATTTTATGCGTGGCCCAAGACAACGCTTCTTCCAATCTGGCCTAGGGAAGCCAAAAGGTTGGATACCCCAAGGGACATTGCTCCTCAATTCTCCCATTTCTTTTCTGCGTCATCAATTTCCTCCTTTCGACTGTATCATTCTCTCTCTCTCTCTCCTTTTTTTTTGAAACAGAGTCTTGCTCTGTCTGGAATGCTGTCTCCAGGCTGGAGTGCATTGGTGCAATCTTGGCTCACTGCAACCTCTGCCTCCCAGGATCAAGTGATTCTCCTGCCTCAGCCTCTTGAGGAGTTGGGATTACAGGTGCACACCACCACACCGGGCAAACTTTCGTATTTTTTTCACAGAGATGGGATTTCACCATGTTGGCCAGGCTGGCCTGGAGCTCCTGACCTCAAGCGATCCACCTGCCTCAGCCTCCCAAAGTGCTGAGATTACAGGTATGAGCTACTGTGCCTGGCCCTACTGTATCATTCTCATCAGTATGCAATAAACCAGTCATCTTCCCATCTTAAGGAAACAGTGCTTTAAGAAAACAGATCCCACATACCTTTCTAAGTGCTGGAGCTTTACAGGAAAACTCAGAAGAACAGTCAATACTTGCTATCATCAATTCTCCTTTTCCTTGTCTCTTGATTCCAATTCTGATTCCAAATATTTCTTAGGATGGCAGAGCCACAAGAGGAAGACCCACTTCAGGGAGGAGAGAGATGAAATCCCGAAGCGCACGTTATTCCTGAGGTCCTGGTAGGGGATTAAGAAAATACTTATGGTTTACGTGAGATGGAGAAATTGTTGAACACAAGAACGATATAAATGTCTTTTGTAGTTAAAAAAGGAACCCAGCGTGGCGGCTCAGGCCTGTAAACCCAACACTTTGGGAGGCCAAGGTGGGTGGATCACAAGGTCAAGATATTGAGACCATCCTGGCCAACACGGTGAAACCCCATCTCTACTAAAAAAAAAACAAGAAACAAAAAACAAAAAACAAAAGTTAGCTGGGCGTGGTGGCGCAGGCTTATAATCCTAGCCTTGAGAGGCTGAGCAGGAGAATCGCTTGAACCCCAGAGGTGGAGGTTGCAGTAAGCCGAGATCACCATTGCACTCCAACCTGGCAACAGAGCAAGACTCCATCTAAAAAAAAAAAAAAAGACACACACACAAAAGGAACCATTGGAATCAGGGAAACTAGCATGTATTAGATAATGTAACATCGGATGTTGTAACAAACAAACCTCAAATTGCATAATGGCTTAGACACAGGAAATTTATGTTTCACCAGGTAAAGTCAAAGATGGATGTTTCTGATTAACGGGCAGCTCTTCTCCAAGTGGAGGTTCAGGCCCTCAGGCTCCTCCCATTTGTGGTTCTGCTGCTGTTGACCGTGTTCATCCACATCAAGTCACAAAAGGGAAAATAGACTCAGGGCTGGAGTGTGGGAAACTTTTGGTCAGAGCCTGGAAGTTGGGTGCATCAGCTCTGATCACATTCCATTGGCCAGAATCAGACACCTGGTCTCACCTCTTTGCAAGGAAGGCCAGGAAACAGAAGAGCTGAGTGCTCAAGAAGAGGAAACAGGTTTGGCAAAGAGCCAGCCAGGCTCTTCAAATAATGGATGTCCTCCAAGGCACCATGACTGGGCAAAGAGAAGTTGATTCACCCTCCAGGACTTTGCTCTGAATAAGGAGCGTGTCCTGGTCTGGATTCCCAGAGCAAGTCCCATTGTAAAACCACAGTTGCTCTTCTTCAAGAAGAAAACCCTTAGAAAAGCAACAATTTGACACATTCCATCTACCTCTTCTGCCGTTTGGTATGTTTTGTGGGTTTGCAATTGGCTTTTTGGTATTCTATAAAAATGAGAGTCATCTTGCAGCCTGTAGGGTGAGGGTGTGAGTACTGCAGCTATACCCTAAGTCTCAGAGACATGGGCTCTGCCGCCAACTGGCAGTGAAGCTTGACTACCCGGCCCATGCTGCTGGGACTCAGGCCCTGACTCTGTGAAATGGGATTGATCATGCTTGCCACTGCCAGACTATTTGAGGATCCAGAACATGCACATTCTCTGCTCCAAATGATCTTTACAACTGCCTTTGGTGGTTGAAAGGGTATAAATGGCCATTGCACATTTCACAGATGGGAGCACCTGAGCTGGAGGGTGACATGCTTGACCCAGGGAAACTCCAACTCCCAGTCCCCAGACAAGAGGTGGTGGCTGAAACTGAGAGGAGGTGACATCTTAGAGGGAAGGAAGCAAAAAGGGGAAGCAGAAAAGCGTGTGGAATGGTGTGAGGGGAAGAAAGAAGAAGAAAACGTATGGACGTTCATCCCAGGGCCCAGGGTTCTTTCCATAGTGCCTCCCAAACCTAAATTCCCTGAGGTTTTCTTTGTTTTTTGTTTTTTGTTTTTTTGAGACGGAGTCTTGCTCTGTTGCCCAGGCTGGAGTACAGTGGTGCGATCTCGGCCCACTGCAACCTCCACCACCCAGGTTCAAACGATTCTCCTGCCTCAGTCTCCCAAGTAGCTGGGATTACACGCGTGTGCCACCACACATAGCTAATTTTTGTATTTTTAGTAGAGACAGGGTTTCACCATGTTGGCCAGTATGGTCTTGATCTCTTGACCTTGGGTTCTGCCTGCCTTGGCCCCGCCAAAGTGCTGGATTACAGACGTGAGTGAGCCACCGTGTCCAGCCAATTCCCTGTTATTTACTCATCCTGATGCCTTGTGATCTGGACACAGACCAAGAATTACAGAGGACAGGGGGAGCCAAGAGCATTTGGAATCCCCAGGATCCTCCAACTGGACAATGAATGGTTTCATCTCTCTCCCGGGTCAGTGGCCGCCAACCTGAGGAGCGGGTCCCCCAGGACCAACCGTGTGGCCAAAGGCCCCTCCTGCTGCTCTTCTTTTAGTGAAGTCACTGCCACAGGGATGCTGTATCTACATGGACTTGGACGCCTCGTATGGAAAGAATTATTATTTTTTAGGTGGTAAAATGTTAAAAATTGGTGGATCAGGGTGATGGAAATACAGGATTTCTTTATTCTGTTTTTGCTGTAGGTTTGAAATTGCTCGAATATAAAAAGTTTAAAAGGAGAAGAAAAACAACAATAACCCAGAAACCCGCTCATAACCTCTTCCACCACAACCTCTCCACAGCCACCACCAAAGAAAGTCACTATTCTGGCTCCTAATACCTAGAATAGTTATTTCTATTTGAATCATAGAAAAAGTGAGTGGGTACATTGGGTGCTCACACCTCTAATCCCAGCACTTCGGGAAGCTGAGCCCAGGAGTTCGAGATCAGCCCAGGCAATACAGTAAGGCTGCATCTTTACAAAAAAATACAAAAGTTAGCCAGGTGTGGGGGTACAGGCCTGTGCCCCTAGCTACTAGGGAGGCTGAGGTAGGCGGATCACTTGAGCCTGGGAGGTCAAGGCTGTAGTGAGCCAAGCAGGGAGGGAGAGGTGACAGAGCAAAACCCTGTCTCAAAAAATAAAAATAAATAATGAATCATACAGAAGGCATTTCTTTGTGCCTGACTTCTTTTCTTTTGTTGAGACAGGGTCTCCTTCTGTCACCCAGGCTGGAGTACAATGGCAAGATCACGGCTCACTCCAGCCTCAACCTCAGCTATCCTCCCACCTCAGCTTCCCTAGTAGCTGGCACTATAGGCATGAGCCACTGCACCCAGCCTGGGCCTGACTGCTTTCATGCAACATTATGTTTAGGAGATTCAGCTACGTCTTTGCTTGTCCTTTTACTTCAGTCATTCTCATTCCTACACAATATTCCATTGTAAGAATGTATCATATGTGGGTGGAACTTCCAGAATGACTGAGTGGGGAAACTCTGAAACACCCGCCCACCCACACAAAGGTCTCCTTCTTTTCTTATTAAGGCTCAGGACTTTTCAAAGTAAACACTTCTCAATTTCTTACCTACTGTGTTAGCTTTTTCTTTGAGACAGAATCTCACTCTGTCACCCATCATTCTTCCTATTACTTATAATTTTGATCAATCTCCAGTTTTCAAATGGCTATTTTTTCTCACAGTTTTGTTAAAAGTTTTTCTAAGTTTTGTGTTTTTAACAGAAACAGGGTTTCACCATGTTGGCCAGGCTGGTCTCGAACTCCTGACCTCAGGTGATCTGCCCATCTCAGCCTCCCAAAGTCCTAGGATTACAGGCATGAGCCACTGTGCCAGGCCAAGGGAAATTATTTTTAAGAGAACCAATAGAAATTCTAAATTTGAAACGTATAATAACTAAAAAGAAAATTTCCCTGGAGGGGCTTAAAAGCAGATTTGAGCTGACAAAATAAAGAACCAGCAATCTTGAGGATAGGTTATACAATCTGAATAATGGAGAGAAAAAGGACTGAAGAAAATGAACAGAGACTCAGAAACCCGTGGTCCATCATCAAATGCACCAACATACAGGTAACAGGACTCTGAGAAAGAGGGAAAAAATAGAGAAAGAGGCAGAAAAAATATTCAAGAAAAAACTGGTGGAAAATTCCGTAATTTGATGAAAACATTAATCTACACATCCTAGAATCTGAATGAACCAGTGGTAGGATACACTCAAAGAGAGCCACACATGAGCATATTATAGTTAAACTGCTGAAAAAGAATCGGATAAAAACTTGAAAGCAGAAATGAAAATGCCTGTAATCCCAGCACTTTGGGAGGCCGAGGCGGGTGGGTCACGAGGTCAAGAGATCGAGACCATTCTGGCCAACATGGTGAAACCCTGTTTCTACTAAAAGTACAAAAAATTAGCCAGGCGTGGTGGTGCGTGCCTGTAGTCCGAGCTACTTGGGAGGCTGAGGCAGGAGAATTGCCTGAAACCACCGGAAAATGGAAGTTGCAGTGAGCCGGGATGGCGCCACTGCACTCCAGACTGGAGGCAGAACAAGACTCTGTCTCAAAAAAAAAAAAAAAAAAAAAAAAAAAAAAGGAAAAGGAAAGAAAATCCATCATATCATCATATACACAGAAGTGACGATAAGATTAAGACATGACTTTTGTCAAAAACAATGGAGAAATACACAACAAACTAGGAATAGAAGAAAACTACCTAAACATAGTTATGTACAGATTTTTTAAAAACCTATTGGTGAAAGACTGAAAGCTTGTTCTCCAAAACCAGGAACAAGTAAGGCTGCCTGGTTTCACCACTTCTAATAACATAGTACTGGAATCCTAGCCAGAGCAATTAGGCAAGAAAGAGAAATAAAAGGCATCCATATTGGAAATGAAGAAGTAAAAGTATCTCTATTTGCAGATGACGTGATCTTACATGTAGCAAACCCTAAAAATTGCAACCCTTAAAATACTGTTAGAACTAATAAACCATTCAGTAAAGTTGCAGGACACAAAATGAACACATAAAAACCAATTACAGCCGGGTACAGTGGCTCATACCTCTAATTCCAGCACTTCGGGAGGCCAAGGCAGATGGATCACTTGAGCTTACAAGTTTGAGAGCAGCCTGGGCAACATGGCGAAACCCTGTCCCTAGAAAAAATACAAAAGTTCACTGAGTGTGATGGCAAGCACTTGTGGTCCTGCTTCCAGCTACTTGGGAGGCTGAGGCAGGAGGATGTTTTGAGCCTGGGAGGCAGAGGTTGCAGTGAGCCAAGATCACACCACTGCACTCCAGCCTGGGTGACAGAGCCAGACCTTGTCTACAAAAAAAAAAAAAAAAAAAAAAAAAAAAAAAAAAATTGCATCTCTACACACTAACAATTAACGATCTGAAAATAAAATTAAGAAAATAATTCCATTTACAATAGCATCAAAAAGAATAAAATATGCTACATATTCCTAGAATAAACCTAACCTAACCAAGAAGAGTTAAAGGCTTATATGTTGAAAATTACAAATGTTTCTGAAAGAAATAAAGTCACAAATAAATGGAAAGACATCCTATGTTCATGGATCAAAAGACTTAATATTGTTAAGAGGTCGATACTAACCAAAGCAATCTATAGATTTAATCCAATCCCTATCAAAATCTCAACATCATTTTTTAAAAACCATTCTAAAATGTATATGGAAACTCAAGAGAACCCAAATTGCCAAAATAATATTGAAAGAGAAAAACAAAGTTGTAAACCTCACACTTTCGGACTTAAAAACATACTACAGCCTAGCCACGGTGGCTCATGTTTAGAACCCCAACACTTTGAGAGGCCAAAGTGGGAGGATTGCATGAGGCCCGGAGTTTGAGGCCAGCCTGGGCAACAAAGAGAGACCCCATCTCTACAAAAAATAATATTAAATAAATAAATATATTTATTAATTAATTTAAAAAAACCCTACTGCAACACAACAGTCATCAAGGCACTGTGGTACCAATATAAAGACATACATATAAATGGATGGAACAAAACAGAGAGCCCAGAAATAAACTCTTGTGCATATGGTCAAATGAGCTTTGATGGAGTACAGAGACTACCCAATGGAGAAAGGAGTCTCTTCAACAAATGGTATGGGAGAACTGAATATCCACACACACAAAAGTCAAGTTAGATCCTTTATATACCATATACAAAAATGAACTCAAAATGGATCAAAAACCTAAATGTAAAAAATAAACGATAAAACTTTTAGATGAAAACATACAAGAAAGCTTCATGACATCAGACTTGGCAAGGATTTTCTGGATATCATACCAAACACACAGGCAACAAAACTAAAAATGGATCAATTAAACTACATCAAAATCTAAAACTTCCATGCATCAAATGACACACTCAAGAGTGAAAAGACAACCTACAGAATGAGAGGTGATATTTGCAATTACATATCCAGGGTTAATATCCAAAATATATGAGGAACTCGGCCGGGTGCAGTGGCTCATGCCTATAATCCCAAAACTCCGGGTGGTCAATTGCAGGTGGTTCACTTGAAGTCAGGAGTTTGAGACCAGCCTAGCCAACATGGTGAACCCCCATCTCTAATAAAAATACAAAAAATTAAGCAGTTGTGGTGGTACCTGTAATCCCAGCTACTTAGGAGACTGAGTCAGGAGAATCGCTTAAATCCAGGAGGTGGACGCAGTGGTAAGCTGAGATCGGACACTGTACTCCAGCCTGGGTGACAGAGTGAGACTCTGTCTCAAAAAAAAAAATATATATATATATATATATATATATATGTATGTATATTATATATATTTTTATATATGTATGTATGTATATTATATTTACGTATTTTTATATATATGAGGAACTCCTACAACACAATAAGAAAAAGAGAAATAACCCAATTTTAAAATGAGCAATGGACTTGAACAGGTATTTTCTCATAAAACATATACAAATGGCCAAGATGAAAAAGCATTTAACATCATTCATCATTAGGAAACTACAAATCAAGACAAATACCAACCCATACTCAAAGACAGAAAATAACAAGTGATGGCAAGAATGTGGGATTGGAACTCTTGTTCACTGTTGATGGGCATATAAAATGGTATAGCCCCTACGGAAAACAGTATGGTGGTTCCTGAAAAATTAAAAGTAGAATTACTATGTGATCCAGACATTCCCTTTTTGGATATGTAACCAAAAGAATCGAAAGCAGGATCTTGAACAGATATCTGCATATTCATGTTCACTGTGTCATTTTTCAAAACAGTCAAGAGGTTGAAGCAACCCGAGTGTGCATCGACAGATGAATGCACAAATCAGATGTGGCATGTACACAAACAATGCTATTCATTAAAAAGGAAGGAAAAGGCCGAGCATGCTGGCTCACGCCTATAATCCCAGCACTTTGGGAGGCCGAGGCCGGTGGATCATGAGGTCAAGAGATCAAGACCATCCTGCTCAACATAGTGAAACCCCATCTCTACTAAAAATACAAAAATTAGCTGGGCATGGTGGCACAGCCTGTAGTCCCAGCTACTTGGGAGGCTGAGGCAGGAGAATTGCCTGAACCCAAGAGGCGGAAGTTGCGGTGAGCCGAGATCGTGCCATTGCACTCCAGTCTGGGTAACAAGAGTGAAATTCCATCTCAAAAAAAGGAAGGAAATTCTGACACATACCACAACATGGATGACCTCAAGAACATTATGCCAAGTAAAATAAGCCAGTCTCAAAAGGGCAAATACTGTATAATTCCCCTCGTGTGATGCAACTAGGGTAGCCAAATTCACAGAGATGGAAAGTACAACGGTGGTTGCTAAAGGCTGTGGGGGATGAGGGAATGGGGAGCTGCTGATGGGCATAGAGTGTCATTTTGCAAAATGAAAATGTTCTAGATACTGCTCACACAACAATGCGAGTGTATCTAACACTAACAGATTGAGCCATCTGGCATCTCTTCCCGATGAGGATACTAATCTTGTCAGATCGAGGTCCCACACTTACGGCCTGTTTAACCTCAGTTACTTCCTTACAGGCCCCGTCACCAATAGAGCCACACCGGGGCTTAGGGTTTCAACATGGATTTTTGGAGACACAAACATTCAGTTCATAACAAGCATCTGGGAAGGTGGGATCTGCTTTCCAGAGTTTTCATGTTATATCATTTTATTTGTTTTTCATTTCCATGGGACCCTGCTTGATAAATTCCCAGTGTTTAATTAAAAAATTCTGGAGACATGCCAAAAAATGGGAACATATGACCCACACATTGGGTAAGGGAGAGTAGTCAATAGAAGCTGTTCTCCATGGAAGTCCAAACATCGGACTCTGAGATAACACCTTTAAATCAACTATTATAAATATGTTCGATGAATAAAAGGAAACCATGTCTAAAGAATTAAGTATACAAACAATGTCTCACCCATAGAGAACACCAATAAAGAGACCAATGAAGAATTTGCAAAATAAGAAACAAACAGCAAGTCTGGAGTTGAAAAAATATAACTGAAAAAAAACCCACTGGAAGGGCTCCAAAGCAGCTTTGAGCTGGCAGAAGGAAGAATTTGTGAACTCGAAGATAGGTTAGTTAAGATTATCCAGTCTTGGCTAGGCACAGTGGCTCATACCTGTAATCCCAGCACTTTGGGGGGCCAAGGCAGGCACATCACCTGAGGTCAGGAGTTCAAGACCAGTCTGGTCAATGTGGTGAAACCCCATCTCTACTAAAAACACAAAAAAATAGCTGGGCGTGGTGGTACAAACCTGTAATCCCAGCTACTCAGAGGTTGAAGTGGGAGAATCGCTTCAATTCTAGAGGTGGAGGTTGCAGTGAGCCAAACTTGTACCACTGCATCCCAGCCTGGGTAACATAGTGAGATTCCGTCTCAGGAAAAAAAGAAAAGAAAGAAAGACTATCCAGTCAATAAAATGGTAGAGGGCAGGGAATGAAAAATGTGAGCAGAGCCTCAGAGACTTGTGTTATGCTATCAAGCATACCAACTTATGTGTTGTGGGAGTCCCAGAAGGAGAAAAGAAAAAACAGTAGAAAAAATATTTGAAAAGACAATGGCTGAAAGCTTTCCAAACTTAATGAGTAATATTAATCCTCACATTTCAGAATCTCTCAGTGTGAAGTCAGATTAGGAAAAAAAAAAAAGAATCTCAGTGAACTTCAAGTAAGATAAATTCAAAGAGATCATCACCTAGACACATCATTGTAAAACCTTAGAAAGACAGCTGAAGAGACAGTCTTGCAAGCAGCAGGAGAAAACCCAGTCATCACAGACAAAGGATCCTCAATAAGATTAACAGCTGTTGGCTGGGCATGGTGGCTCACGCTTGCAATCCCAGCACTTTGGGAGGCCTAGGCGGGTGGATCACCGGAGGTCAGGAATCCGAGACTAGCCTGGCCAACATCGTGAAACTCCGTCTCTACCAAAAATACAAAAATTAGCTGAGTGTGGTGGCAGGCACCTGTAATCCCAGCTACTTGGGAGTCTGAGGCAGGAGAATCACTTAAACCCAGGAGATGGAGATTGCAGTGAGCCAAGATCGCACCACTGCACTGCAGCCTGGGCAACAAGAGCAAAACTCTGTCTCAGAAAAAAAAAAAAAAAAAAAAAAAAAGAGGGAGAAAGACTTCAAATCAACAATCTAACATTCTACCTTAAGAAATTAATTTTTTTTTTTTTTGAGGCGGAGTTTCGCTCTTCTTACCCAGGCTGGAGTGCAATGGCGCGATCTCGGCTCACCGCAACCTCCGCCTCCTGGGTTCAGGCAATTCTCCTGCCTCAGCCTCCTGAGTAGCTGGGATTATAGGCACACGCCACCATGCCCAGCTAATTTTTTGTATTTTTAGTAGAGACGGGGTTTCACCATGTTGACCAGGTTGGTCTCGATCTCTCGACCTCGTGATCCACCCGCCTTGGCCTCCCAAAGTGCTGGGATTACAGGCTTGAGCCACCGCGCCCGGCCTAGAAATTAATTTTTAAAAAGAGCCACCGGGCACAGTGGCTCACACCTATGATCCCAGCACATTGGAGACCAAGGTGAGCAGATCACCTGAGGTCAGGAATTCAAGACCAGCCTAGCCAACATGGTAAAACCCTGTCTCTACTAAAAATAAAATATTACTGGGCATAGTGGCACAAGCCTGTAGTACCAGCTTCTTGGGAGGCTGAGGCAGGAGAATTGCTTGAACCCGGGAGGCAGAGGTTGCAGTGAGCTGAGATTACATCACTGCACTCCAGCCTGGGCAACAGTGAGACTCCATCTCAAAAAAAAAATTTTTTTTTAAAGAGCAAAATAAACCCAAAAGAAGCTGAAGGAATGAAATCATTTCGATTAAATGGAAATAAATAAAATCGAGAATAGAAAATCAATAGGGAAAATTGATGAAACCCAAAGTTGATTCTCTGACAATACCAACAAAACTGGCAAACCTTTAACTAGACTTACCGCGAATAAAAGAGAGAAGATATAAATTAACAAAATCAGGGCAGGGTGCAGTGGCTCACACCTGTAATCCCAACACTTTGGGAGGCTGAGGCAGCTGGATCACCTGAGGTCAGGAGAATCTCTTGAACCCGGGAGGCAGAGGTTGCAGTGAGCGGAAATTGTGCCACTGTGCTCCAGCCTCGATGACAGAGCAAGATTCTGTCTCCAACACCTTTCATGATTTAAAAAAAAACAAAAACAAACAAACAAACAAACAAAAACTCAAAAACTAGGAATAGAAGCTACCTCAAGCTGATAAAAATGCATCTATGAAAAACTACTAACATCAGTCTTAGTGGTAAAAGACTGAATGATTTTCCCCTAAGATCAGGAATAAAATGAGAATGTCTTATTGATCATTTCTATTCAACATGTTACTGGAGGTGCTAAACAGGCAATTAGGCAACAAAAAAGGCAAACAGGTCAGAAAGGAAGAACTTTTCCCATTTACAGATGATGTCATCTTATACATAGAAAATCCTGAAAGGACTACAAACAAACCTACCAAACCATGCAGTGGTCCGGGCGCGGGGGCTCACGCCTGTAATCCCAGCACTTTGGGAGGCCAAGGCTGGCAAATCACTTGAGGTCAGGAGTTTGAGACCAGCCTGGCCAACATGGTGAAGCCCCATCTTTACTAAAAATACAAAAATGAGTCAGGTGTGATGGTGGACACCTGTAATCCCAGCTACTCAGGAGGCTGAGGCAGGAGAATCACTTTAACCCCAGAGGCAGAGGTTGCAGTGAGTTGAGATTGTGCCACTGGACACCAGCCTGGGTGACAGAGGAGAATCCACTTAAAAAAAAAAAGAAGTAGGACGAGGTTGCAGGATAGAAGACCAATATGAAAAAAATCAATTGTATTTATATATACTACTCATGAACAATCAACAATACAATTACGAAAACAACTCTATTCACAATAATATCAAAAGTATAAAATACTTTGGGGCCGGGTGTGGTGGCTTATGCTTGTAATCCCAGCACTTTGGGAGGCCAAGGCAGGCAGATCACTTGAGGTCAAGAGTCCAAGACCATCTGGCCAACATGGCGAAAACCCAACTCTACTAAAAATACAAAAATCAGCCACACGTGGTGGTGCATACCTGTAATCCCAGCTACTCAGGAGGCTGAGGCACGAGAATCGCTTGAACCCAGGAGGCAGAGGTTGCAATGAGCCGGGATCATGCCACTGCACTCCAGCCTGGGTGACAGAGCGAGACTCTGCCTCAAAAAACAAACCAAAAAACTAAAAAACTTTGGAATAAATTTAACAGACTTGGAATATTTTTATACTGAAAATTATAAATCTTTGCTGAGAGAAATTAAAGAAGGTCTAAATGAATAGACGTTTTCTGTCTATTAATCAGAAGACTCATTATTAATAAGGAATTTCTCCTCTATTTGATCTACAGAGCCAATTCAATCCTCAAAATCCAAGCAGGCTTTTTTTTTTTTTTTTTTTTTTTTTTGCAAAAATTGACTAGCTCTTTCTAAAATGTATACTAAAAGATAAAAGGCTTAGAATAGCAAAAACAATCTTGAAAAAGAATAACAAAGTTAGAAGACATAATTTCCCAATTTCAAAACTGACTGTAGCTCTACAGTAGTCAAAAGAATGTGGCATTGAATAAGGATAGACATACAGATCAATGGAACAGAAGTGGAAGCCCAGAAATACACCCTTTATATTGATGTCAATTGATTTTCAACAAAGAAGCTAAGGCAATGCAGAAAAAAAAGAATAGTCTTTTCAACAAATGACTATTCTTGGAACAATGAATATCCATGTGCCTAAGAATCAAGTTAGATCCCTATATCACACCATAGGCAAAATTAAACTAAAACTCGATCAGAGAACTGGAGTTAAAACTATAAAATGTTTAGAAGAAAATTGTTGCGACCTTGGGTTAGGCAAAGATTTCTTAGATGTGACAGCAAAAGCACAATCCATAGAATTTTAAAAATTGATAAACTGTATTTCATCAAAATTAAAAACTTTACAAGATACCATTAAGAAAATCTAAACATTGAAAGAATGTGTTGGCCAGGTGCGATGGCACATGTGTAAGTATTCCATATATTTTGGATACATGTCTTGAAGCCCACTTTGTCGGCAATATCCAAAGCATAGTAATTAGAAGCCAGTCAAACATATGCCTTCTTCTACCCATCAAGCCTAATCAGGGTGTTGACCTTGGCCACATCAGTGTTATAGACCTTCTTCATGGCCTGTTTGATCTGGTGCTTGTTGGCTTTAACATCCACAGCGAACGCAAGTGTGTTCTTGTCTTCTGTCTTCTTCATGGCAGATTTAGTAGTCAGTAGAAACTTGATGATAGCATAGTGGTACAGCTTGTTTCTCCTGGAGGTGCTCTTCCGAGGATATTTAGGCTGCCTCCGGAGTCACAGCATCTTGGGCCACAGGAAGGTGGCCTTCTTGACCTTCAAAGTCTTCAATTTGGCTTCAGTTGTAGGAGGGGTAGGAGCTTCCTCCTTTGCCTTTAGTGTCATCTTGTGAAAAAGAGTCTATTTCTAGATTTTTCATCATTGATTCTATTATAGAGCACTTTAAGTTTTTAGTTCAAAAGTTCAGTTGTTTCATTTTTAAATGTAAATGTCTATGTATGTTGCTTATTTATAAAAATGTAATTAACTTTTTTTTTTTTTTTTGAGATGGAGTCTCACTCTGTCACCCAAGCTGGAGTGCAATGGTGTGATCGTGGCTCACTGCAACCTCTGCCTCTGGGGTTTAAGCAATTCTCTGCCTCAGGACTCCGAGTAGGTGGGATTATAGGCGTGCGCCACCACACCTGGATAATTTTTGTAATTTTAATAGAGACAAGGTTTTACCATCTTGGTCAGGCTGGTCTCGAACTCCTGACATTGTGATCCACCCACCTCAGCCTCCCAAAGTGCTGGGACTACAGGCAAGAACCACCGCATCCGACCAAATATAATTAACTTTTAAAGATTAACCTTGGATGCAGCAAGCATTCCAAATTCACTTATTTTTGTTTGTTTTTTCCAACTAAGATCAACTTCTGCAGAAATTCACTTGATTCCAATAGCTTGTCTGAAGACTTATTGGAAATTTCTCTGTACCTAATCATGTTGTGTAAATAATAATAGTTTAGATCTGAGTGTGGTGGCTTGCCCCTGTAATCCCAGCATTTTAGGAGGCCAAGGCAGGAAGAACTCTTGAGCCCAGGAGTTCAAGATCAGCCTGTAGTCACATGTACCTTAAAGGCTGAGGCAGGAGGATTGGCTGAGCTCAGAAGTTTGAGGCTGTGGTGAGCCATGACTGCACCACTGTACTCCATGCCAGATGACAGAACAAGACCCTGTCTCAAATGATAATAATAATAATAATAATGATGAATTTTTGTTTTTCCCCCTAATCCTATGACGATTTCTTTTTCTTGACTTATTGTACTGGCTTTTACCTCTAGTGTTACATTACATAAATAAATTAGATATTAAGTCATTACTTGGTTGAAAAGATAATCGTTGGGAAGGCACTCCTCTGGAAGAATGTGTTGGGGTTGCCAGCCCCTTTAACTCACCCCTGCTGTGCTGCTTCTTCTTCTTTTTTTTTTTTTTTTTACTTTAAGTTCCAGGTTACATGTGCAGAATGTGCAGGTTTGTTACATAGGTATACATGTGCTATGGTGGTTTGCTGCACCCATCAACCTGTGTCATCTAGGTTTTAAGCCCCACATGCATTAGGTGTTTGTCCTAATGCTCTCCCTCCCCTTGCCCCCCACCCCCTGACAGGCCCCTGTGTGTGATGTCCCCCTCCCTGTGTCCATGTGTTCTCATTGTTCAACTCCACTTATGAGTGAGAACATGTGGTGTTTGGTTTTCTGTTCCTGTGTTAGTTTACCGAGAATGATGGCTTCCAGCTTCATCCATGTCCCTGAAAAGAACATGATCTCATTCTTTTTTATGGTTGCATAGTATTCTATGGTGTGTATATGCCACATTTTCTTTATCTAGCTTATCAACTGGGAATATACCCAAAGGATTATAAATCATTCTACTACAAAGACACATGCACACATGTTTATTGCAGCACTATACAATTGTAAATACTTTTCTTTTTTTTCAAAACAGAGTCTTGCTCTGTCACCTAGGCTGGAGTGCAGTGGCCCAGTCTCGGCTCACTGCAAACTTCACCTTCCTGGTTCAAGCAATTTTCCTGCCTCAGCCTATTGACTAGCTAGAATTAAAGGCACCCACTATCATGCCCAGCAAATTTTTGCATTTCTAGTAGAGATGGGGTTTCACCAGTTGTCCAGGCCAGTCTCATTCTCCTAACCTTGGGTGATCTGGCCTCCTCGGCCTCCCAAAGTGCTTCTGACATTACAGCTGTGAGCCACCGTACCCGACCCCCGCTGTGCTTCTGACATGGGGAAGGGAATAGCACAGAAGCCAGGACACCATCCCCCGCCCCACCCCAGGGAAAGCAGAAACTGGAGCCATCCACAGGGAAGGATGTGAGGAAGTGGGAGCCATGGCTGACCTAAGGAGAATATAGCAGCAGCCACCAGAGAAAAAGATGCAGACCCAGAGAGCAGCTGGGTCACAAAGATGGCAGAGTGCCGGCCGCAAGAATCAGGAGGTTCTGTGTCAGAGGGACAGAGGACTCCCAGACCAGGGCAGGAGGCTGAGCTGCTCAAGGAGCCCCCAATGCCATTCTGCCCTCCCCTGCTATTCCCAGCCTAGTTGTTTCTGGGCATTCTGTGTCTCTGCCTGAGAGACCCAGGCAAATTCTTTCTGTTTTACAAATGCCTGTAAATTCGTGATCTCCCTCTCCAGAGGACCTGTCCTTCCAGAGCACTGAGGCAAGAGGGCCCCTGCAGGGCGTGGGGGTGTCTCTCTGCTCCATCTGAGACCGCCCCACTTCCTTGACTCCCACCTTCCTAGAGAATCTTCCTCCCTCTTGTCCTAACCTCTAGGGTTGGATCCCAATCCTGAAGCTGGGAATTTTCCAAAAGCTCCACAAGCCCTTTTCCCAGAGTGCCCATTCTGCATCCTGTTAGAGTGAGCTCCAATTTTCTCTTGGAAAATCAGTATGTCAGTATGTTCAGCTTTCTTATTCTTTGATTCTCCATTTTAAAGTTTAACTTCCTGGTTCTCTTCGCCCCCTGGCCTCTAGTTTCAGCAAACAACTTTCCTGCCAGCTCTCATCAGTAGTTCTCATCTGTGCCCTTCATCCTGAGTCACCTATTCTGTAACTGCCCTTCCCACCAAACTGCTCACCCTGCCACTCAGGCTTATACCCCTGCTCTCTTTAAAATAGCTAATCAGAATTAGCTTACACTGTGCGGTCCAACCCTAGCCAATAGGGGAACAACGCAGCAGTAGGGGCTCTCTGTGTCAGGAATAAGATAGCCAGGTGTGCTCCTGCCATTGTTCCATTTATGAGATGCACCATTCTACAGAAGCAAAAATGGCCTTGCTGAGAAAATTAAATTTATGTTCGAGTGCTATTTCTTTGCAGCACCGAGGAATGAGCATTTTTGTTTCTAACAACACCACCCTTCAGGGGTCTTCAACACTGGGTGAGGTTGCAGGGAGGGTTTCTTGGAGTACCAAAACAGCAAGATGGAAAGGAGCACAGAGGTAAGAGCATGGAAAGAGACTCCACATCTAGTCCTGGACTTCACTGAAGCTCCCCCTGAGCTCAAATACAGTGTTTGAAACAGCAATTAATAACTATATGCCTTTCTCTATTTAGGTCTTTTATGTTGATTCGTTTATTTAATTATCACAAAAATCTTTTGAGGTAGGTACTCTTTTTCTCTCCATTTTACAGAGAAGGAAACTGAGACTGGGCATAGTGGCTCAAGCCTATAAATCCAGCACTTTGGGAGGCCAAGGCCAGTGGATTGCTTGAGGTCAGGAGTTCGAGACCAGCCTGGCCAAATGGCGAAAACCTGTCTCTACAAAACATACAAAAAATTTAGCCAGGCATAGTGGCACCTGCCTGTAGTCCCAGCTACTCAAGAGGCTGAGACACGAGAATTGCTTGAGCCTGGGAGGTAGAGGTGGAGGTTGCAATGAGTCAAGACTGCACCATTGAGTCTCCAAACTGGAGACTCTGTCTCAAAAACAAATAAACAAAAAAACAGAGAAGGAAGCTGAGGCACCAAGAGGTTAGAATGCTTTCCAAAGTGCACAGGTGTAAGTGATAGAGCCAGGATTCCACAGAATCCTGATGCCAGCATCCACGTTCTCAGCTCATACATTCCACTGCTCCTCACAGTCCCTGGGCAAAGCGCCCACCTGTGAGCCTCAGCTCATGCTGTTCCCTCCTACAGGAATGCCCTTCCTCCCTTCACCCAGCAAAATGCATCTTTCCAGACCCCAGTCGAGAGCCCTGATATGTCCCCACCACGTGCACACACACCAGCGTGTGTCCTCCTCTTAGCTACTGGGCAGCCACTTCTAGCACAGAGTGGACATGCCATGCAGCCTTCACCCAGCCAGGGCCTTGCTCCCCGCTGAGCCAGGAGCACTTCCCAGCAGGCCCTGGGCCTCAGGAGTGTCCTCAGCCTCGGGCACACAGCAGCCTTGGCCAGTGCCATTCTGTGTTCCAGAGGGGACTGGCCTCCCCCTCTGACTTTCTGTATGACTTTGGATAAACCACTGCCTCTCTCTGGCCTCAGTTTTCCCATATCTAGGGATCCCAGGACTGAGATTTTAAAAAAATGTTTTCTGATTGTTCCTCAGCTGCTGAAAGCTCTGGGTCTTCCTGCCAGAGAAATCACCTGGGACCTTCCCTCTCTGACCGTGCTGTGGAGAGAAACCAGGGAGCTGCTGGGAGGGCCAGCGGGACTTTCTGGGATCCCAGGTTGGACTTGGACTTTCCTGGAGGAATATCTGAGTCACCTTCCTGTCTGAGGAAGGAGTTCAGCTGCTCTGTTTTAGGTGATGAAAGCCCAGAAAGGGCCTCTGTCCAGACATCCACTCTTCCTGCCAGGCCTGAGGAGGACCCGCCCGTGCCAATACACCATTAATAATAATCATTGTTAAGTATTATTTATACACTACCTTCCCCCACACTCATTCACAGTGCCCCGTAGTCCCCAAGCCAAGGAGACAGAGCTGTTGGATGGTAAGGATGACAGGCTGGGTCAGACCAGAGATCTGGTACCAGGGCTGCTGCTCCTTCATCTCTCCAAGCCTGTTTCCTCATCTGTAACATGGGACAAGGTACCTGTTTCCTTAGGTCACTGGGAAGAATACACATGCAGACTGCACAGTGTCTGGCACCTAGCTTAAGCTCAACACTCTGGAGGGAGCAATGGTCTAAGCCTGGTGAATACTGGTCAATACCTGACTCAGACCATTGTACAGATGAGAAGATCCCCTGAGCAACTTGGGAGCAAACAGCAGGTGCTCTATCCATCTCCATGCCGCCAGCATCCAGCACATGATAAATAACCAAAAAGCCTAAAAATGTCTTCCACTTCCTGCTCAACCCCAGTAGCTGTGTGTCTTTGGGCAATCTGCCTTCCCTCTCTGGGCCCAACCTCTTTGGGATGCCTAAGCTCACACTTCAATATCTAGGTACAAGGGAGCAATAGGTTACATCAGGAACTCTGCAGTTGGCAGAGCTGGCCCGGTATGATTCCTGTCTTCAACACAAACTAACAGTGTGATTTAAAAGGAAAGGGGAAGTTCTTTTACCTCTTTAAGCCTCGAGAGTGGTGTGTGTGTTTGTTTTGCTTTGTTTGAGACAAGGTCTTACCATGTTGCCCAGGCTGGTCTCAAACTCTTGACTTCAAGTAATCTGCACACCTTGGCCTCCCAAAGTGCTGGGATTACAAGCATGAGCCAGCCTGTTTTCTTATTCATGAAAAAAAAAAAAAAAGTTCTCCCTACCTCTCAGTATTGTTTTGAGACTTCAACACATGGAAAGTGCTGGACACAGCTCTGGAACATCATAAATGCTCAATTAACTAAAGATGATTTAAGGGCGAGAAAAGGAAGTCGGGGGTTCGGTTGAAATGGTTATAAACCATGTTGTGGGAAGCCAGAAGAGAGAGAAACAAATCCCAGCTGGGAGATGTAAAGAAGGGAGGTGACCCACACAAGGCCACACAGTTACTGTGGCAGAGCCGGAAGGAGCTCAACAGGCCGGACCCCTGTTTGGGCTGGAAGGCAGCCATTTGAGGGAGCGGGCGCTGGTTTCCTGTATTCCTTCCGAGAATCTGAGGCGTCTAAGACAAACAAATAAATCTTGGCCTAAATTCCATTTCACTCAGTGAAGGAGCCTTGTAAAAGGATGTGTCTGAGCAGGAAAAAGCTTTTCCCTACAGATTCCACCTTCAACTTCAAGAAGGAGCTCTGAACTGGAATTCAACACTGGATTCTAGACCTCTCTGGGCCTCAGTTTCCCCTTCTGTAAAATAACCAGATTTCATGGGCATTCCTGGGCTCTTGCAAACCACCAAGATACATTGTTAAGTGGAGGAAGAAAGAGAACAAGGCCAGTGTGCATAGAAGATGACAGTTTTAGGAGAAGTGGTGGCGGGGATTGCCTGTATACATCAGGTTATATATCCAGAAAATTCCTGGAGGGCTACATGGGGAACCAGCACCGGGGGCTTGCCTCTGGGGAAGGAAGCGGGAGTCAGGGGTGGAAGGAAAGTTTTTATCTGTTTATTCTTACTTTGCACCTTTTGAAAGTTAAATTATGCAAATACAATCCCTGTGGGGGGGATATATATGCGCACATATATACGTATATATATGTACACATGCACGTAAAAAATAGAAAAGTCTTGAAATCCAGCACTTCAGTATTGTTTCAGAATGATATGACATTGACTGCAGTTTGGGTTTCCTTTTAATACACTGAGATTCAAAGAAGAAAACCCCAAAAGGCAGGATCTCCGGCCAGAGACCTAATGCCTGTAGGAGGAGGAAGTGGGGGCAGAAACAGGAAAAACAGATACACAAGGTTAGAAAATCCAAAACTTATTATGAAAGTTATAAAAAGGAAAGCGAAAGCTTTTGCCTCCCTCCCCAGAGGCAAGGTAATCAGAGGAAATCTCTGATAACCGCTTTTTGTGATTCATCGGGGGCATGGGAGAATTAAAAATCAATAAATAAAAAGAAAGAAAGGAAACTGACATTGTGAAAGCAAAGTTTCCATTTGATTTCACTCTCATTTCTGGCAGGAGCTGTATCTGCAGGTGATTTTGTCCTGTTTGCCCAGGCACTGGTTGGGGTTCCATTCTCCTTGGTCAGGTAAACAAGCTCAGAGGCCTCCCGGAAGCAGCATCCCTCTCTTCTCAAAGTTAGGCAGTGACATTCAAAGTGGCTCCTGGGGAGGGGGAGGCCATTTGGAGCCTGCTCAGCCTCACGCCCTGTCCCTTGGCAAACAACCTCAAGTCCTGGCTGTGGCCACCATGGTCCTTTCTCTCAAGAACCACAAGCATCTCCCCAGCCTGGCTGAGAAATGTGGCCAGTGGTTGCAGGACATGGACACCTTTTTCCAGCTTCTTTTTTATTATAAAAATAACTCATGCTCATGCTAAGAAATTTCAAGAGCACAGAAGAGCAGGAGCCCCCTTCTCATTCCCTTTCCCCACGGTGAACGGAGCCACCAGGTTTCCCGGCATCTTCCCAGAGTCAGCCCCAGGAAGTGGTTAAGGGTAATGATGCCCATTTTATAGATGAGGAAACTGAGGCATGGAGAGGGGGAGAAACCATTGAGGCCATGTGCTGAAAAGTGACAAAGGTGATATTTAAACATGGGTCTCCTGCCCCCAAGTCTAGAACTTTCCACAAGTCTACCCGGAGTAAAGCTCTGATCAGCTCAATCCCAAATTCATAGTGGTTCTTTGCCCCATCCTTACTGCTCCTCACCCCCACCACACACACACACACACACACACACACACACACATGCACACACATATACACAGAGATGTACACAATACATATACACATACACACGTACACACATATATACACACACAGAGACATACATATACACACATACACATATATACACACATGCACACACATACACAGAGACATACACCCACACACACATACACACACACATGCACACACACATATACACAGAGACATATACATATACACACACGTACACACATATACACACATATACACACATACACACACACATGCACACACATATACACAGACACACACACATACACACGTACACACATATATATATACACACAGAGAGAGACACATACACATACACACATACACACATATACACACACATACACACACATATACACATATATGCACACATATACAGAGACACACATATATACACATACACACGTACACGCATATATACACCCACATATACACCCACATACACACATACACACACCCCCACATACACACACATGCACACACATATACACAGAGACATACACACACATACATATACACACGTACACACATATATACATACACATATACACCCACATACACACACACACACAGACACCCACAGTGACTAACCCAGTTGCATGAAAATGCCCTCACACACACACCCTCACCCGGCCCGTTGCCCTCACCCCCATAGACAGACTTCTATCTCTGAACCAGCATATACACTTGCACACTTAATCATACATGTGCAATGTACAAAAACACTTTAGGCACTCACACGTGTTCTCACTTCCAGAGACACACACACACACTTCTACACACCCACATAGACACTGGCACACACCCATCCCTACCAGCCTCCCCTCACACCCTCTGTCAGAGCCCACCCCTCAGAGACGTCACATCCCTCTTGTGGCCAAGCCATCACCGCCAAAGTCCGGTCCTCTCTGCCCAATCAAGCCCTAGCTGTGGTCTTCTAGGCAGGTGCCATCTGTCCTCCAGTCAAAACTGGGCCCCTCCCTCAGTGCCCTTGCCTTTCTGCCCTTCTGCCTCATCTGGGACAGGCCAGCTATTCCCAGCTGTCTTTATTGGGACCGAGAAAGATTCTAAGGCAGCAGAATTCTTTTTATTTTATGTTTTTTGTTTGTTTGTTTGTTTGTTTTTGTTGTTGTTTTTTTGCCCAAGCTGGAGTGCAGTGGTATGATCTCAGCTTACTGCAGCCTCCACCTCTGGGGCTCAAGCGATCCTCCTGCCTCACTCTCCCAAGTAACTGAGACTACAGGCATGTGCCACCATGACCAGCTAATGTTTGTATTTTTCGTAGAGATGAGGTTTCACCATGTTGGCCAGGCTGGTCTCAAACTCCTGACCTTAGGTGATCTGCCCGTAAGCTAGCAGAAGTCTAAGGCCTCCTGTCGCCACCTCTTCCACCCACATGGCCCCAGTGCCTTGAAGAGTTTTGATGAAGAACCTTGCAGTTCACCACTCCTGCCTCCCGAGAACCTGCACTCTCCCTCACTCAGACCCTTTTCCTCTTTTCTGAATGTTTCCAAATCCCTTACCTCAGTTTCCCGCCAACAGTTCTCAGAGGATGGGGACCTGAACGTTCAGCCCATTTGGCTCACCGGTAAATATGGTTCCTGAACACTCCAGAGACACCTGGGAACTGCATGAAAACACACAGTCCTGCCCCCAGACCCATGTGGGGCCTCTGGGGCTGGCACAGGGTGGCCACTCAATCTGACAGCCAAGAGGTCAGTTGAAGAGCTGGGCAGGTGGCGAGAGGAATGTCTTTCTCCTCCATAGGCAGACATTAACCAGGAGAGATTAAGACCCCCCAGAATGTAATCTTGAGGACTTGAGCACAAGTACTGAGCGCTCTAGTTGGGGTGCTGTGACTATATGGGGGAAACACCCTGAACTGGGGATTGATTGGGTGATTCATTCATTTGTTCTTTCAATTAATAAATACTTTCTACAAGGAGGCCAACCTCAGTGACTCATGCCTGGGAGGCCAAGGCAGGAGGATCACTTGAGTCCAGAAATTTGAGATCATACTGGGCAACAGAGTGAGACTCTGTCTCTTCAAAAAATACAAAAGTTATCCAGGCATGGTGGTGCAGGCCTGAAGTCCCAGCTACTCGGGAGGCTGAGGTGGGAGGATCGTTTGAGCCTAGAAGGTCAAGGCTGCAGTGAGCCATGATCGAGCCACTGCACTCCAGCTGGGGTGACAGAGCAAGACCCTGTCTCAAAAACAAAAAAAATGTTCTACAAGGAAGCAGGCACCGAGATCAGCGGGGAATGAAGAGTCCTAGCAGGCCTAGCCCACATGAGTGTGGGGTCTGGTGGGGACACGTGTAGCCTAAGACTCTCCTTTCTCTCTCTCTCTCTCTCTCTCTCTCTCTCTCTCTCTCTCTCACACACACACACACACACACACACACACACACACATACACACACCCCATGCCAAGGGCTCTGGTGCAGACAGGGCAGCTGACCCAGGCTACAGGTCAGGGAAGGTTCCCTGGGGAGGGGACCAGAGAACTGAGAGCAGGTGAAGGCGTTGAGTTCAGCAACTTGGAATCTTTTTCAGACCGCCTGACCTAGAAAAACATTGCGTCAGACCCTGTCATTTTGATGAGGAACTTGATAAACGAAGAAACTTGCTCTGTATATCTGCTGAAACCTTTGGAGAACAAAGGAGGCATCAGTAATGTTCTTTTTTTAGAATGAAAAGTAATTGTTATGGCTCTTTTTTCTTTTACATTGCAAAAGCAGTGCATTTTGGGAAACATGACTCCCCCAGCCTCCACCCCCACCCTCACCCCCGTCCCCCATGTCTCTGGCTGGGGAACAGGGCACCTGACTTGCACCACCCGTGATGACCTCCTGTTGCCTGTCCAGGCACCTCCCCTGGGCAGACCCACCTGTGCCCCTGCTGGCACATCTTCTGTTAAGGTTCCCAGGAGGAAGGACATGGTTTGGTCTTCTAGGATCTGAATCCCAGCAACCATGGAGAAAGATCAAAACAAACAGGCTTAGAAAAAACAGCATCAGGCATATCAAAATCCAGAAGGAAACGGGGAGCCATTTGAAGATAAAAGAATTTCTAGAGGAAATGTCAAAACTCTGAGTGGCTCCACGCAGGTGGGAAAGGGCTGCAGCTGCTGGAGCCTGCCCTGCCCCAGGGTTGTGGTCCCCATTTCCCTCCTTGGAAGCCCCACTTGGATGGGCTCGGGCCCCAGATACAACTTGCAACACTGGGTCCCAGGACTTTAGGGGCTAGCTTTGTCTCTGGAAGGCTGGAGAAATGTCTACACCCACTCTGGGCTCTCACGATGCACACAGGGCCAGGAGCAGTGGCTCACGCTTGTAATGTCAACACTTCAGGGGGCCAAGGCAGGAGGATCACTTGAGGCCAGGAGTTCAAGACCGCCTGGGCAGCAACATAGTGAGAACTTGTCTCTACAAAAAATGTTTTTGTTTTTGTTTGTTTGTTTGTTTGTTTTGTTTTTAATTAGCAGGGCATGGTGGCATACACCTGTAGCCCCAGCTACTCAGGAAGCTGAGTCAGCAGGATCTCTTGAGCCCAGGAGTTTGAGGCTACAGCAAGCCAAGATTGTACCCTGCACTCCGGCCTGGGTGACAGAGCAAGATCTTTCTCTAAAATATAAATAAGGCCGGGCCCGGTGGCTCACGCCTGTAACCCCAGCACTTTGGGAGGCCGAGCAGGTGGATCACTTGAGGCCGGGAGTTCGAGACCAGCCTGGCTAACATGGTGAAACCCTGTGTCTACTAAAAATACAAAAATTAGCTGTGTGGTTGCCTGCACCTGTGATCCCAGCTACTCTGGAAGCTGAGACAGGAGAATCACTTGAATCTGGGAGGCGGAGATTGCAGCAAGCAATCTGACTCCAGTCTGGGCAACAGAGTGAGACTCTATCTTAAAAATTAATACATAAAATAAAAATAAATAATGATTTTTAAATGATGCGCATAGAAAACCTGTAGTGATTAAAAGGAAAAGGGAATATTTGTCCCTTTGTACTGTACCTTCCCCAGGATCCCTGGCTTTCCTGGAGAAATTGATGCCCCATCTCAATTCAACTCCATACCACGCTCGGTTCTCCTGAGACCCATCTTCTCTCCGTCCCATTCCTGGGCCTTTGCTCATGATGGGCTCCCTGAAATGCCTTCCCCTTCCTGTCAGCCCATCTAGGTCAGACCGGTCCTTCTCTGCCCCCCTTCCCCAGCACCCCTCCTCTTCTTTGGCATCCCTGGAGTTATTTTTCTTCCACTGAGGCTGCTTCATTTAATCAGGCAGCATCTGATCTCTTGTTTCCTGATGTGCAGATGAGCCATCTAAGCTAGCACTGCCCCAAAGAAATATGACAGAAGCCATATAGGAAATTTAATGTCTTTTTCTTACTCTTTTTTTTTTTAGATGGAGTCTCGCTGTGTCACCCAGGCTGGAGTGCAGTGGCAAAATCTCAGCTCGCTGCAAACTCCACCTCCCAGGTTCAAGCAATTCTCCTGCCTCAGCCTCCTGAGTAGCTGGGATTTTAGATGCATGCCACCATGCCCGGCTAATTTTTTTGTATTTTTGGTAGAGACAGGGTTTCACCATGTTGGCCAAGCTGGTCTTGAACTCCTGACCTCAAGTGATCCACCTGCCTCAGCTTCCGAAAGTTCTGGGGTTACAGGTGTGAGCCACCGCAGCTGGCCAGAAGTTAAATTTTTCTAGTAGCAGCATTGAAAAAGTAAATAGAAACAGTGGAAATTAATTCTAATAATGTATTTTTATTTAACCCAACATAGACAAAGTATGATCACATTAAAAATCAGTAACAAAATAGTTTACATTTTTGTTTTCATATTGTCTTTGAAATCTACTTTGCATTTTATACTTATAATCCCTCTCAAATTCAGACTGGCCACATTTTATTTATTTTATTTTATCTTACTTTTTTTGAGATGGAGTCTTGCTCTATCACCCAGGCTAGAGTGCAGTGGTTCGATCTCAGCTCACTATAACATCCGCCTCCCAGGTTCAAGCGATTCTGACGCCTCAGCGCCCTGAGTAGCTGGGATTACAGGTACCCACCACCACGACCAGCTAATTTTTGTATCTTTAGTAGAGACGGGGTTTCTCCATGTTGGCCAGCCTGGTCTCTAGCTCCTGACCGCGAGTGGTCCACCCGTCTCAGCCTCTCAAAGTGCTAGAATTACATGCATGAGCCACTATGCCTGGCCTGGACTGGCCACATTTCAAATGCTCAAGAGCCAGTGAGTGACTACTGTGTGGGGACGGCACAGATCCAGGCTGTATTTGTCTTTGGTTTACATGTGGCAGAGGTTCACGTTAAACTGGCCTAAGTGGAAAAGGGCATTGGCACATGAAACTGACAAGACCAAGAGGGCTAAGCTCAGGGACAGCTAGATCCAGGTGTGCCAATGATGTCATTGTCATCAGAGAGCTGACATTGTATATTTTCCAGCTTTCCTTCTCTAGTAGGTTCTGGATGGCGCAGCAAAGACAGCCACTACCAGTTCAGCCACCTGACCCTGCACCCAGCTTCTCTATTTCAAGTGTTTCCCCAGGCCAGACTCCCACTGGACCAGTTAGAATTCTGCATTCCTTTCTGACCCAACCAGTGTTGTGACAAGGTGGGTGGAATGACAGACTAGTCAGACTGAGTCATATGACCATTCCCTGCAAGAGAGGAGAGGAGGAGTCAGCCTCACTTGACCTGCTGGGACTGAGAGTGGCCACAGAGGGGTTCCCAAAGGAGAATCAGGAGGCTTGGTACCCAAAGACAAAGGGGGCCACATAGTGGGGAGGGAGAGGGATGTGAACTAAGAGTGGAAAGTGACCAGAGTGGGGGTCGGATTGAATAAAAAGAGGCTCCCAAGAGTACTGGAGTATGAGATTGGACAGGAAAGACATGATCTTAGTCTGGTGGAAATGTTCAAAAGATGTGGTGGCTAGTTGGGCACATACCAAGGACAGTAGATAATAGCGTTAGTGCTAGAGCAGTGTCCAGGAGTTTGGGGGATTAGGGCGAATCCTGGAGAGGGGAAGGGCCAGGATGATGGTGGAGACTATGGGAGGCTCATTGCAGCCCCTTTACCAAGGAGGATAGCAGTATTTCCACCTGTCACCACTGATCTGGCCATAGCCAGCACAGCAGGAGACCCTCCAGAGGTCTCGACCTCAGACACTGCATCCCACACCAAGTATGCAGCCCACCCTGAGAGAAAGCTCTGCACTGGTACAGCTCGAAGAACACAGAAACCTTTTAGCCCAGAAAGACAGAGCAGATGGACCTTCCAGAGGGTCTGGAGGTCCCCGAGCTCAGGCAGGCAAAAGGGCTGTTAGGGCAATGGGGAGGGCTGGGCATGGGGGTCAGAGAGGAAGACTCCTGGGGAAGGCAAGGGTCATGAATGGCCTTTCCATGGGGGCCCCCAGGCTTCCTGAGCTCCACCAGAGAGGCACAGAAAGCTGACGTGAAGAGCCCAGAGAACGGACTCAGTCATCTGTTTATCCATCCATCCATCGATCCATCCATCCCTCCCTTTGTCCATTCACCCACTCATGCACTATTTATTTACCAAGCTCCTGTTATGTGACGGGAATGCCCTGCCTGCCGGGAAGACCCTGGTGAGCCAGTTGGCCAAGGTGCCTGCCTTTGCAGAGCCCAGAGCCTAGTCGGGAAGAAACGATCAAGAGATAAGCCAGCCAATGAGCTCAGTGACTTCAGATCTCAAATAGGGCGGCCAGATAGCAAGTGAGTGGGAGGGGAGGTGGGGGCTGCTTTAGCCACGTGCTGAGGAAGGGTCATTTGAAGAAGATGGAAATGGCCGGTGTAAAGACCCTGAGGAGGAAGCATGTTTTGTATTGGAAAACCGGAAAAATGGAGTTGGGAAATGAAGATGGGGGAAGAGGTCGGCGAGCTGGTCACGGCTGACTCAGGCGAGGCATTCAGGATGCACGGTGGTTGTTGGAGGGCAGGATAGAGGTTCTCTCCACAAAGTCAGATTGGCAGGTCAAACAGGCCCCATAGTATTCACCAGGCACAAGAGATGTCACAATGGGCCAGGCACAGTGGCTTGTGCCTATAATCCCAGCACTTTAAGAGGCTGAGGTGGAAGGTGTGCTTGAGGCCAGAAGTGCAAGACCAGCCTAGGCAATATATTGAGACCCCCATCTCTACAGCTTTTTTTTAATTTTTCTCAAAAATTAGACAGGCATGGTGGCATTGCCTATAGTGCCAGCTACTCGGGAGGCTGAGGTGGAAGGATCACTTGAGCCCAGAAAGTCGAGGCTGCAGTTAGTTGGGATGGCACCACTGCACTCTAGCCCGGGTGACAGAATCAGATCTTGTCTCAAAAAATAAAAAAAAAAGTCACATTGTTTAATTTTATGTGGCTAACACATAAAGCATGTACTCTGTTCCATACACCCTAAGTGCTCAGCATATATTAACTTATTTGATCTTCTCAAAATCCTCTAAGATAGGTACTAGCACTAAGCCCATTTTACAGATGGGGAAAATGGGGAACGGAGAGGCTAAGTGACTCCCCTGAGGTCACAGAGCTATCAAATGGGCAGAAGCAGAATTTGAACTCGGGTGGTCCCAGAGTCCATACAGTCCACACTTGAATTAAAATTGGCTGGCCGGGAGCAGTGGCTCACGCCTGTAATCCCAGCACTTTGGAAGGCCTAGGTGGGTGGATCACCTGAGGTCAGGAATTTGAGACCAGCCTGGCCAACATGGTGAAACCTGGTTTCTACTAAAAATAAAAAAATAAAAAAATAGCTGGGCGTGGTGGCAGGCACCTGTAATCCTAGCTACTCAGGAGGCTGAGGCAGGAAAATTGTTTGAACCTGGGAGGCAGAGGTCACAGTGAGCCGAGATTACAGCAGCCTGGGCGACAAGAGTGAAACTCCGTCTCAAAAAAAAAAAAAAAAAAAAAAAAAAAAAAAAAAAAAAAAATTGGCGCTCTACTCTTTGCCTGTCAGGGTGTAAGCTGTCGTGTGGGTCATTCCTGGGGTTCTCCTTCTAGGGTGGCCAAAGGGTTAGGGGGCACGGGAAGAAGCAGTCCAGAGAACTTTCGAGAGAGTTCCTGGTCTTTGGTTTATTCTAGTTGTCACTGAAATGCTCACTGTCCACGTGATTCATTCACAACCAAGAAATTGGGCTGCCTGACTCCCTCCGTGCCAAGGGTGACCTTGGGGTCTTTGGCTCCAGTTCCGGAGACACCGAACATCCCCCACCCCATCCTGTTAGACATCTTCATCTGCCTCATCCACTTCACCTCCAGATTCCCCCATTCCCCTGGGGCTGGCCTGGCTTCTTCCCTCAGAGTCAAGATGTCCAAACCAGGGCCTTGGCAGGCATTTGTTCCTGGCACCCTGTGGCTTCTGCTCTCCACGCTCAGCCAAGGAAACCAGAGCCTGAACCACAAAAGCTTGGCCATGCTACTTGGACTGCCTTGCTGGGAAAATCCTACCCTTTCTTTTAAGTCTCCTTCAGTAATGAAAACAAGACTAACAATGGCATCTCAAAGTCCATCCTGCCTTGTGAATTGGCCAGCCCTCGTGGCCTTTTTTTAAGGAGACAACGTGAAGAAAGTGCTGGGCATGATGCCAGGCACACAGTAGTTTTCAAGAAGGGATTTTGTTTTGTTTTGTTTTTGAGACAGGGTCTCACTCTGTTGCCCAGGCTGGAGTGAGGTGGCGTGATCACGGCTCACTGCAGCCTCGACCTCCTGGGCTCAAGCAATCCTTCCACCCCGGCCTCCCAAAGTGTTAGGATTACAGGTGTGAGCCACCGCACCTGGCCTCAAGGAGGAGTTTTGAGCCAGACAAATCAAGTTCTACTTACCAGCTGTGTGACTCTGGGTAATTCAGGTGGTTTCTCTGAGTCTCACTTTCCTATAAAATGGGGGTAATAATGACCTGCGTTGTGGTGTTGTGATGAACATTAATGAGATAATAGATGGAAAGGAAGCATTCACTAGCACTCAACTTCTTGCCACAACTTTCCCAGGCAGGCCTGGTGATGTGTGCCGACGTCCCAGGAATGCTAGGAATTCCCCCTTTTTTGGCTGGACAAACACGGGGTCCTCATTTGGCCATCTGACTTCATCTGTGCTAAGTAGGGCACGCCACAGGAAGAGCCATATCGGGACTTCCCCAGCTGCATGTAGGCTTTTCAAGCTGCACTCAGGGGATTTTCTCCTCCCAAGCTGGACAAATGCCCAGAGTAGGGAATGGGTGAGGTCTGTCCCACACGGCTCTTTGTTGGTGTCTAGGCTGCTGATAAGGAGGAAACAGGGCATAAACAGAAATGGTGGCCTTCTCCCTTCCCAATTTTGGTCTCAGGTGCCTGGGGCTGCTAGGCTTTCTCCAGACCCGGAGGCTGCCACTCGGAAAGTGTCGATGGAGGACAGCTGATCATCCCCCCAAACCCAGGAGATGGGGCTGTGTGGGAACCTAGTGCTGAGCCCCATCAAGGGAGCACTTTCTCCCAGGCAGGCCAGGACGGCAGCAGGCAGAGCAGGGCTGGCCCAGGCTCCAGCTCTGGCTTTGCCTGTTTTCTCCTCTCTAAAATAATGTGCACTCAGAAAGGCTGGTGATGCAAGAGATGAAGGGAGGGTGTCAGAGGTGGAGAGTGCAGGGCTTCTGCCCCAGAGGACCCGGATCAAGCCACTCGGCCCACCTAAGCCTCACCTCCCTGGCCTGTAAAATGGGGTGAAAGTGGGAAGCTAGCAGCCTCTGCTTCAAAGCCCTTGCCTCCAAGGGAACCCGAGCATCTAGAAACCTGGCTCCTTGATGGCCTTGGTGACTTCCTATTGCATCCCTACATCCTCTCCCTCCACCGACACCCCACACATATACCAACCAGCAGCAGGGCTTGTCTGTTTTACCCCAAAACACATTCTGAATCTTGAATTCTACCACCTTTTGCAATCTCCACTTCCTTGGTCCAGCTACCATCATCTCGTACCCTCCCTGCCATGGCCTCCTCCTTGGACTTCCGATTCTTCCCTTGGCCTCCCATCCATCCTCCACACAGCAGCCAAAGGGACAGTTTTGGAAGGGCCTTCAGGACCATGCCAATCCCCTGTTTAAAACACTCCAGGCTGGGCACAGTGGCTCACACCTATAATCCCAGCACTTTGGGAGGCCAAGGCCAGAGGATCACTTGAGCTTGGGAGTTCCAGACCAGCCTGGGCAACATGTCAAAATCCTGTCTCTACAAAAAGTAGCCAAATGTGGTGGTGCACAACTGTAGTCCCAGCTACTTGGGAGGCTGAGGCAGGGATTACTTGAGCCCAGGAGGTTAAGGCTGCAGGGAGCCAAGACTGTGCCACTGGACTCCAACCTGGACGACAGGGTGGGACCCTGTCTCAAAACAACAACAACAATAAACAAAAACACACCATTTACTCCATCACAGAAGAAAATCCAAATTCCTGGCCGGGCACGGTGGCTCAAGCCTGTAATCCCAGCACTTTGGGAGGCCGAGGCGGGTGGATCACGAGGTCTAGAGATCGAGACCATCCTGGTCAATATGGTGAAACCCCGTCTCTACTAAAAATACAAAAAAGTAGCTGGGCATGGTGGCACATGCCTGTAATCCGAGCTACTCAGGAGGCTGGGGCAGGAGAATTGCCTGAACCCAGGAGGCGGAGGTTGCAGTGAGCCGAGATCGCGCCATTGCACCCCAGCCTGGGTAACAAGAGCTGGGTAACTCCGTCTCAAAAAAAAAAAAAAGAAAATCCAAATTCCTTTCCCTGGCTCTCCAGCCCTGTGTGATACGGCCTGAGCCTTCCTATCACCTTACCGCTGCTGCGCTGGCCTTGCTGTCCCTCCAACAGATCATATTCCCGTCTTTGCACTGGCTACCTCTTTCATCGGCAATGCTGTCACCTGCAGCTTGGATCTTGTCATTCTCCTTTTGAACTCAGTGTCAGTTCCTCACAGAGGCCCTCCCCAACCACCCTGCCTAGGAGAGCCCCAATCACTCTTGATCACTGTTAAAGGGATTTTTTTTTTTGAGACAGTCTCGCTCTGACCCCCAGGCTGAAGAGCAGTAGTATGTGATCTCAGCTCACTGCAACTCTGCCTTCCAGGTTCAAGCAATTCTCCTTTCTCAGCCTCCTGAGTAGCTGGGACTACAGGTATGTGCCACCATGCCTGGCTAATTTTTGTATTTATAGTAGAGACGGGGTTTCACCATATTGGCCAGGCTGGTCTCAAACTTCTGACCTTGTGATCTGCCCACCTCAGCCTCCCAAAGTGCTGGGATTACAGGCATGAGCCACCTTGCCCGGCCAAAAGGATAATTTTTAAGATAAAATCATAATTCTCATATAAAATGAACACATGTCAAAGGTTTTATTTTAGTCATTAATTAATAGGGGGACCTGTACAATGTTATAAGCAATTCAAAAGAGAATTCAAAGACACACATATATTGGCAATCAGGAGTGCTGAAATGAATTTATAAGTAGATCGCAAAATTGGTCAATATCCACAGGGCAATGATCAATTGCATTCCACCCTAACAAAATTCACCTGTATTTCTGTGGACAAGAATTATTTGGACATAAAAATAATGAAAGGTACAAGCCCTTACAGGATTAGATAGCTGGATGGGTGCTCCAGACAGAATATCCAGTTATCTTTATTGCCTGTTTCAAAGTCTCTCATGAGTTTCCTGATGCATCCTCTACCCAGCACATACCAACACCTGAATGTATTTGTTCATTTGTTTCTTATCCTTCTCACTTCGATGCATGTATGAATGTATCTTGAGAGTAAAATTCTGTTTTGTTCACAGCATCTAGAAGAACGGCACATAGCAAGTGCTTAATAAATGTTTGTTGACTTTCTTTCCAGCTTCCAGGGCACTTTGTATTTTAGACGAGGACACGAGGCTGGGTTTGGTGGCTCACACCTGTAATCCCAGCACTTTGGGAGGCTGAAGTGGGCGGATCACAAGGTCAAGAGATCGAGACCAACCTAGGCAATGTGGTGAAACCCCGTCACTACTAAAAATACAAAAATTAGCTGGGCATGGTGGTGTGTGCCTGTAATCCCAGCTACTCAGGAGGCTGAGGCAGGAGAATTGCTTGAGCCCAGGAAGCAGAGGTTGCAGTGAGTGGAGATCACACCACTGCAGGTGACAGAGTGAGACTGTCTCAAAAAAAAAAAAACAAAAAAAAACGGTTAAGTGCTAAACCTAAAGGAAAGAATTCTGGCAGTCAATGAGAAGAGGACATCTGGGACAGGAAAAAAAGAGGGTTTCATCATCTTTCAAATAACAAGGACCTCTGCCCACCCCAAGGGGCTCCATCCCAAGCTCCAAGCATTTAAAGGGAATCTGACCCAAGGGTGGTAAGGGCTGCTGTTCTCCTGCTGAGGCCGCTCTGTGATACCATCTCAGACAAGTCCGAGGACACTAAGGGGTTAATGTGACCCCACTGTTCACACTTTCTGGGCCTCACCCCTGGACTCCAGAGTCCGAGAGTCTCAGACCCTCTCTTTCAGTCCTGTGTACAGAGAGGGGCAGCAGCTTTCTTTGTAGAATCGTTAAGTTATTAATGAGGGAATTCGTTAATTAATGTGTAATTGTTACACACCAGGTCAGTGGCCCAGGCCCCTGAGATCCTAGAAATCCCGCGGAGAAGGGCACCCTCTCAGTACCGAGGTCTTCTGGTCCCTGGAAACAGCCTGCGCGCTGCGTGCTTCAGCCTAGAGGGGGCGAAAGGGAAGAGAGGAAGATGCCGCGGGGGCCAGGAAAAGAGAGATGAGTCACGAAAAGAGCGGATGCAGGAAGGAGGAAGCCAGAGAAGAATGAATCCTCGGGATCTTCCCTGAGTACCTACTGTGTGCCGGGCACGGTTTGGGCACTGGGGACACAGGAATAGAACGGGTCTGGCCGTGCCGCCGCAGGGCTCGTTCTACCCCGGAGCCTGAGTAAATGAGTTAAACACACATACAAATGTGAAGCTGCAGCTGGGGCGAGAGGAAGCAGAGTGCGGTTGAGTGTCAGGCGGCCTTGCAATAATCGGGCTTTACCTAGATTGGGCGCCAGCTCACGGAGATGTCTACAAATCAGTGCAGGTATGCGGACTTGATTGCATCGTGCACAAGGGAAATGCAAGGTTGCTTGCAGATTTCAGGAATCAAAGCTGACATGAAGAGTACATGTATGTATGCAGAATGAATACATGTTGGAGGCTCGAATGCACGTGTGTTAAAGCGACAGACCGCGGTCTCGGCCTTCTCTAGCAGGCCTTGCGCACCCTCTAGCGTCGCCTAGGTGCATCGCGCTGCTCCTCCTCGTCCCATCTTGCCACGCCCCTTGAAGCAAGTGAGTGTCTTTCGCACCACCCAAAGCCGTGCGGAGAACGAGGCCTGAGTCTTTGCTGCCTGTACGCATGCGCACACTACAGAACTTGTGTAGAGGCTTGTCGCAAAGCTAGTTCCAAGCAGTCAGGATGGCCGAGCGGTCTAAGGCGCTGCGTTCAGGTCGCAGTCTCCCCTGGAGGCGTGGGTTCGAATCCCACTTCTGACAACGCTTCATTCCTTTTCCTCATCACAGGCGCAGACCACTTTAAAATGGTACCTTGTTTCTTTTCATTTTTACAAAACGAGCATTTTCTTATTAGCGGACATTGTCTTTTTTTTAAAAAAGAATCTCGCTCTGTCGCCCAGGCTAGAATGCAGTGGCGCGATCATAGCTCACTGCAGCCTTTGAATTCCTGTGATCCTCCCCACTCAGCCGCCCCAAAAGTTGAGAGTTCAGGCTGGCACCGCCACGTCCTGCCAGACATTCTTCCCGACATTCATTTGACTTTGGACTGTAAAACAAAGTTCCCTGTGTCGCAGGGCCTTTCCCCGTGTGAGGTCGTCGAAGATCTAAATTTTCTTTTGTGCTTTTTAAGAGAGAAAAATAGTGGAAAAGCTCACTTGTCAGAAGTGGGATTCGAACCCACGCCTCCAGGGGAGACTGCGACCTGAACGCAGCGCCTTAGACCGCTCGGCCATCCTGACTTCCTGCCCGTGGTGTTGACTCGTCTCATTCTGCAAAGACACTCGAGCCTCAGAGCCCAATGACTGCGCCCGGGCAGCTCCGAGTCACGCCGGCAGCCTAGGCCATCCGCAACCAAACCCAGCCTGTGCGACTCACCGCTGCTCTCAAACTCTGCTGAATACACTGATAATTTAAATGGAAAATCGTTTCCCATACCTTCAACAGAAACACAATCAAAACGAAATAACGTTGCTAAATTCTAGCCCTGCCCAGGCTCTGAGCCTCAAGTGGTGGTATTATGAACCATTACTAACAGCGGGCAGATGTTTCGGGCTGTGAATGGGGCACTGGCGGAGTAGGGTGCGGGGTTTGGAGAATGACCCCTGGAAGGAGGATGCTCTGTAAGGTTTTTGTCATCCGCTTCTCAGGATGGATCTTGGGTTGAAAGATCCCACTCTGCAAATAATTAGCTAGGGTCTCATCCAGAAAGAGTTGGCTTTTAGACCTTTCTAATAAGCTGATCAAGCAGAAAAGTTGGAGGTTGTTAAGCTTGGGGAAGAGAATTAATATCTGTTTACAAAAGCCTGATATGTACCAGGGGTTGGGATCGTGTCCACCTGTCCTTTATGCTCCAAGAACTGGGGCCTGAGGTGGAGGTGCAGTGGGTGGATAGCTAGAGGAAGGCTTTGGGAGAACAAAGAGTTTGCTGGAAAGAAAACAAGGTGAAGGTATTGGTAGTGATATCCCCGTCGCTGGAGGCATTCAAGACGAGGATGGATGGTCACTTGGGGGAAATGTTGCCAAGGAGAGTCAAGAGTTCCTATCGCTGCCCTAACACACTGCTACCAATTTAGTGGCTTAAAACTATCCCATTTCTTTATCTTACAGTTCTGGAGGTCAGAAGTCTAAAATGGGTTGCACAGTTACATTCCTTCTGGAGGCCAGAAGGGAGAATCCATTTCCTTTCCTCTTCCACCTGCTGGAGACTATCCACATTCTTTGGCTCCTCCGTCCACATGACTCCAGCATTTGCTCTGTCCTCACATCACCTTCTCCGATTCTGACCCTCCTGTCTAACCTCTTATAACAACCTTTGTGATTACATAGGGCCTGTCTGATAACCCAGGGTCATACCCCATCTCCAAATCCTTATTATTATTTTGAGATGGAGTCTGGCTCTGTTGCCCAGGCTGGAGTACAGTGGCAAGAACTCGGCTAGCCACAACCTCCATCTCCCAGGTTCAAGCAATTCTCCTGCCTCAGCCTCCCAAGTAGCTGGGACTACAGGCATGTGCCACCATGCCTGGCTAATTTTGTATTTTTAATAGAGATGGAGTTTTGCCATCTTGAACAGGCTGGTCTTGAACTTGTGATCTCAAGTGATCCAACCTCCTCAGCCTCCCAAAGTGCTGAGATACAGGCTGAGCCACTGCGCCCCGCCCAAATCCTTAATTTAACCACAGCTGCAAACTCTTAGCTATTTAAAATTAACAGAGCCGCAGGTTCCAGGGATTAGGACATGGTGAAGAGACTCATTCTACCAGTGCCCTAAAGCATAATTTGATTTGGAAGCTTCCATCCAGGGGTAAGTTTCTATAAACTTTCTAAAAACTAGTCTGAGACCAGTTTTCCCTCATCATTTTGCTGTTCAGTCTCCACAAAACTGCTTTAATTCACTTCTTCCCTCAACACAAACCTGGCTTGTGGATCCTGGAGGCCCCTGCTAAACCTTCAACAGAGTTGAGAAGTACTGCGTTTGAATTCCTGCTGTGTGACCTTGGATAGATCACTTCACCTCTCTGAGCCATACAGGAAGGAAAAGAGGAGTTAGAGCAGGGGTCCCTAACCCCTATACTGGTCCGTGACCTGTTCGGAATGGCAGCATAGCAGGAGGTGAGTCACAGGCAAGCTAGGGAAGCTTCACAGGTATTTACAGCCACTCCCCAGCACTTGCTCTATAGCCTGAGCTCCGCCTTCCTGTCAGGTCAGGGGCAGCACTAGATTCTCTTAGGAGCTTGCTTGAACCCTATTGTGAACTATGCTTGCAAAGGATCTAGGTTGTGCACTCTTTATGACAATCTAATGCCTGATAATGTCACTGTCTCTGATCACCTCCAGATAGGACCCTCGAGTTGCAGGAAAACAAACTCAGGGCTCCCACTGATTCTACGTTATGGTGAGTTGTGTAATTATTTCATTATAAATTATGTTAAAATAGAAATAAAGTGTACAATGAATGTAATGTGCTTGAATCAACCCAAAAGCACCCCCAACCCACTCATACCTCCCCTGGAAAAATGGTCTTCCACGGAGCCAGTCCCAGGCCCTGGTACCAAAAACGCTGGGGATCACTGAGTTAGGGGGACTGTAACACTATTCATTGGTTTCTTTGGATGTAAATGACAGAAACCCGGCCCGGTGCTGTAGCTTATGCCCGTAATCCCAGCACTTTGGGAGGCTGAGGTAGGCAAATCACAATGTCAGGATTTTGAGACCATCCTGGCCAATATGGTGAAACCCCATCTCTACTAAAAACACAAAAATTAGCTGGGTGTGGTGGTGGGTGTCTGTAGTCCCCAGCTACTCAGGAGGCTGAGGCAGGAGAATCGCTTTAACCCGGGACGCAGAGGTTGCAATGCACCGAAGTCACACCACTGCACTCCAGTGAAACTGTCTTAAACAAAACAAACAAACAAAAACCCTGACCAGTACTCCTCAAAATGATCAAGGTCATCCAAAACAAGGAATGTCTGAGAAACTGTTACAGCCAAGAGGAGTCTAGAAACACAGGATGACTAAATGTACTACTGTGGTATCCCGGATGGGATTCTGGAAACAGAAAAAGCACATTAGGGGAAAACTGAGGAACCCTGAATAAGTATTTAATAAAAATGTCACAATATTGGCTCATTAGTTTAGACACAAATGTAGCCTGGGAAACATAATGAGACCTGACTCTTAAAAAAAAATTAGCCTGGCAAGGTGCTCACCTCTGGGGTCCCGCTTGGGATGCTAAGGTGGGAAGATCACTTGAACCCAGGAGTTTGAGGTTGCAGTGAGCTACTGTCATACCACTGGACTCCAGCCTGGGTGACAAGAGACCCTCCCTATCCTTAAAATAAAATAAACAATTAAAATTTTTGCTCTTCAAAATTGGCCTGGCTCTGTCACCCAGCTTGGAGTGCAGTGGTGTGATCTCACCTCACTGTAACCTCTGCCTCCTGGGCTCAAGCGATCCTCCCACTTCATCCTCCCAAGTAGCTCGGATTACAGGTATGCCACCATGACCGCTTAAGTTTTGTAATTTTTTGGTAGAGGCAGGGTTTTACTGTGTTGGCCAGGCTGGTCTCAGACTCCTGGGCTCAAGTGATCAGCCTGCCCGAGCCTCCCAAAGTGCTGGGATTACAGGTGTGAGCCATCATCCAGCCAAAACCACTGTGAAAAACTAAAAGACAAGCCCCAGACTGGGAGAAAATATTTGCAAGATATTTTTAAAATCAGATATATCTGATAAAGCACTTGCATCCAGTTAACTTCTCAATTATAAGGAGACAATCCAATTTTAAAATGGGCTAAATCTTTAAACAGACACTTCAGCAAAGATCTATGAATAATTAATAAGCACATGAAAAGATGCCCAACATCGTTAGTTATTATGGAAATAAACAGGAAAGCCACAGTTTATTAGGAGACACTACCACACACCTATTAGAATGGCTTAAAAAAAAAAAACTGCCAATAGTAAGTATTAGCAAAAGTACGAAGCTACTGCTAGAATTCTCATATATTGTCAATGGAATTGTAAAACGGTGTGGTCACTTTGGAAAAGAGTTTTGCAGTATCTTTTTAAAATTATCATTATTTGGCTGGGCAGGGTGGCTGGTGCCTGTAAGCCCAGCACTTTGGGAGGCCGAGGCGGGTGGATCTCCTGACGTGAGGAGTTCGAGACGAGCCTGGCCAACATGGTGAAACCTTGTCTTCACTAAAAATACAAAAATTAGCTGGCCTCCCAAGTAGCTTGGATTACAGGCACGCCACCACGACCGGCTAATTTTTGTAATTTTTTGGTAGAGGCAGGGTTTCATCTCCCAGACTCAAGTGATTCTCATGCCTTAGCCTCCTAAGATCTTTTACCCAAGGAAGGATCTGGCTTTTGCGCTCAGCATCTGGCTGTGAACTTCTAAACCCTTGGAATGTCATATCTGATAGAAATGTCGTTGTTGAGGGTGGAGCTGGCCATACCCAACAGTCTAACAATGTGGTTTAGCGTGGGGTCTGGCTGTAGCAGGTCATGGAACAGTGTGGTTTAGGGTGGAGGCTTTGGGACATAAGATACGCACCCACATAGCTGGACCTTAGGAGGAGCTGGAGTCTGAGCTTTGCTGCCTGGGCAGTCAACCCTGCCTACATGATGGGACCTCAGTAAGACAGTGAGTTTACCAGGATGGCAATAGTCCGTGCCTATTGTCACACATCGATGCTGGGAAAGTAATGCTGTCCCTGATTCCACAGGGACGATGGATAATGGAAGCTCCAAGTTTGGAACTTTGGCCCCTACCCTGTACACCGCTTCCCTTGGCTGATTTTAATCTGTATCCTTCAGCTGTAATAAACTGCAGCTATGGTTATAGAGCTGTCAGCGAGTTTTGTGAGTCCTGGCTGACTGTGGAACCTGAGGATGGTTTGAGGAAACCCCTGAACTCTGTTGTGTGAGCACTGCCACTCAATCACTCTGTTTATGCTTTTCTTTCTTTCCTTCCTTCCTTTTTCTTCTTTCTTTTTCTTTCTTTCTCTCTCTCTTTCTCTTTCTTTCTTTTTTCTTTCTTTCTTTCCTTGAGCCTGTCACTTAGGCTAGAGTGCAGTGGTGAAATCTCTGATCACTACAACCTCTGCCTCCCAGTTCCAAGCAATTCTCCTGCCTCCGCCTCCTGAGTAGCTGGGACTATATAGGCCTGTGCCACCAAGCCCAGTTAATTTTTGTATTTTTCGTGGAGACAGGGTCTCCCTATGTTGCCCAGGTTGGTCTCAAACTCCAGGGCTCAGTGATTCACTCACCTTGGCCTCCCAAGTGCCTGGATTGCAGGTGTGAGCCACCAAGCTCAGCCTGGCCAACATGTTAACTTTATAAGACTTTGTGAAACTGGCCAGGTATGATGGTTCATGCCTGTAATCCCAGTCCCAACACTCTGGGAGGCGGAGGTCAGTGATAGTGAGGGCACCACTTGAGGCCAGAAGTTCGAGACAGCCTGGGTAACATAGGCCCTGTCTTGATTTTTTAAAAAATAAAACAAAATAATTTTTTTTTGAGACCGACTCTCACTCCATCACCCAGGCTGGAGTGAAGTGGTGCAATCTCAGCTTACTGCAACCTCTGCCTCCCAGGTTGAAGCCATTCTCCCACCTCAGCCTCCCAAGTAAGCAGGAGAATTGCTTGAACCTGGGAAGCAGAGGTTACAGTGAGCTGAGATTGCACCACCAGGGGCTCCTGCCTGTAATCCAAGCATGTTGGGACGCTGAGGCTGGAGGATCACTTAAGACCAGGACTAGACTGGTCAACATAATGAGACTCTGTCTTTTTTTTTTTTTTAAGTGATTAAAAAGAACGCTTATTTAATATTATTTGTAGTGAAGGATTATTGAAAATGACTTATGTCTACCAATAGGAGAAATGGATAAAGTATTATGGAAGAAATATTCTACTCTATAGATTACACAGCCCATAAACAAGAATGAGGCTAGCCTCCACGTACTGATATGAAGAAATTTCCAAGACAAGTGTTAAGAGTCAAGTTCTAGTACATACAGTATAATCCCACTTTTTGGTAAAAACTAATAAAAAATTTAAAAATTACAGGCCAGGCACAGTGACTCACACCTATAATCCCAAGACTTTGGGAGGCCAAGGTGGGCAAATCACTAGAGCTCAGAAGTTCGCGACCAGCCTCAACATGGTGAAATCCTGTTTCTACTAAAAATACAAAAATTAGCCAAGCATGGTGGCAGGCGCCTGTAAACCCAGCTACTTGGTGGCTGAGGCAGGAGAATCACTTGAACCTGGAGGCAAAGTTTGCAATGAGCTGAGACTTCGCCACTGTACTCCAGCCTGGGTGACAGAGCAAGACTTTATCGCCAAAAAAAAAAAAAAAAAAAATTAAATCCACCAAAATTAAAAAATTACACAGAAAGCAGCAGGGCACGGTAGCTCACACCTGTAGTCCCAGCACTTTGGGAGGCTTAGGCAGGCAGATCATGAGGTCAGGAGTTAGAGACCAGCCTGACCAACATGGCAAAACCCTGTCTCTACTAAAAATACAAAAATTAGCTTAGGGTGGTGGCATGTGCCTGTAATCCCAGCTACTTGGGAGGCTGAGGCAGGAGAATTACTTGAACCCAGGAGGTGGAGGTTGCAGTGAGCCGAGATCACGCTGCTGTACTTAGCGAGATTCCGTGTCAAAAAAAGAAAATTACACATTTCTGTATTTTTATATATGTCTGTTAAAAAACAAAAGTAGATAATGGGGAGATGTCAAAGAGTAGAGAGTAGCAAATATGTAGGATGAAGAAGTGGAAAGATCTAATGTACAGCAGCAGGATTATAGTTAGTAACAGTATATTGTATCCAGGATCTTGGCTAAATGAATAGATTACAGCTGCTCTTGTCACAGGGAGAAGAATGGGTACCCAGGTGAGATGATGAATATGTTAGTTTGTTTCACTACAATAACCATTTTACTGTGTGTCTTATAACATATTGTGTATCTTATATATACACAACAAAATGCATTAAATAAAAAAGGAACTATTTCCACAGCACCAAGCATAGGGCCAGTTGGAAAAGCACTCAATCAATATTTGTTGACTACAATCAGCAACTCCTGGAAGTTGGCTTCTGGAAGCTGTTAGATGAACACCCATGGGAACCTTTCTGTGAATTTCTTAAAATTGTAAATCAGGCAGGGCATCATGGCTCACGCCTGTGCTCTCAGCATTTTGGGAAGCCAAGGCAGGATGATTCCCTGAGGCCAGGAGTTCAAGACCATCCCGGGCAACACAGTGATATACTGTCTCTACAAAAAAATTAAAAAGTAGCTGGGTGTGGTGGTGCACACCTATAGTCCTAGCTCCTGGGGCAGCTGAGCTGGGAGGATCACTGGAGCCCAGGAGTTCAAGACTGCAGTGAGATATAATCACGTGATTGCCTGGGCATCAGAGTGAGACCCTGTCTCAACAACAATTGTAAATCTTTGTTTGTTTGAGACAGAGTCTCTGTCACCCAGGCTGGAGTGCAGTGGTGTTATCTTGGCTCACTGCAACCTCTGCTTCCCAGGTTCAAGCGATTCTTCTGCCTCAGCCTCACAAATAGCTGGGACTACAGGTGTGTACCACCACACTTAGCTATTTTTTGTGTGTTTTTAGTAAAGACAGGATTTCACTATGTTGGCCAGGCTGGTCTCAAACTCCAGAGCTCAAAGTGATCCACCTGCCTTGGCCTCCCAAACTGCTGGGATTACAGGCATGAGTCACCACACCTGGCTACAACTGTAAATCTGATGGTGTAAATCAGTAGTTTAAGACCCAGGTGATCTGGCCCTTGGCTGCCTTTTGAACCTCATCTCTCTCTAATCTTCCCAACTCTTAGCCTTCTGTCCTACCTCAAAGATCCCAAAGTCCTTCCTGACTCAGGGCCTTTGCACAGAGACAGTTTTTCCTGCCTGCAATGTTCCTCTCTTCTCTGATTCTTATTCATCCTCCAGGTCTCTACTAAAATGTTTAGACCTTCCTTGACCCAGTTATCTAAATGGCAACCCCCAATCCTCACAATTACTCTCTCCCCTGACATCCTGCTCTCCCTCTGTGGTGACATCATCACTATTGGTGAGTTGCTGTTTCTTGGTGGGTGTGTACATTTAGACTGTCTCCTCCACCAGACTCCTTGAAGGTGGGGCCTCTCATCACAGCTCACAGCTCTGTCCCCAGGGCCTGGTGCTCCTGAAGCACACACTAAACATCTGCTTCGTGCCTGAACCCCACTGCTTCTCCAGCATGTCCCCAGCCCCACTCAAAGGGAGGGCAGGCCCCATACACAGTGGGGATTTGGTCAGAGTAGGCAACCGTTGTAGAACTGAAGAAAACTGAAGCAAGACATGTGCTGCAGGTATCCCACGTGCGGATGGGCTGCTCAGAGCCCGGGAAGGGGAGGCCAGAACCAGCAGTAGACAGGCTGTCTATCCCCCCACTCCATCCTAAGAATCCAGGACCCGGTGGCGCCAGCGGAGACTGTGGGTGGGCAGCTGGTTCCAGTCTGGGGACAGGTTCCTTCCCACTTTTTCTGACTGGAGGCGAATGAAGTTGGTTTGGAAGAAAATGTCAAAGTGGAAAACAGTGGAGCGATTCAGTCTTGCTTGCTGCCATTTGAAAGGAATGAAAGTGGGATTAACCAAACACACACACACACACACACACACACACACACACACACACACACAATCCAAACCAAAACAAAAACGAAAACACCCTACTGTTTTAGAATCTGCCTCAGAAACAATCATCTTTTTGTTTTCTGTGTCATAATAAAATGAAGGGCTCACCCGAGCTTTGTTCTGCGCTTGGGCTGGTCTGCAGACAGCCCGGTCTCTAGGTAACAATTTTGCAGCTACTAAGAAGCACTTCTCATTTCCAGTGTACCTACTGCAAGTGGGGTGCTGGGACAGGGGAAGGGTCCCAGGTGCATTGAGGGGAGGGGATTGGACATCCCGCTGAATGGGTAAAGGGTTAAGTCAGTATCAACCAGTGATATTTTCAAAGCGTTCATCAGAGCTTGTCTCTCACCTGCTTAAAACTCTCCAGGCCTTAAAATAAAATGTTCATCCTTCTCCTTGATTGTGATAGGCTGTATAATGGCCATTGCAAGATATATCGGTGACTCATGCCTGTAATCCCAGCACTTTGGGAGGTCAGTGCAGGAAGTTTCCTTGAGCTCGAGTTCGAGACCAGCCTGGGCATCATGACGAAACCTTGTCTTTACAAAAAATACAGAAATTAGTCGGGCATGGTAGCTCAAGGACCTGTGGTCCCAGCTACTCAGGAGGCTGAGGCAGGAGGACTGCTTGAACCCTGGAGGTGGAGGTTGTAGTGAGCCGAGATGGCACCACTGCACTCCAGCCTGGGCAACAGAGTGAGACCCTGTCTCCAACACACAAACCCAACAGATCCTAATCCTGGGAGGATTTTTACTTTTATAAGTAAAAGTAAAAATTTTACTTTATAAAGTAAAAAGGTTAAGGCCAGGCGCGGTGGCTCAAGCCTGTAATCCCAGCACTTTGGGAGGCCGAGGCGGGTGGATCACGAGGTCAACAGATCGAGACCATCCTGGTCAACATGGTGAAACGCTGTCTCTACTAAAAATACAAAAAATCAGCTGGGCATGGTGGCGTGTGCCTGTAATCCCAGCTACTCAGGAGGCTGAGGCAGGAGAATTGCCTGAACCCAGGAGGCGGAGGTTGCAGTGAGCTGAGATCGCGCCATTGCACTCCAGCCTGGGCAACAAGAGCGAAACTCCGTCTAAAAAAAAAAAAGAATAATGCAGTCTAAAAAAAAAAAAGAATAATGCAGTATAATATAACAAAAAAATAAAAAAATAGAAAGGTCTTTACAGAATTAAGTGACTACATTAAGATTCTTTTTCTTTTCTTTTTTTTTTTCTTTTGAGACAGGGTCTTGCTCTGTCACCCAGGCTGGAGTGCAGAGGCAAAAACATGGCTCACTGTAGCCACAGCCTCCTGAGTAGCTAGAACCACAGGTGTGCACCACCACATTCGGCTAATTTTTTTTAAAAGACAGGTTTTTGCTATGTTGCCCAGGCTGGTCTCAAACTCCTGAGCCAAAGTTATCCTCCTGCCTTGGCTTCCCAAAGTGCTAGGTTTACAGGCATGAGCCACCGCACCCAGCCCCAAATTAAGATTCTTTATTTGGGGAAGAATATCCTGGAGTATCTGGGTGGCCCTAACCCAATCACAAGTGTCCTTATAAGAGAGGCAGAGAGCCGGGCGCGGTGGCTCAAGCCTGTAATCCCAGCACTTTGGGAGGCCGAGGCGGGTAGATCACGAGGTCAAGAGATCGAGACCATCCTGGTCAACATGGTGAAACCCCGTCTCTACTAAAAATACAAAAAATTAGCTGGGCATGGTGGCACATGCCTGTAATCCCAGCTACTCAGGAGGCTGAGGCAGGAGAATCGCCTGAACCCAGGAGGCGGAGGTTGCGGTGAGCCGAGATCGCGCCATCGCACTCCAGCCTGGGTAACAAGAAACTCCGTCTCAAAAAAAAAAAAAAAAGAGAGGCAGAGAAAGATTTCATACATATAGAAGAGGAAGAGGCCATGTGACCTAGGAGCCAAAGACAGGGGTGACACAGTCATAAGCTGAGGAATGCCAGCAGCCTCCACCACGCCTGGAAGAGCAAGGATGAAATCCTCCCCTAGACCCTGCAAAGGGAGCATGACTCTTAGGACACCTGATTTTGGCTCTTCCCAAATTTTGAAATACTTTTGCTCAGTAAAACTGATTTCAGAAATCTGGCCTCCACAACTATGGAAGAGTAAATTTCTGATTGTGGCTTTTTTTTTTTTTTTTTTTTAGATGGAGTTTTGCTTTTGTTACCCAGGCTGGAGTGCAATGGGCGCGATCTCAGCTCACTCCAACTTCCACCTCCTGGGTTCGAGCGATTTTCCTGCCTCAGCCTCCCAAGTAGCTGGGATTACAGTCACCCAGCCACCACACCCGGCTACTCTTTGGTATTTTCAGTAGAAACAGGGTTTCACCATGTTCGCCAGGCTGGTTTTGAACTCCTGACCTCAGGTAATCTGCCCTCCTTGGCCCCCCAAAGTGCTGGGATTACAAGTGTGAGCCATCGTGCCCAGCCAAATTTCTGTTGTTTTAAGCCACCAAGATCATGGTAACTTATAGCAGCCACAGGGCACTAATACAATCATCTAAATAGCACCGTGGGATCCGGCCTGGCCCATGTTTTCAATCTCACCCTTATTTACTGGGCTCCAGCCCTCCAGGGACCTTTTCCAGTTCTCAAAACTGGTCCAGCTCAGGGCTCCTACACTTACTAAATTCTTCCCCCAGATTTCCCAAGGCTAGCCCCTACTCACGATTCGGGTCTCTGCATAAATATCACTTCTTCTCACAGGTCTTCCTTGACCATCTGAATCTAGAAATCACCTGTGGGTCATTCTGTGTCACATTTCCCCATTTTACTTTAGTCACAGCATTTGTCACTATCTCAGTGTTATTCCTCCCTGCTTTATTACTTCTCATCCTCACAAGAAAGTGGGATCCAATGACTGAAATCCTGTCATTTGTGGCAACATCGAGGAACCTGGAGGACATCATGTGAAGTGAAATAAGCCAGGCACAGAAAGATAAACACCACATGATCTCTCTCATAGGTGAAGGAGATAAAGAAGTTGATCTTTATCAGCTCCTTACAGTGACTCAGGCCTGTAATCCCAGCACTTTGGGTGGCCAAGGCAGGTGGATCACTTGACATCAGGAGTTTGAGACCAGCCTGGCCAACATGGTGAAACCCCATCTCTACTAAAATTACAAAAAATTAGCCTGGCATGCTGGTTTGGGAGACCGAGGCAAGAGAATCACTTGAACCTGGGAGGTGGAGGTTGCAATGAACGAAGGTCACACCATTGCACTCCAGCCTCAGCAAGAAGAGCAAAACTGTCCCCACCCCACCCACCCCCTGCCGAAAAAAATAAAAGGCTGGTACAGTGGCTCACACCTGTACTCCTAGCACTTTGGGAGGCTGAAGGGGGCTGGATCATGAGGTCAGGAGATTGAGACCATCCTGGCCAACATAGTGAAACCCCATCTCTTCTGAAAATACAAAAATTAGTTAGGTGTGGTGGTGCATGCCTGTAGTCCCAGCTACTCAGGAGGCTGAGGCAGGAGATCAATCGATTGAACCTGAGAGGCAGAGGTTGCAGTGGGCTGAGATCGTGCCACTCCACCCCAGCCTCGTGACAGAGTGGGACTTTGTCAGGAAGAAAAAGGGAGAGGAGGGGAAGGGGAGGTGAGGAGAGGGGAAAAGGAAGAAAGGGGAGGGGAGGGGAGGGAAGGAGAGGGGAGGCAAAGGAGAAGGGAAAGGTGAGGAGGGGAAGGGAGGAGAGGAGTTGATCTCTTAGTAGAATACAATAGTGGTTATGGGAGGCTGGGGCATAGGGAGAGGATAGAGAGAGGTTAGTTAACAGGTACAAAGTTACAGTTAGGGCTGGGCACCGTGGCTCACACCTGTAATTCAAGCACTTTGGAATGCCAAGGCAGGTGGATCACTTGAGGCCAGAAGTACAAAACCAGTCTGGGCAACATGGTGAGACCCCCATCTCCGCAAAAAAAAATTAGTTGGGCATGGCAGCACGCACCTGTAGTCCTAGCTACTAGGGAAGCTGAGGTGAGATTGCTTGAGCCTGGGAGTAAGCTATGATCATGCCACTGCCCTCCAGCCTGGGTGACAGAGTGAGACCTTGTCTCAAACTGAAAAAAAAAAAAAAAAAAAAAAAAATATATATATATATATATATATATATATATATATAGTAAAAATTACCAATATTGTATACTTCTTTTCTTTTTTTGTTTGTTTTTTAGATGGAGTCTTGCTTTGTCACCTAGGCTGAAGTGCAGTGGCGCAATCTCAGCTCACTGCAACCTCCGCCTCCCAGGTTCAAGTGATTCTCCTGCCTCAGTCTCCCAAGTAGCTGGGAGTACAGGCACCTGCCATCATGCCTGGCTAATTTTTTTGTATTTTTGTAGAGACAGGATTCTGCCATGTTGACCCAGGCTGGTCTCAAACTCCTGAGCTCAGGTGATCTGCCTGCCTTGGCCTCCCAAAGTGCTGGGATTACAGGCGTGAGTCATGGTGCCCGGCCCCAATATTGTGTATTTCAAAATACAGTAGCTAGAAGTGGGGATTTTGAATGTTCTCACCCCAAAGAAACCATAAATGTATGAGGTGATGGATATGCTAAATACCTAGATTTGATTTTTTACACAATGTATACAGGTACCAAAACATCACATGGTACCCCATATTTAGGTACAATTCGAGGTTGATACAATAATAATTGTGCTTTTTGCTATTACTTTTAAAGGCAAAAACCGTAATAACTTTTGCCCCAACCTAATATTACATGTCAATTAAAAATAATTTTTTTAGGTGGCTCTCCTTGAGGTATGGGTATTTGGGGGGGAAAATGTGGGCTTCAAGAAGGCCTTGTCTAGTTCTTTTCCTGCTGTGTCCACAGGGCCTGGCATGTAGTAGGTGCTCAGCAAACATTGGTTGGTGAATGCATCAATGACCTATCTGTGCAAACCTCTATGGCTCAGGGTGTGTGTGTGTGTGTGTGTGTGTGTGTGTGTGTGCATGAGGATTTTAGGGTGCATGTGTGGTAATGAAACTGTAACCTCGATATGACCTCCCACCTTCTGGGTGACCCCTCCTCCCTCACGCTACCAGGCGCTTTCTAGGCAATATTTCATTTATTCCCCACAACGCTCTATGAGGCAAGGTCCCTTCATATCTATATAACAGTCGAGGAAACTGAGCCTCTGTGATCATCTAAGTTATATAAAATATGTTCACAAGTGAAAACCGCATTAATAAGCAGAAAAGGACCTCTTCCTTCTCCCACCCACCCACCGCTTACCCAGACCCTCCCCTTCCCTAAGCTGGGTCTCTCGGGACTCTCTTCTTTCTTTTCTATAAAATACAGCCAGGGGTTACCCAGGCTGGTCGCGAACTCCTGGCCTGAATTTATGCTCCCACCTTAGGCTCCCAAAGTGCTGCGATCAGAGGCAGAAGCCACTGCACCCAGCTCCCCCGGGACTCTTCAGGAGTCGCTGCGCAGGGCCTAGGCCGAGGGCGCACAGCGCGCAGGAAGCAACTCAGAGAGCAATGCCGCCCCCCCACCACACACACACACCTCGGGAGCCCACCACCAGTTTATCCCCAGGCGCTGAAACCACCACGGCCAGGGCGAGTGCCGGGAAATTCCCAGCGGGTGGCTTGCCCGGCGGGAGGCCAGCGAGGCGGTCTAGGCTGGTCCGGGGAGTGCACGCGGCTGCTCGCGAATTGGTCGCGGCTGGAACGGTGGCGGCGAACAAAGGGTTAAGGGGGCGGGCCGAGCGGCAGGGGCGGGGCCGGGATCTCGGCCGCACCTGGCTCCCCCGGTTCCCAGCTGCGACGCCTCCTGCAGCGCCCGGAGCCGCCGCGGGATCGGGAGCTGCAGGGAAGAGCGGTGCGGGAGCCGGCACCCACCGCTGGAGGGGCGGCGACGGCGGCCGGAGCGACCTCGGGAGGCGAGCGGAGCCGCCATGGCCGAGTTCCCTTCGAAAGTGAGCACGCGGACCAGCAGTCCCGCGCAGGGCGCCGGAGCCTCGGTGTCTGCGCTGCGCCCGGACCTGGGCTTCGTGCGCTCCCGCCTCGGGGCGCTCATGCTGCTGCAGCTGGTGAGAGCGCGCGCGCGCCCGCAGGCTGGCCGGGAGCTCCCGGACCGGCCAGGGTGGGTGAGGGACTCCCGGGCTGCGTTCAGTCCTCGCGAACCTTGCGCTCCCCACCCGGGCTCACACACGCACCAACGCGCTGCGCGTACCCCGGTGGCGCTTCCAGAACAGACGCCCCCGAGATCGCCCTGCAACCCTCTCACCACTAGCCTTCCGCGTGGCGGTCCCAGCGAGCGCGTTACCTTGTTCAGAGTGTCCACTGCCTGTGCCCCATCGGGCCCCCTCCAAGGTGGTTACCGGCGGCCACAGAGAAGCCTCCACAAGAGCCACAGTCACTGCGCACAGCCCCCCCAACTTTTCCCACCCTTCCCTTCCCTCCTCCCTCTTTCTCACGCCTCTTTCTGCCAGGACAATGCCCCCAAACCTCTAGGGAACCCAGCCGGAGGCAAAGTCCACTCTCTGACCACCTTCTGCCCAGCTCCCAGCAGCTCCGCATGGCCGCACCCCGGAGCTTTCCTCAACTAATCGAGAGGGCACATCCTACCCCCCAACACGTACACTCAGGCACTACCCTGTGGGCTCCCGCGGGGGAGCCGGGCTCTTCTAGCTTTCTCTGGGTGACCCGCCAGGTTTCAGCAGGTTTGGCCGGCTCCACAGGGCCCAGATAGCTCGCCCTGCGCTGGAAGGAGGGGTTTGTGGATAGCCAAGGGCAAGACTCCTACTCTCTCCCAGAGCCCTGTACAGACCCCAACTGAGGCAGACCGGTCGGAACATCCTCCACTCCCACACCAGCCACAGACCTGGATGTTAGCTTCTTCCTCTGCCACTCTTTTGTGAGGGCCTGGAAGCTGGGTGGGTGCCCCTGAGGGCGGCTTCCCCACCAGCTGAGGGCCTGATACATTCTCAGAGGACTCAGGTGGAATTGGAGTTGGGCTGGGACTCATTTTCCTTTACAATCCAGCGAGTGGACATTTTCCCCTGTCACTGCTGGGTGCTAGCAGGGCTGCCAGGCCCAAGCTGGAGGGCAGGGTGGTTGCTTTGGTGCCAGACCCTGTGCTGAGGTCCAGTGTCCCTCTCCCGACCTCCCCAGGTGCGGGTCCCCTCCACCTGGGTCAGTGCTATGTCATTTCAGGATTTCTGAGATCTCTGTTGGCCCCCTCCCCAGCCTCTGAATCTCCTGGTGGGTTTGTTTAAAATGCAGGTTCTTGGACTCCACCCCCGGAAAAAATGTGCAATTGGAATTTGAATCTCAGGAAGTAGAGCCAGAAATCTACATTTTTAACACTTCTCCCAGAGTTTGTTTGTTTCTCTTTTGGGGCAGAGAAGATTCTATCTTCTGAGGGAAGAAATCTAGTTCCTGGAATCATTTAATTCTACAGGTGGAGAGAGCCATTGACCCCACCACTGCTAGAATGCTCAACTCTGGGCTGGTTGTGAAGGGCACAGCCTGGAGCAGCTGCCAGGCTGACCAGGGGCGAGGCAGGTGGTGTGAGAAGTGGTACAAAAGGGCAGAGGAGGAGGAGAGCAATTCCACAATCAAGAAGGCTTCTTGGAGGAGGTGGCTTCTGAGCAGAGACTTCACTGAAATCTGAGGCAGAGAGAGGCAGGAAAAGTGTGTTCCAAGGGCAGGGCACAGTGTGAGCCAAGGTGTGGTGATGAGAAAGCTGAATTAACTTGCAGGGAGTAGCCAACAGTTTGGTGATGCTGGAGTTGAAGCGCTTATTTCTGGTGTGGACAGAAGCTGTGGGCCTTGTGTCAACTCAGTGAGCTGTAGGGAGCAGGTTCTGTTCGTGGCCATAGGAGGTTTTGGAACAGAGAGATCTTGCTAGGCAGAGGATGATGGCTGGGAAGATCCCTGGGAGCGATCCCTCACCTCCATCCCTGGTGAGGTGGATCCTGAGGCTGGCCCCTGACAGGAGGATCGCTTGTGGCCAGAAGTTCAAGACCAGCCTGGACAACATATGGAGACCCTGTCTCTACAAAAAAAAAAAAAAAGGAAGGGGTGGGGGGGGGAAAGCCAGGCACAGTGGCATGCACCTGTGGTCTCAGCTACTTGGGAGGCTGAGATAGGAGAACCCCTTGTGTCTGGGAGTTCGAGGCTGCAGAGAGTAGCAATAGGGGCAATAGAGGCAACGGAAGGAATAGGAGTAAGAGGAGGATGCTGTGGGCTGCAAGGGTCTTGATAGCTTCCTCCAGAGAAGGCTTGTGTTCTTGATTGGGGCAAGGGGGGTAGAGGGGCATCCCTTGTGGGCTCAGCAGTCCAGCTCTGAGCATCTGGGTCCCATCACACAGATGTAGACATTGAGGTCTAGCCAGAAGGACTCGCCAGGGGTCCTGTCATGGAGCTTAGCACTTGGGTCTCTTGACTCTCAGGGACTGGGTGTGAAGGAAGTGGGCTCTCTTTGCCCTCTACCTGCAGTGACTTTGGGAAGGATGAGGGTCTCCCATCAGAGTTCTGAAAATGACCTGCACATTTTAGTGCCTTAGAAATCTGCTTGTTGGAGAAAGCTGCATCCTGAGCTGTTTCTCTGGCAACAGTTCCACTGGGTCTGAAATGGGGCGTGTTGGGGGATCATCCACACAGGCACTGCCATCTGCTGGGAAGCCACGATTATCTCCCATCTATCAGGTCAGCACTAGGCTCAGGCCCTTTGCCAAGGGCCTTAGATCCTTAGTCTGCCCCATTTTACAGGTGAGGAAACTGAGGCTCAGAGGTCAGTTCTTTACCCAAGATCTCACAGCCCTCCTCCACAGGAGTGATTTTTCTGACTTTTCTGGCCCATGGTCTTAATGACCATGAGCGGCTTTGCTGCTACCTGACCAGGGTCTGGCATCATAAAGGGAGTGGCATTATAAAGGGCATTATAAAGGTGGGGGCCACGGGCCCAGTGCCCACTTTCCAGGGGCTCTTGGTCAGTGAGAGAGGTACCCAGAGGATGTGCTTCTCCCAGAGGGATCAGAGAAGGCTGCACGGAGCAGGAAATAAACGAGAAGATGGAAGCTAACTCATCAAACCCGTCTGTTTCCCGGAATCTGATGAATGTTCCTGGTATGTGGGAGGAAGAGGAGGTGGGTAGAAAGGCCCCCAACTCCTGGAGGGGTTATACTTTCCATTAGGTATCAGAATGTGTCCTGAAGTAGGGGTCTCACTGTCACCCAGGCTAGAGTGCTGTGACGTGCAGCCTCAGAGTCCTAGGCTCAGGCAGTCCTTCTGCCTCAGCCAACCAAGTAGCGGAGACTGCAAGCATGTGCCACCCTGCCACCTGCCCAGCTAGGTGAGGCTTTTGATCTGTTATTCATCTGCTAAGTGGGAACTGTGTGGCCACCCCCAATCCCAGGGGGTGGGGCAAAATGGAAGGACAGAGGTGTCAAACCAAATGGCCTTACTGCCACAGAGCATTTGCACAGCTTCCATGTCCTGGGCCTCAAGGATGCCTACTAACTGTCAGGCCTCTGTATAAGCGCTGGTCTGTCCTGATCCTCCTTCTCGCTTCTTATGCCGGGAAGCCCTCCCTGATGGCCTTGGGCCCTGATGAGTCTCCTTTCTGGAAGTCTTCCTTTCCCCCCTCCAAAGCATTCTAGAACCTCCCATCCCCAAAATAAACAAGATCAGGAGACAAAGCTAGAGCCAGGTTTTGGATTTCCAGATCAAAGTGCAAGGCCCAGCTTGCCACCTCATCCTGTGCGACCCTGGAGGAGTTCCTCACCCTCTCTGAGCCTGTTTACTTATCAGTTAATCCAGATAAGATCATCCTCCCCACGGCCTGGGGAGGATTGAAAAAATTAGAAATGGGCACCTAACAGCACTACTTTATACTTACTGTAAAAAGGCTTTGGGAGCTCCTCACAACCAATCACGCCCCAGCCTCCCAAAGTGCTGGGATCATAGGCATGAGCCACCATGCCCGGCCACTCGTGTTCTGAGACTTGTCTTCCTTCCTTGTAAACTGTTGTAGAGGAACCCATAGTGTCCCTGTAGCCTCAGCTCTTTAGCTGTTTACTGATGGAATTGTTTTCTTCTTTGAAAAAAAGTACACAGATATAAGACAAAGCACTCAAATGGTAGAAAGGGTCATCATGAAAATGTAATCCCTCTCATCCCTGACTGACCACGCCCCACAGCTGCCCTCACCCCAGGCAACCACATGCCATGTGTCTCATTCCAGGGTGGGTGGATGCATAGTTCTGTATAAAACCCATATCCTCACTTAACCACAGATGGGTGCTCTCTGTGCATGTGCCAAGCCACGCTTTTCCCCCGCGGCAGTATAGCTAAGGGTATTCTATATCAGCACACAGCCAGCTGTGTCTGTTTTTCCTACCTTTATTTCCTTCCTTCCTTCCTTCCTTTTTCTTCTTTCTTCTTTCTTTTCTTTTTTTCTCTCTCTCTTTCCCTCTGTCTCTTTTTTGACAAAGTCTTGCTCTGTCATCCAGACCGGAGTGCAGTGGTGTGATCGTGGCTCACTGCCTCCTGGGTTCAAGCTATTCTGCCCTAGCCTCCTGAGTAGCTGGGATTACAGTGGAGATGGGGTTTCACCGTGTTGGCCAGGCTGGTCTTGAACTCTTGACCTCAGCTGATCCGCCTGCCTTGGCCTCCCAAAGTGCTGGGATTACAGGCATGAGCCACCGCACCCAACCCCTAATTTCTTTAATAGGTAATATATTTACAATGCTCAAGAATAAAATAGACTGGGAAAAGTGCAGTGAAAAATGTGTTCCCTTTTGGTTAGAGTTGACTCCTTCATGCCCGCTCTCAGTTTCCTATATCCCATTTTAAGACTTTCTTTAAGGAGATCGATGCGAACGTGGCTGTAGATTCCTATCTCTCCCTAGTTTATGTGGTCTCCCCAAGATATATAGTCTAGCCACATCCTTCTGCACTTTTTCTTTTACACTTAAAAAATGAGTCTTAGGAGTCTTTTTGTCTCTGTGTAGAGTGCAATTGCTTCTTTCTTTACGGCTTCTGTCGTATTCCATCATGCAGCTGTGGTGTGACTGTGTGGTGACTGCTTTTGTTGACAGACACTTTGGGTTCTCCATTCCTTTGCTACTGGATACTCCGCTGCAAGAAATGCCACCAAGTGCATCTGTACGATACAGTTCCAGAAGTGGGGCTACTGGGTGAGAGGGTAGATGCATTTGGGATTGCGATGTAGATTGCCAAATGCCCTCCGGAGAAGACACACCCCTCCTGCCCGGAATGTGGGCCTCCTGGAATGTGCCTGTTCCCACAGCCTCCCAACATGGTGATTTAACACACTTCTGAATGTGCCCCAATCTGATAGATCAAAATGACAGGCCAGTGTAGTAGTATTTTCATTTCTCTCTCTCTCTCTGTTTTTTTTTTTTTTTGAGACAGTCTCACTCTGTCATGCAGCGTGGAGTGCAGCTGTGTGATCTTGGCTCACTGCAACCGCTGCCTCCCGGGTTCAAGTGATTCTCTGGCCTCAGCCTCCTGAGTAGCTGGGATTACAGGTGTGCGCCGCCATGCCCGGCTAATTTTTGTATTTTTAGTAGAGACGGGATTTCGCCATGTTGGCCAGGCTGGTGTCAAGCTCCTGTCAAGCTGGTGTCAGGTGATCGGTCTGCCTCAACCTCCCAAAGTGCTGAGATTAAAGACATGAGCCACTACATGCAGCCTATTTTCAATTCTCCTATCAATGAGGTTGACCTTTTAAAAAATGTGTTTGGGTTTCTGTTTGTTTGTTTTTGAGAAAGGATCTCATTCTGTCACCCAGGCTGGAGTGCAGTGGCACCATCAGTACTCACCACGACCTCCTGAGCTCAAGCCATCCTACCACCTCAGCCTGCCAAGTAGCTGGGACTACAGGTGCTTCTTACCATGCCCAGCTAAGTTTTGGTAGAGACATGGCCTCACTATATTGCCCAGGCTGGTCTCTAACTCCTGGGCTCAAGCGATCCTCCTGCCTCGGCCTCCCAAAGTGTTGAAATTATAAGTGTGAGCCACCACACCGGGCTCTAAAAGATGTTTAAGAGCCATTTGTATGTCCTTGTCTGTTTGTATTCTTTGCTCATTCTGCTGAGTTGTTGTTGGTCTTTGTCTTAATAATTGCTAGGAGTTCTGGATTATTTGCAAGTATTTTTTTCCTAATTTGTTTCTTTTCCTGGGGATCCCCCCGCTCCATGGTGTTTTTTGTTTTTGTTTTTGTTTTTGGTTTTGGTTTTGGTTTTGGTTTTTTTTGGCCATGCAAAATGTTTAGTTTTTTTGTTGCTGAATTTCTTTATTTCATTCCTCTTCCTTTTTTCTTTCTGGTTTCTGGAAATTGAGTCATAGTCCAGTCTTTTTTTTTTTTTTTTTTTTTTTTTGAGACGGAGTTTCGCTCTTGTTACCCAGGCTGGAGTGCAATGGCGCGATCTCGGCTCACCGCAACCTCCGCCTCCTGGGTTCAGGCAATTCTCCTGCCTCAGCCTCCTGAGTAGCTGGGATTACAGGCACGCGCCACCATGCCCAGCTATTTTTTTGTATTTTTAGTAGAGACGGGGTTTCACCATGTTGACCAGGATGGTCTCGATCTCTTGACCTTGTGATCCACCCGCCTCGGCCTCCCAAAGTGCTGGGATTACAGGCTTGAGCCACCGCGCCCAGCGATAGTCCAGTCTTTTTCACTCCAGTTGTATCTGTCTAGAATGTATTAACATTGTTACATGTTTGTTACATTGTTAGCTTTTATTGTGATAGATAATACAGGTTTCCCACTTACTAGTTTCTTTTTAAAATTAGCTTACTTATGTGATATATACAAGTCCATCAATGGGGACTGGTTTAGATAAATTATGATACATCTTTGCAGTGGTGTGTAGTGAGTAAAAAGATATCTCCCTACTCCTCAAAGAAGACAGTGCAACAGCTCTGTGTAATGATGGACAATCTCCAGGCTACATATTTAAGTGAAAAAAGCAAGGTGCAAAATTGTAGCATGCTATCATTTGTGTGGAAGAAATACACAGACAAAAGACACTTATCTGAAATGCACGCGCATGCGTGCGCGCGCGCGCGTGTGTGTGTGTGTGTGTGTGTGTGTGAAGTCCCTGGAGACACATAAGAAACCACTCTTGAACCAGGTGGAGTGGTTCACAACTGTAATCCCAGCACTTTGAGAGGCCAAGGCAGGCAGATCATCTGAGATCAGGAATTCAAGAATAGCTTGGCCAACATCATGAGACCTCTTCGCTACTAAAAATACAAATAATAGCCTGGCATGGTGGCATGTGCATGTAGTCCCAACTATTCGGGAGGCTGAGGCACAAGAATCACTTGAACCTGGGAGGCAGAGGTTTCAGTGAGCTGAGATTGTGCCACTGCACTCAAACCTGGGTAACAGTGCAAGATTCTGCCTCAAACAAACAAAATCCACTCTTGGCTGCTCCCCTGGAGAAGAAGTTGAGTATCAAATGGAAGACATGCTGAATACGCTATTTGGTTACCTATCATGTCCTATATATTACCTCTTTCTTTCTTTCTCCCTTTCTTTCTTTTTTCTTTTCTTTTCTTTTCTTTTTTCTTTCTTTTTTTTTGAGATGGAGTTTCGTTCTTGTTGCCCAGGCTGGAATGCAATGGCACGATCTCGGCTCACTGCAACCTCTACCTCGCAGGTTCAAGCAATTCTCCTGCCTCAGCCTCCTGAGTAGCTGGGATTACAGGCATGCACCACCACACTTGGCTAATTTTTGTATTTTTAGTAGAGATGGGGTTTCACCATGTTAGTCAGGCTACTCAAACTCCTGACCTCATGATCCACCCACCTCAGCCTCCCAAAGTGCTGGGATTACAGGCATGAGCCACCAAGCTCAACCTGTATTACATCTTTCAAAGATAAAATTACATTTAAAACTTTGAAATAAATGAAAATATTTAGTAAAAAACAATAGGGCCAGGTGTGGTGGCTCACACCTGTAATGCCAGCATTTTGGGAAGCTGAAACAAGAGGATCACTTGAACCCAGGAGTTCAAGACCAGCCTGGGCAACAGAGCAAGATCTTGTCTCTACAAAAATTAAGAAATTATCCAGTGTGGTGGTGTGCACCTGTCCCAGCTCTTGGGAAGAAGGATCGCTTGAGGCCAGGAGTTCAAGGCTACAGTGAGCTGTGGTCATGCCACTAGAGTCCCACCTGGGCAACAAGAGTGAGACGCTATTGCTAAAAATAAAAAATAGTATAGGTTTGTGGATATGGCAAAAGCGATGAAGGTGGCACTTGAATGTCCTCAGGCCCAGAGAGAGAAAGGCAGTTTCCCAGGATCACACGGCAGGGAGCAATAGCCTTGAGTTCAGTGTTACAGCTGAGGGACCTTGGGTAATTTTCCCAACCATCTGCGAATGGAAAGAGGACAGGTGATGGTGATAAAGTCTCCTGGGCTGTTGCTATTAGCCTGGCAGGGACAGGCATTTGGTCACTCCTTATCAGCTGGTGAGTTGTTTGTGGCAGAATTCGGTGAGGACGAGGGCCCTGATTTCCCACTCAGAGGTTGTCTGAGGGATCCCCATGGCTGCTGGTGGCCCAGGTCTCCATGGTGATCGGGAACCTGCGTGGTGGTGGGGGCTGTCTTTCTTGGCAGTCCAGTGGGCTGAGCCCTGATTGTGACAGAAGCCAGGCCCTGCCCTTTGCTGTTGGACTGGGTTGGTCCCTCCTGTTTGTCCAGTGAGGAGAGGCCAGGGGGGTACCCCAGAGTCTCTAAGGAAGTTGTGGGCAGGGAGACAGGTCAAAGGTCAGGCAGGGCCCAAAGCCTGAGCTGCTAGGGAACAGACCCAGGCCTTTTCTGGGTTGTTCTAGCTTTTAACTGGGGCCGGGATCAGATACCAGATAAGCTTTTTGACGTCTACCACTCTGTGTGAGGGTGTCAGGATGGGAGCGCTGCCCCCGTCCCCTCAATTTTTTGTGAGACAGGGTCTCACTCTGCCACCCAGGCTGGAGTGCAGTAGTGCGATCATGGCTCATTGCAGCCTTCACCGCTCGGGCTCACATAATCCTCCTGCTGCAGTCTCCCAAGTAGCTGGGACCACAGGCATGTGCCACCATGCCTTGGTAATTTTGTTTTTGTTTTGTTTTGTTTTTTTGAGACCGAGTCTCACTCTGTTGCCCAGGCTGGAGTGCAGTGGCGCGATCTCGGCTCACTGCAAACTCTGCCTCCCAGGTTCAAGCGATTCTCCTGCCTCAGCCTCCTGAGTAGCTGGGACTACAGGCTCACATCACCACACCCAGCTAATTTTTGTGTTTTTAGTAGAGAAGGGGTTTTACCATGTTATTCAGGCTGGTCTGGAACTCCTGACCTTGTGATCCATCCACCTTGGCTTGCCAAAGTGCTGGGATTATAGGCGTGAGCCACCGTACCTGGCCTTGAGATGGGAATCTTGCTTATTTAATGTTACCCAGGCTGGTCTCAAATTCCTGGGCTCAAGCATTCTGCCTAGCTCAGCCTCCCAAAGTGCTGGGATGAGCCACTGAGTCCGGCTGGGAAGACTTCTCTACAGCCCTGAGGGGAGTCCCCACAGCAAGGATGAGGTGGTAGTGGCTCCTTGACTGCAAGTACACGTGGGAGCTGCAGGACTCGCTGGGGGGTCTTCGGGTGGCCCAGCCACTAGGGTTGGTGTGCTGCAACCTCTCCTGCCTTTGGCATTGGCACGCTCTCTGCTCTGAGACCCAGGACTCAGGAATAACAGGCCAAATGATGAACGCCCTGGAGGAGGACCAGGTCTGAGGTCCCGCCTCCAGCATCGTCCTCCTGCCATAGCCCCAGGAAGCAGGGCCCCCTCTGGAGGTGCGGGTGGGGTGGCCATGGCCTGGGGTGGGGACCCTGGCTGCCAAGCTTCCTGCTGCATTCCCAGGGCCTAGAACAGCGCCTGGCACAGTTTAATGACTGAATGACTCCATTTTGTGACTTCCATGCCCATTATTTTCCAATGACAAAAAGGGAGCTTAGGGCTGTTCAGGTCTAGGTGGGTCTGGGACTGGGTTCCAAGTCTGTTCCCACCTTCCTGGAGAGCGAGGATGACTCCAGGATCCTCGAATGCAGGAGTGCACGGCATGGGAATTCCAAGGTGCCCTGTCCCAGCCCTCCCTCTGACATAGGGTGGGGGTGGTGTGTGGCTGTGTCGTGGCCAGCTCAGGCAATGGGAGCCTCTGTCCCCTGCCCCTTTGTCTCGTGTGACACAATGGGTGGCTTTTTGTCCCCATAAAGTCCCATTCACTGTAGGGACAAGGGCCAGGGCGGGGGTGGGGGCCAAGCCTGGCCAGGCCGAGTTCTGAGTGTCCTTGGCCTGCCCAGATGTGTCCCCAGTGAGAGGGAACTCAGGAAGGGTCCCTCTCACTGGGGACACATTTGCCACCCTGGGCGTGGGTTTTCTGGGTGGAGCAGTGGGGGGAGAGAGGCCTGGAGCAGGGGAAGGACTCGGGGGCCAGGAAAGGGGGCTGCGGAGAGACTTGGGAGCTGTGTATGGACTCGGGGGCACTGGGTGGACTCGGGGACTGGGGAGGGACTTGGCAGCTGGGGATGGACTCGGGCTGGAAAAGGGGGCTATGGATGAACTTAGGGGCCATGGAAGGACTCGCTGCCTTGGCCCCTTAGGCGGTCGCATTGATTCCAAAACCTTTGGTATAGTCACTCATGTTTAAAAAGCTGATTTTGGCTACGTGCAGTGGCTCATGCCTGTAATCTCAGCACTTTGGGAGGCTGAGGCAGGCAGATCACCTGAGGTCAGGAGTTCGAGACCAGCCTGGCTAACATGGTGTCTACCAAAAATATAAAAATTAGCCAGGCATGGTGGTGGCATACACCTGTAGTCTCAGCTACTCGGGAGGCTGAGGCAGAGGTTGCAGTGAGCCAAGATCATGCCACTGCACTCCGGCCTGGGCAACGAGGTGAGACTCCATCTAAAAAACAAATAAATAAAAATAGCGGATTTCCACATAAAATCCAGATTTCTAGTGTCTCTTGAAAAATTAGAAACTTTGGTTACCCCAGGCCTGCATGCCCAGCAGCCACTCCAGAGACACCCCCTGCCCACCGCCCCAGCCCACTGTAGTCATTCCTGTGTCCCGCCGGCCCAGCCCACTGTGGTCATTCCTGTGTCCCGCTGGCCCTGACAGCTGCTGAGCTTGAGCTCTCGTGTCCTCCAGGCCCCGGCTGCTTTCCTGCCTCACAGCTCCTCCCTTTGGGATTTCCCGAGCCCTGAACCGTCTCACAGCCTTCACCACTGCTCACGACTGCTATGGCTTTTAATGATTTCTTTCACGTGGTTTCATCTGCATGACACATCTGTGAGGTGACCAAATGTCTCTCTCCCTAGTGTCCCCCTTACCCCAGCTCCCTCACTTGTCAGATGAGGAAACAGACCAGAAAGATTAGGTGACTCTCCCAAGGCCACACAGCAAGCCCACAAAGGTCTGACAGTGCCCCGGAAGTGAGGAGGGTGAAAAGAGTTGGGGTGACTGTCTCTGCGTGACAGCTCAGTGCCCATAGGGTTAATCAAATCCCTTCCTTTAGAGCCCCTGAAGGAGGCCCATCTTCAGGAGTGTTGACCTCGGGCCACGGGGAGTTTCAGAGAACAGCGGGTCAAACGTCCCTGCTCCCATTGTGCCAGGGGGAAGACGGGGGTCTCACGGTGTGCAGGAGTCTGCCCAAAGTCTTTCAGCCCACGAGGAGCTGGGGGGGTGCGGCTCCAAGGGAGGTCGGAGGGCTGGGCTGGATTTCCAGGGCCTCCTGTGGCAGCAACACTGCAGTATCTGTCAGGTGGGTGGGGCTGGCACTGGCGTGGGTCCTTATCTGTGCCAGGGCTGTGCCTGGTGCTTGTATGTAGATACTGTCATTCTCTCAGTGAGGCCTCACACTCCCAAGGAGACACACACGCTATGACAAACGCAGGAAAGTAGGCCCAGGACGCTGACTTGAAAACCCACGTTCTTTTTTTTTCCTCAGATGGAGTCTCTCTGTCACCCAGGCTGGAGTGCAGTGGTGCGATCTTAGCTCACTGCAACCTCTGCCTCCTGGGTTCAAGCGATTCTCCTGCCTCAGCCTCCCAAGTAGCTGGGATTACACAGGCCTGCTACCACACCCAGCTAATTTTTGTATTTTTAGTAGAGATGGGGTTTCACTGTGTTGGCCAGGCTAGTCTCGAACTCCTGACCTCATGATCTGCCCGCCTTGGCCTCCCAAAGTGCTGGGATTAAAAGGGTGAGCCATGGCACCCAGCTGAAAACCCATGTTCTTAACCCCTCGGGGTGATCATGACACCTGGCCATGTCGAATATTAAGCCTATAATGGTTGCTGGTCTAAGTACCTTGTTCAAAACCACCCTAGGGCCCAGGCAGGAGGATTGGTTGAGCCTAGGAGTTCTAGACTAGCCTGGGCAACATAGGGAGACCCCATCTCTACAAAAAATAAAAAACAGCTAGGTGTTGTGGTGCACGTCTGTAGTCCCAGCTACTCGGAAGGCTGAGGTGGGAGGATTGCTTGAGCCCTGGTCAACAAAGTGAGACCCTGTCTCAAAAACAAAACAAAACCACCCTAGGTGGCAGACATGTTTCGAAGATGAAGGAAAATGAAGACAAAGGCACAGAGAGGTCAAGTCACTTACCTGAGGCCACACAGCTAGTTAAATTGGCAGGGCCAGAGCTTGAACTCAGGGAGTCCATAGGTCGCTCCTCCAACAGAACCGATGCCAGCCAGGATCACTCAGGTGAATAGGATGTGATACCCATCTACAGACTGAGAGAGCAGCTGAGAAAAACCTGTTCATTTCCTGCGGCTGCCGTAACAAAGTTCCACAAACTGGGTGTCAGAAATGTATTGTCACAATTCCTGAAATCAAGGTGTTGGCAGGGTTGCTTTCTTCTGGGGCTCTGAGGGAGAGTCTGTCCCATGCCCCTCTCCTGGCTGCTGATGGTGGCTGGCAAGCCTTGACTTACAAATGCGTCAGTCTCATCTCTGCCTCTGTCTTCACACGGTGGTCTCCCACTGTGGTTTCTGTGTCCACATTTCTCTTACAAGGACACTGGTCATTGGATTAGAGATGCCTCCAATCCAACATAACACGCGTTAACATGAGCACGTCTGCAAACACTCTGTTTTCTTTTCTTTCTTTCTTTTTTTTTTTTTTTTTTTGAGACAGAGTTTTGCTCTTGTCGCCCAGGCTAGAGTGCAGTGGCATGATTGTGGCTCACAAAAATCTCTGTCTCCTGGGTTCAAGAGATTCTCCAACCTCAGCTTCCTGAATAGCTGGGATTACAGGCACGTGCCACCACACCTGGCTCATTTCTTTGTATTTTTATTATTTATTTATTTATTTATTTTTGAGACGGAGTTTCACTCTTGTTACCCAGGCTGGAGTGCAATGGCGTGATCTCGGCTCACCGCAACCTCTGCCTCCTGGGTTCAGGCAATTCTCCTGCCTCAGCCTCCTGAGTAGCTGGGATTACAGGCACGCGCCACCATGCCCAGCTAATTTTTTGTATTTTTAGTAGAGACACTGTTTCACCATTTTGACCAGGATGGTCTCGATCTCTTGACTTCGTGATCCACCCACCTCGGCCTCCCAAAGTGCTGGGATTACAGGCTTGAGCCACCGCACCCGTCCTATATTTTTAGTAGAGATGGGGTTTCTCCATGTTGCTTAGGCTGGTCTCAAACTCTTGGCCTCAGGTGAGGTCACCCACCTCAGCCTCCCAAAGTTCTGTGCTGGGATTACAGGCATGAGCCACCGGAGTCCCACTCTGTCACCCAGGTTGGAGTGCAGTGGTGTGATCTCAGTTCACTGTAACCTCTGCCTCCTGGTTCAAGTGATTATCCTGCCTCAGCCTCCTGAGTAACGGGAACTATAGGCACATGCCACCACACCTGGCTATATTTTTAGTAAAGACAGGCTTCTCCATATTGGCTAGACTGGTCTCGAACTCCTGGCCTCAAGTGACCCACCCACTGTGGCCTCCCATACTGCTGGGATTACAGGTGTGAGCCACTGTGCCTGGCCAGACCCTGTTTTCAAATAAGGCCACGTTCCCAGGTACTAGGGGTTAGAACTTGAACATATTTTGGGGAAAGCATTGCAAACCACAAGAGACGAGGAAAAACTTCCCCCAAAGAGTCAGTGAAGGGCATGCACCCTGCAGGAACCTGGCCTGTGTGGCCGTCAGCATTGGCAGCTTCTGGGGAAATGGTAATAACAGGGTTGTGCTGGAGCAGGGAGTGCCTGTTGGTTGGCATTTGTGATGATTCGCCTCTCCGATCCTGCAGGTGCTTTTAACAAAGACCATCTCTCTATTGCCCTGTTGTTTGGAAAGTCTTTGAAGATGCAAAGGTCCTTTTTGACACTGCAGTATTCATATATATATATATATATATATATATATATATATATATATATGTTCCTAATCCAAATTCTTCATGTTTTGAGAAAAAAATAATAAAAGGCCCCATGCCCTTGAAATTTCCAGGCAGTTCCCTTTGTTTACCTGCCAGATCTCAGAGAGCTGGGAAGGAGGGAAGGATGCCGTTTGGCTGTGTGCATAGGAGACAGGGAGCTGTTCGTGTAGACACCTCCAGAGAAACGCGGGACAGATAACATATAAGCAAGAGAGACCTACAGGCCCGGGGTGAAGGCAGAGTTCTATTCCCAGATGCCCACGTGGCCCCCTCCCTGCCCTCCCTCTTCTCCCTAGGTCTTTGTTCATCATCGCCTTGCCAGTGAGATCTTTCTTGGCCCCTTATCCAGAATCGCGACCGTGACCCCGTTGCCCCTCCTCCTTCTCCTCCCCCGTCTCCATAGACATTTCTTAAATGTATGAACCACAGAGACGCCCACAATGAGGCCTATGCTGGGTGCCCAGTCCTGAGCAGGGTCTCTCTAGGGGGACCGGTCGGGGGTCTCAGGGACCAAGAGAAACCAGTCTGTCTGGTTCAAATGCAGGAATGGACCTTTCTTGTTCTAGGGCAGAAACCGAGGCGGCTCCCCAGGCACAGAGCCAGGCAGCCAGGCCAGAAGGAACGGCAGAAATTCCCACTGCTTATCACTGGCTTCATCTACTGGACTCTGATCCGGAAAGCAGGGGTGGGGCTGGAGCGCAGCGCAGGACAGAGCAGGGGCTGGGGGAGCCTGGGTGCCCAGCCCGGCCTTGCTCTTGGAACCGGCTGCAGTGTCCTCATTTTTACACTTCAGTAAATAACTCATAGCAGCACAGGTTCCATGGACGCACAGGTCTGCGTTCCTATCCTTCCCTATCCTTTAAAAAAAAAATTTTTTTTTTTTCTCTTTTTAAGAAGGAGTCTTGCTTTGTCCTCAGGCTGGAGTACAGTGGCACGTGATCTCAGCTCACTGCAACCTCTGCCTCCTGGGTTCAAGTGATTTCCCTGCCTCAGCCTCCCGAGTAGCTGGAACTACAGGCACACGCCACCATGCCCGGCTAATTTTTTTTTTTGTATTTTAGTAGAGACGGATTTCGCCACATTGGCCAGATGGTCTCGATCTCCTGACTTTGTGATCCATCCGCCTCACCCATAGATTACAGGCGTGAGCCACCGCGCCCTGCCAAAATTTTTATTTATTTTTTGAGACAGGTTCTCTCTCACCCAGGCTGGAGTACGGAAGTGCAGTCATGGCTCACTGCAGCCTTGACTTCTCAGGCTCCGTTGATCCTTCCACCTCAGCCTCCCAAGTTAGGACCACCAGCTAAATTTTGTATATTTGATAGAGATGGGGTTTCCCTATGTTGCCCAGGCTGATCTTGAACTCTTGAGCTCAAGTGATCCACCCACCTCAGCCTCCCAAAGTGCTAGGATTATAGGCAGGCGCCACCAAGCCCAGCCTCCAGCCCTGCCCTTTACCCACAGTGACCACAGGGACATCTCCTGAGCTTCCATTTGGAAGGTGAGGTTAACAAATAGAACATTTGAGGAGGGTCTGGTGATGGAAGAGTCAGTGAGTCATGTCTGGCACAGAGCGGGAGGACATTGAGTGGTCGTTGTGTCCTAGGCTGTGAGTCATGGGACAGGTGATTGATAGGCGTACCATATTGGAAACTTGAATTGGTCTTTTGTGGATTTTTGGTTCACTGCATTTTCTGACTTCCTTTTAGTTAGTTGGAAGCAAACCACATAATGGCAGTGGAGGCCCATAAGGAACTGGCTTTAAATGAAAAACTAATTGTTTATCCTGGACATGCCCAGTTCTCACCTGGAGAAGGTACGGGAGTGTGCTGCCTGAGGTGTTTCTTTTTTTTTTTTTTTGAGACGGAGTTTCGCTCTTGTTACCCAGGCTGGAGTGCAATGGCGCGATCTCGGCTCACCGCAACCTCCACCTCCTGGGTTCAGGCAATTCTCCTGCCTCAGCCTCCTGAGTAGCTGGGATTACAGGCACGCACCACCATGCCCAGCTAATTTTTTGTATTTTTAGTAGAGACAGGGTTTCACCATGTTGACCAGGATGGTCTCGATCTCTTGACCTTGTGATCCACCGGCCTCGGCCTCCCAAAGTGCTGGGATTACAGGCTTGAGCCACCGCGCCCGGCTGCCTGAAGTGTTTCTTCTCCTTCAGAACACTGACCTCCCCTGGGCTCGCCAGGTGTGGCTGTTTCTGGCAGGGTATTGTTTTGAGACATCCTGCCCTGGGTCCACACTCAGGTCCCACCCTGGCTCTGCCCCCAGCTTGATGTGTGACAGTGGGCCAGGCCCTGTGGCTCTGCCCTGGCTTCCTCGAACCCTCCCTCTCCCCCCATGCCCTCACCTGGCCTGCTTTTGGCAATGAAAGGAGAGTGCTGATGAGCAGCAGAAGCTGGCAGGTTGCTGCATGTGTGTGTGTATGGGGGGGGTCCCTGGAACTTCATCCCAGTGTGGGGAGAGCAGGGGCCAAGCCCTGGAGAGAGGGACCCTTCCCTGGGAGCTCTTTACTTGGGTTGTGGGGAGGCAAGGCTGGGGGCAGTTCACAGATGGACACCTGCTTCTTATTTTATTTCGTTAATTTAATTTTTCTTAATTTTATTTATTTTAGTTGATTTTGAGACAGGGTCTTGCTTTTGCTCAGGCTGGAGTGCAGTGGCACAGTCACCGCTCACTGTAGCCTCAACCTCCCAGGTTCAAGCGATCCTCTCTCCTCAGCCTCCTGAGTAGATGGGACCACAGGCACACCACCACCACACCTGGCTACTTTTTAAATTATTTGGTAGAAACAGGCTTCCTGTATATTGCCCAGGCTGGGGTCTTGAACGCCTGGGCTCAAGCAGTCCTCCTGCCTTGGCCTCTCAAAATGCTGGGATTACAGGCAGGAGCCACGAGCCACCGCCCCCACACTCCCACACACTTCCTCTTTTAATACACAGCACCTGTGCAGGGCAGGGTTCTGCTCTCTGTCATGGATGGAGAAATAGGATTGTTAGTTCCTAAGCACATTGTGTATTTAGTGTAAATTATGTGTTGGGCACTGGTGATAAGCAATGAACAAAAGCAGAATCTTCCTGGGAGAGCGGGGAAGGTGCTTGCTCAGCCTCACCCAGCCACACAGCCTTTGACTTCCAATCTCACGGCCCCACCTGCCACTTCCCCATTGGGCCACAGCCTTCCTGAGCCAGACCCCTGGGGGTTGGTGAGGAGTCGGAGGGAGGATTATGAAGGCCGAGGGTTCCCCTGTAGCTCAGCTACAGGCCCCCGGTCTTGTCCCTGCGTCTGGAGGGATCCACGCAGGAGCTTCTCTTCTGGTCCTCAGAGGGGGTGCCTTGGGGTGGGGTGCCCAGCAGGCACCCAGCTCTGGCTGTGCTCTGGTCCCAGGCCCTCAGGCGCTCTGGGGGCTGGCGGCCGCCCCTCGGCTGCTGGGAACGGCCAGGAGGACTTTCTCTCTGTAAAGCCTGGCAGCCAGAGGTGGGTCCTGCTCCAGCTGCTTCTCTGATCCCACTGACTTGTTTTTGGGCTGGTGTTAAGGTCACTGTGCAGCCTTGGGGCCATGTACCTAGGTGCTGGCCAGGGGAAGAAGAGGACACGTCCGTGTGTCTTGACTGGCCGCAGAGCCTCTCTCCGAAGCTAGACCCTCATGTCCCCTCCATGGCCAGGGATTCCTGAGATTGCCTTCATGGAGAAGGGAGGATACTCCAACCTAGAGCATCTCTGCCCACAAGGGGTAGGAGGGGCTGGGGAGGCCCAGGATGGCCACATGCGAGGTGCCTCTAGGGGCCTCCACAAGCTCGCTGGTCCCTGCTTCAGCTGGCCCTTTGCTGGGCTGCACCCCCAGGCAGTCTGCTGGTGAGTTGACAAACCTGCCGTCAGAGGATTCTCTGTGGCTGCAAGGGCTGGGGCCTGTGCAGTCCACCTTGGACTTCTAGTAATAATAATAATAAAAAAAACACTTCTGTTGCAGTCATTTATGTGCATGAACTTGTAGGTCCTCACAGCAGCCCTGTGAGGTAGGAATGGTCATTATACTCGTTTGATAAGCAAGGGGACCAAAGCGCAGGGTGTTTATGCCCTTGTCCAAGGCCAAGTGCATAACCTTACAGCTGGTAAGCAGAGCCGGGGTGGAAGCCAGGCAGTTGGGCTCCAGAGTCCGTGCTCTCACCCACTACCCACGCTCTGCTGAGATGCTCGGGCTCATCCTGCCACGTGGGAACGGTGTGACATGCAGGCCCCTTGGCTTCTCAGAGGCCCAGTTTCCTGTGAGATGGCAACACCTGTATAGAAGGACATCTGGGAGAGCCAGAGACTTGGGGTGTCAGGCAGGAGGTCATCCAGAGGCCCTTGTGACGTTCTCTGCTGGGCCCAGCTGGGAGGGAGGACACAGGGCTGTTGTTTTCCTGCCTCTGGGGCTCTGGTGACTTGATCTTCCTTTCAGCAGCTTTAACTGAGCCCCTGGCAAGGCCCAGGTCCTGTGCTGTGTGTGGGGACGCAGCTGTGACAGCCACAGCCCTGCCCTCGCAGAGCTCGCAGTCTGGGGAAGGGAACGATTATGGCCCTGGATGGTGGGTGCCTGGGGCGGGGGGCTCTGTGAGTGCTGAAGAGGGCTCCAGGATGCAGGCTGGCTGCATGAGGGGTGTCCTGGAGCACCTGACATCTCAGCTGAGACCTGGAAGAGGAGTAAAAGTGCAGATCAGGGCCCCAGCACAGTGGTATACCACAGAGCCAAATCAGCATTTCTTTTTAAATGTTTTTCTGTCTTTTGAGACAGTTTCACTCAGGCTCGGAGGTTGGCGTGCAATGGCATGATCATAGCTCACTGCAGCTTCCAATTCCTGGGCCCATGTGATCCTCCTGTATCAGCCTTCTAAGTAGCTGGGACAACAGGTGCGCACCACCATACCTGGCTAATTATTTAAATTATTATTTTTGAGATGGAGTTTTGCTTTTGTCACCCAGGCTGGAGTGCAGTGGTGCGATCTCGGCTCACTGCAACTTCCACTTCCCAGGTTCAAGCAATTCTCCTGCTTCAGCCTCCCAAGTAGCTGGGATTACAGCCATGCACCACCACACCCAGCTAATTTTTATATTTTTAGTAGAGATGGGGTTTCACCATCTTGGCCATGGTAGTCTCCAACTCCTGACCTCAGGTGATCTGCCCACCTGGCCCTCCCAAAGTTCTGGGACTACAGGCGTGAGCCACTACACCAGACCTTAATTTTTTTTTGTAGAAATAGGGACTTGTTTTGTTGCCCAGGCTGGTCTTGAACTCCTGGCCTCAAGCAATTATCACACCTTGGTCTCCCAAAGTGCTGACATTACAGGCATGAGCCACTGTGCCTGGCTAGTATTTCTTAGCTAGATGAGAAATGTAACCACATCCCTGGCCGACCCTGCCCTGTCTGACCCTCCTAGGTGCTGGGGCTCTTGGTGTGGGCCCTGATTGCAGACACCCCATACCACCTGTACCCGGCCTATGGCTGGGTGATGTTCGTCGCTGTCTTCCTCTGGCTGGTGACAATCGTCTTCTTCATCCTCTACCTGTTTCAGCTGCACATGAAGCTGTACATGGTGCCCTGGCCACTGGTGGTGAGTCTGGGTGAGGGTACTGGAAGTGGCTATGACAGGACCACTGTGACTTTCCCTGAAAGAAGTGGCAGGGTGCGGGGGGTTGCCTGACATCCTCACTGACCTAAGCTGGTCTGCAGAGCTAGGGGTGGAGGTGAAGATTGATGGTTCAGGGGTCCAGTTTTTTTTTCTATTTTTTTCCTTCATGACAGTGTCTCACTATGTACAGGTTAGGGTGCGGTGGCTCGATAATGGCTCACTGCAGCCTTGAACCCCTGGGCTCAGATCCTCCCATCTCAGCCTCTCCAGTAGCTAGGACTACAGGCACATGCCACCATGCCCTGCTAATTTTTGTTATTATTATTATTTTTTTTTGTAGAGGAGGGGTCTTGCTTTATTGCCCAGCCTCCCAAGTAGCTGGTCTTGAACTCCTGGGCTCAAGCAGTTCTACGTCAGCCTCCCAAAGTGCTGGGATTACAGGAGTGAGCCACCACACTCAGCCTGGGTGTCCTGCTTTTCTGAGAACCATGAGCCAGGAGGGACACAGGCTTGACTTTGTCCCAGCAGGGGAGTAGAAGTGAGGGGCAGTTGAGTGGATTTATAACAGGCCATTTGGAATCTTAAAAATATTTTTCCCAGCCAGACGTGGTGGCTAATGCCTCTAATCGCAGCATTTTGGGAGGCCAAGTCAGGTGGATCACCTGAGGTTAGGAGTTTGAGACCAGCTTGACCAATATGGTCAAACCTAATCTCTACTAAAAATACAAAAATTAGCCAGGTGTGGTGGTACGCGACTGTAGTCCCAGCTTCTTGGGAGGCTGAGACAGGAAGATCGCTTGCATCGGGGAGGTGGAGGTTGCAGTGAGCTGAGATCATGCCATTGCACTCCAGCCTGGGTGACAGAGTGAGAATCTGTCTCAAAAAAAAAAAAAAAAATCCCTTTGGGGATGGTCAGAATTTGCACCTGTGTTGTGTGGGTTTGTGAGACTACCTCCCAGGCAGGTAGCCCTGTGGCTGGAGGCTGGGGCGAGCTGTCAGAAGTCGCCCAGGCCAGGGTTTCAAGAGTGTAGGACAAGCTCAGGCACTCGGCTGCCTCCAGGTGAGGCTCTGAGGCCCAGTCTCCCAGCCTGTCTGCTCTCGGCCAGGCATCCCAGGTTTGCACCAGGACACAGGGCTGAGAGCGGACATGGGAAGTACCCTGGCCAGACGCACAGAAAGCTGCTGTTTTTTTTTTTTTTTTTTTTTTTTCCCTCTGACCCGGAAAACCCCTGCAGCTGGGGTCTGAGGCTTTCAATGAGAAGAGAGGCAAGAGAGGCACATGATTGTAAGACAAGCAAGGCTGGGACTAGGCGGCATTGTTTGGAATTCAATGACTTTTTAAACCGAGGAAACGTGAGTCATCCTCAAGACAGAATGGGTTTGTTAGATCTCCACATCCCTGGCAGAAACAGGCAGCGTTTGCAGGGGTCTCTGGGCTTGCAGGAAAGATTTGGGGGCGAGGAGGTGGCGGCCTGACTTCCGGGCCCAGGGTCCACCCCCTCCCTCATGTCCCAGGAGCCTCTAAGAGAGAAATCTCCGGAGATAAAAGCCTGTGTGTCTTTTAGATGAAGACTTGGGGCTCAGCCTTGGCCGTCAGTGGAAGGAGGCTCCCTCTGCCACGACGGCAGGGCATTGCTTGTGCTTCTGGACCCTCCACAAATGGGGCAAAGAGGGTTTAACTGCATTGAGAGAAGGCTGGATTAGCATGGCCAACTTGGGATTTTCTGGCATGGGGGCTACAGACCCCTACTGGATCCAGGCAAGATGTGTGAGTGAATTGGGTCAGGAACCCAGCACCCATCTGCCCATCACGAGCTGCCTCTATAGTCACTTCATCTGTTGCTAGTAGGAATGCAGCCCCTTGGCACAAAATCTTTTGATATCTTAAGATTTTTAAAAAATTTTTGAGACAGAGTCAAAAAAAAAAAAAAGAGAGAGAGAGAGAGAGACAGAGTCTCACTCTGTCACCAGGTGCCAGGCTGGAGTGCAGTGTTGCAATCTCAGCTCACCGCAACCTCCGTCTCCTGGGTTAAAGCAATTCTCCTGCCTCAGCCTCCTGAGTAGCTGGGACTACAGGCGTGTGCCACCATGCCCAGCTAAGTTTTGTATTTTTTAGTAGAGATAGGGTTTCACCATGTTGGCCAGGATGGTCTTAATCTCTTGACCTTGTCATCCACCTGCCTTGGCCTCCCAAAGTGCTGTGATTATAGGCATGAGCCACTGCGCCCGGCCCCAAGAATTTTTTTTTTTTTTCTTTTTTTAAGACAGAGTCTCATTCTGTCACCCAGGTTGGAGTAGTGGCGTGATCTTAGCTCACTGCAACCTCTGCCTCCCGGCTTCAAGTGATTCTCTTGCTTCAGCCTCCTGAGTAGCTGGGATTACAGATGTGCACCCATCACTCCTGGCTAAATTTTGTATTTTTAGTAGAGAAGAGGTCTTACCATGGTGACGAGGCTGGTCTTGAACTCCTAATCTCGTGATCCACCCGCCTCAGCCTTCCAAAGTTCTGGGATTAAAGGCATGAGCCACCACACCCAGCCAAGATTTTTTTTTTTTTTTTTGAAAGAAAGAAGGAAAGTGGAAGGAAGGAAGGAAAGACAGAAAGAAAAAGAAAGAAAGGAAGGAAAGAAAGAAAAAGAGAAAGAAAGAGAAAGAGAGAAAGAAAGAGGAAGAGAAAGAGGGAGAAAGATCGGGAGTCTTGCTGCATTGGCCAGGCTGGAGTGCAGTCTAAAAATGGGTATTAAAAACCTCTTTTATGCCAATAATTGTGCTTGACTACAGCAACAGGAAGGAGTAAGGGAGGATGATAACAAACAAGCAGCCGCTAAGATTTTTTTAATATGAACATTTTACGTGAAGTCTTCGGATTTTCATGAAATCTAATTTTAAAATGTTGCTAATTTTTATTTTTATTTTTATTTATTTATTTATTTTTTTTTTTTGAGACGGAGTTTCGCTCTTGTTACCCAGGCTGGAGTGCAATGGCGTGATCTCGGCTCACCGCAACCTCCGCCTCCTGGGTTCGGGCAATTCTCCTGCCTCAGCCTCCTGAGTAGCTGGGATTACAGGCACGCGCCACCATGCCCAGCTGATTTTTTGTATTTTTAGTAGAGACGGGGTTTCACCATGTTGACCAGGATGGTCTTGATCTCTCGACCTCGTGATCCACCCGCCTCGGCCTCCCAAAGTGCTGGGATTACAGGCTTGAGCCACCGCGCCCGGCCGTTGCTAATTTTTAAAAAGTATATTGGATGAACCAAATGTTTGAGGGCCATTCGTCTGAAGACTGGTTTTTTTTTGTTTGTTTTTTGAGACAGTCTCGCATTGTTGCCTGGGATGGAGTGCAATGGCACGATCTCGGCTCACTGCAACCTCCGCCTTTCAGGTTCAAGTGATTCTCCTGCCTCAGCCTCTTGAGTAGCTGGGAATATAGGCGCCTGCCACCATGCCTGGCTAATTTTTTGTAATTTTTAGTAGAGATGGGGTTCCACTAAGTTGTCCAGGCTGGTCTTGATCTCCTGACCTTGTGATCTGCCTGCCTCGGCCTCCCAAAGTGCCGGGATTACAGGCATGAGCTACCACGCCTGAAGACTGTGAATGGGCTCTGGGGACCAAGCTTTTGGGATGAGGAATTGGGGCCTGGTTGTCAGCAGAGGACCCCTTCCTGCCAGTCTGGTTCTGTATCCAGCTGGGGCTGTCTGGTTCTCCTGGTCCTGACCTTGGCATTTGCTTGGAGCCTTGAGCTTAGGATGTGGCCCAAAGGGAGACAAAATCTCTTCCCCCTGGAGGCAGAGAGGGACAGGCGCAGCCCTGGGACCAGCCACAGAGCCAAGCCCTGCAGTGGTACCAGGGATGGTCTGGGCTTGGCTGTGGGCCACACTTGGAGGAGTGGCCTGTATTTCTTTAGCTGGTACAGAAAGATGGGTCATGGATTGGTCTCTTTCTTTGAGGAATGGGTCTGCACTGATCCTACCCCATCACTGAGGCCTTCCTGTCATTCCCCTCCCCCAGCCTCAGGTGTGTTCATGCTCCCTGCTCAGCAGCCTTCCTGGGGACCTCCAGCTGATGGGCTGACTCCCTGGAAACCTCGGCCTCTTGAGGCCTTGTCAGTGGTCCCCAGGTGTTTTGTGTCCCCATCCAATGGCTACTCAAGGGGAGTGCCAGTGAGAACCAGGAGGCCCCAACTGTTGGTCTCTTTGTGTTTTTTTTTTTTTTTTTTTTTTTTTGCTTTTCGGGACAGGATCTTACTCTGTTACCCAGGCTGGAGTGCAGTGATCATGGCTCACTTCAGCGTCAACCTCCTGTCCCCAGGTGATCCTCCCGTCTCAGTCTCCCAGGTAGCTGAGATCACAGGCATGTGCCATCATGCCTGGCTAACTTTTTTATTTTTTATTTTTATTTTAAAATGGAGTCTCACTCTGTCATCAGGTTGGAGTGCAGTGGTACCATCTCGGCTCACTGCAACCTCCACTTCCTGGGTTTGATTCTCCAGCCTCAGCCTCCCGAGTAGCTGAGACTACAGGCATATGCCACCATGCCCGGCTAATTTTTGTATTTTTAGTAGAGACGGGGTTTCATCATGTTGGCCAGGATGGTCTTGATCTCTTGACCTCGTGATCCACCTGCTTCGGCCTCCCAAAGTGCTGGGATTACAGGCATGAGCAACCACGCCTGGACAACATTTTTATTTTTTGTAGAGATGGGGCCTCCCTATGTTGCCCAGGCTGATCTCCAACTCCTGGGCTCAAGTGATCCTTCCACTTCAGCCTCCCAGAGTGCTGGGATTACAGGGATGAGCCACCATGCGTGGCCTCTCTTTGTGTCTGAAGCCTTTTCTCTCCCCATTCCCTACCTCCATGTCCTGCAGTTAATGATCTTTAACATCAGCGCCACTGTTCTCTACGTGACTGCCTTCATCGCCTGCTCTGCAGCAGTTGACCTGACGTCCCTGAGGGGCACCCGGCCGTATAACCAGCGTGCGGCTGCCTCGGTGAGTCCGCTTCCTGGGCCCCCTCAGTGGTCTGCAGGGTCTCGGCCCCAGGACTCATGCTGCTCGCTTGGTCTGAAGCCAGGCACCTGCCACCTCCTGAGTTGTCACCTGAATGCTCAGTGGGTCTCAGAGGGGAGCCAGACTGCTTCCAGGCTTCCGTAATTAACAGTGGGGAGTGGTGTGTGGTGGCCAATGGAAGTCTGGGGTTAACTTTTTTTGAGAGGGAGTCTTGCTGTGTCGCCCAGGCTAGAGTGCAGTGACATGATCTCAGGTCACTGCAACTTCTGCCTCTTGGGTTCAAGTGATTCTCCTGCCTTAGCCTCCTGAGTAGCTGGGACTACAGGTGTATGCTGCCACGCCAGCTAATTTTTTTGTATTTTGTATTTTTTTTTTTTTTTTTTTTTTTTTTTGGGAGATGAAGTCTCACTCTTTCGCCCAGGCTGAAGAGCAGTGGCGCAATCTCGGCTCACTGCAACCTCCACCTCTTGGGTTCAAGCGATTCTCCTGCCTCAGCGTCCCAAGTAGCTGGGACTACAGGTGGAGGCCACTATACCAAGCTAATTTTTATATTTTTAGTAGAGATGGGGTTTTACTATGTTGGCCAAGCTGGTCTCGAACTCCTGACCTTAGGTGATCCACATGCCTCGGCCTCCTGAAGTACGGGGATTACAGGTGTGAGCTACCACACCTGGCCTGGGATGACTATAGAAACTTGTGAATCAGTTGTGCCACACTGACTTAGGGTCATGTGCCACCTTGGAGAATGTGAAAAACTGCATGCTCTCCCTCTGACAAGTGCACGTGCAAAAGCCTTTTGGTTTCTGGGAGAGTCATAGGCTGTCCCATGAAACCCAAACTCTGGGACCATGTCAGGTGGCCAGTGAAGTGACTGCAGTCCCCTCCACGCCTGTCACTCTTCACTCCACAGGCCTTGCACACCATCTCCTCCCAGGATCCTGACACACCACCAGTGAGGGAGAGGAAAGGACTACCAGTCCCTTTTGATAGACAGGAGGCTCCCACTCAGAGAAGTTGAGTGCCAGGCCTGGAGCCACGGCCCAGCCCAGGAGAGGGCAGGGCCTCGACTAGCCTTCATTTGGGTTCCGTACTCTTCCTGACAAGGGCAGTTTTGAAATCAGCAAATTCAGTGATGGGTACAGAGTGGGGAGCTTCTGAATGTGGCTGCAGGTTTGAGTATAGAGGAGTGGAACTGGTTCTAGAAAATTCCTAGGGTGGCCTTTGAATGTTGTCTTTTTAGAACTAAATTCTTGTGAAACCCTGTCTCTACTAAAAATACAAAAATTAGCTGGGTGTGGTGGTTCGTGCCTATAGTCCCAGCTACTCGGGAGCTTGAGGCAGAAGAATCCCTTGAACCCAGAAGGTGGAGGTTGCAGTGAGCCAAGATCGTGCCACTGCACTCCAGCCTGGTGACAGAGCGAGACTCTGTCTCAAAAAAAAAAAAAAAAGAAAAAGAAAAAACTAGAATTAAATCCTTGCTATGTGTCCCCTCTGTCACTCTTACCTTCTCCTTCATTACCCTCATCACAATCTGAAGGCCTGCCTGTGGTCCTTAGCTGTTTCCCGTGTTTGGAAGGTAATGTTGGCATCCCTGGATGCTGGTGCTCATCAGCTCCACGTTAAACAGCTGTGAAATGCATCTGGCTAAGTGTGAGATGGTGTGGCTGCCACAGTTCTTCCTGTCTGGGCCTGAGATCTGTTTGGAACTTGTGTCACTGTCACCCTCTCGCTCCTTAAGCCCTTCTCGCCTCTTTTTCAGTTCTTTGCAAGTTTGGTGATGATCGCCTATGGAGTGAGCGCCTTCTTCAGCTACCAGGCCTGGCGAGGTGTAGGCAGCAATGCAGCTACCAGTCAGATGGCTGGTGGCTATGCCTAAACAACCTGTGCCATGGCCCCCTCTGGGGCTGAAGCCGCTGCTGGGTCACAGAGCAGGGTCACCCTGCAAGCCTGAAGCTGGGGAGCCCTGCACAGAGTCAGCCCTGCAGGGACTATACTTGCTCCTCTCTGCCCATCAGACAAGCTCGCACAGCACTAAGGAAGCAGGCCCAGGCTGGCAGGCATCTGGGCTTGTGGGAGACCAACCACGGAGACCTCCTCTCCATCCCCCTTATTCAGTGGAAGGTGACGGGGGAATCTGAGGCTGTGTCTCTGCCTTGTCTTTAGAGGACTTCAGCGTCCCAGGCTGGGGCCCACCCTTCTCACCAGCACTAAATGCACTAACAAGGACTCTAGACCTGTAGCCCCAGACCTGTGGTAGCGTAAGCCTAACAGGCAACATGTAGGACCTTAGTCTTTGTTCCAGGAGAGCTGAGAAAGCTCGTGAAACCATTCTCCTTCCTTTAAACACAGTTCCGACCCATCTCTCCCTGGAGCCAACCTGTACAAAGCGGATTATGATTGTTGACAGCATGGTCTTCCCTCCCTGCATTTCAGACACACCAGTTACTGAAAGCAAATCAGTTTTCAGTGACTTCCCAACGCTGAGAAGCCTGGCCAGGTTTCCTTCCCTTTCCCAAGCCTCTCTCTTTAATACTCCCTTTGGGTGAAGCTAACATCAGTGCCAACTGCCTCCCCGACCCTGCTGATTAGGCACACGGGATGCAAAGGAGGGAGGGAAGCAAGGCCTTGCCTGGCGAGTTGTCCTGTGGTTGGTGGTGACTTTGTTTTTTTGTTTCGTTTTTATAAAAATAAAGATGAGAAAAATTATTTGGACAAGATGTTGGGGAATCATTTTGCAGCTGCTTATAACCTCCAGGAGGCCTGAGCTTGACTGTGTAAGATGCCTGCCGCAGGGCAGTTCACGATCTGCAGTCCTTCAGCACCACCTGCCAACCCTTTGCCCGGAGGCTGCCTCCACTTCCCTCTTGCTGTATCTGGAGCAGTCCTAGTTTATGCTGTTTGTGCTGTTGTAAGTAGAACAGCATGGCCTTTTATTCTCACAAGTGTCTCAGTTTGGCAATAACTTAGCCACCCTTGCTTTGGACAGGTTAGGTGATCTTACTGAATGAAAGATTTCAACAATATCACCTTCCTTGAAAGTCTGTGAAGCTCAGAGGTCATATATCAAGGTGGCCAGCCATGCTGCATGCTCAGAGCTGGTGGGGACAGCAGAGGAAAGCAACTGAGTACTCCCGAGCTGATTTTTCCAACACCACAGAGCAGTGTTCCCTCAACAATAAGGTAAAAGCGTTTCTAGACACCTTCTGGTCCCTTTCTGTTATTTTTTTTGGAGATGCAGTCTCACCGTGGTGCCCAGGCTGGAGTGCAGTGGTGCAATCTTGGCTAACTGTAACCTCTGCCTCCTGGGTTCAAGCAATTCTCCTGCCTCAGTCTCCCAAGTAGCTGGTATTACAGGCGCCCGCCACCATGCCCGGCTAATTTTCGTATTTTTAGTAGAGATGGGGTTTCTCCTTGTTGGCCAGGCTGGTCTGTAACTCCTGACCCTCAGGTGATCCACCTACCTTGGCCTGTCAAAGTGCTGGGATTATAGGTATGAGCCACTGTGCCCAACCTCTGGTTCCTTTTTAAAACTGGGAATTAAAATGTAACTAAGTTCAAATAGTTGCAGATGAGCTACTCCGTTATTAAGGGATGGGGGATTAAGTCCAGTACCTGTGTCCTAGTCAGCCTGGGACAACCCCAGTTTGTGCTGTTGTCCTGGTATAATTTGTTTTTTAAGGGACAGGGTCTTGCTCTGCTGCCCAGGCTGGATCGCAGGGCCACAACCATAGCTCACTGCAGCTTTAACTTCCCAGGCTCAAGCAATCCTCCCGCCTCAGCCTCCTGAGTAGCTCGGCCTACAGGTGCATGCCACCACAGCCAGCTAATTTTTAAGTTTTTTGTAGACACTGGGTCTCGATATATTGCCCAGGCTGGTCTCAAATTCCCAGCTTCAAGTGATCCTCCCGCCTCAGCCTCTGAAAGTGCTGAGATTATAGGCGTGAGTCACTGCACCTGGCCTTGGTATAAATATTAGTAGCATCACTGTTTAAAGTGTCTCAGAGTCTGAATAATAAATTAGTAATTCCTGGAATAAGTTGTAAGAGTTTGGTTTTAAGGAAGGGCAATGCACTTAAATGCAAAACAGCTCTCGTTGCGCAGTAGTGCTAGCGGCTTCGCGTTTCAGTACTCGGAACCAGCAGCCGCTTTTGGTGCTAAGCTGCTAGGAAGCCTCCCTCGGCGAGCTCGTTGGAGCTTGAACCCATTGTCACCCCTCTGACTTACCGGCAAAAAAACAAAACAAAAAAAACACACAAAAAAATGGTTGAAGCAGATCGCCCAGGAAAGCTCTTCATTGGTGGGTTTAATACGGAAACAAATGAGAAAGCTCTTGAAGCAGTATTTGGCAAATATGGACGAATAGTGGAAGTACTCTTGATGAAAGACCGTGAAACCAACAAATCAAGAGGATTTGCTTTTGTCACCTTTGAAAGCCCAGCAGCCGGGCGCGGTGGCTCAAGCCTGTAATCCCAGCACTTTGGGAGGCCGAGGCTGGTGGATCACGAGGTCAAGAGATCGAGACCATCCTGGTCAGCATGGTGAAACCCCATCTCTACTAAAAATACAAAAAATTAGCTGGGCGTGGTGGTTGGCGCGTGCCTGTAATCCCAGCTACTCAGGAGGCTGAGGCAGGAGAATTGCCTGAACCCAGGAGGCGGAGGTTGCGGTGAGCCGAGATCGCGCCATTGCACTCCAGCCTGGGTAACAAGAGTGAAACTCCGTCTCAAAAAAAAAAAAAAAAAAAAAAAGAAAGCCCAGCAGACGCTAAGGATGCAGCCAGAGACATGAATGGAAAGTCATTAGACAGAAAAGCCATCAAAGTGGAACAAGCCACCAAACCATCATTTGAAAGTAGAAGACGTGGGCCGCCTCCACCTCTAAGAGGTCTTAGAGGTGGAAGAGGAGGAAGTGGAGGAAGCAGGGGACCTCCCTCACGGGGAGGACACATGGATGACGGTGGCTATTCCATGAATTTTAACATGAGTTCTTCCAGGGGACCACTCCCAGTAAAAAGAGGACCAGCACCAAGAAGTGGGGGTCCTCCTCCTAAGAGATCTGCACCTTCAGGACCAGTTCGCAGCAGCAGTGGAATGGGAGGAAGAGCTCCTGTATCACGTGGAAGAGATAGTTATGGAGGTCCACCTCGAAGAGAACCGCTGCCTTCTCGTAGAGATGTTTATTTGTCCCCAAGAGATGATGGGTATTCTACTAAAGACAGCTATTCCAGCAGAGATTACCCAAGTTCTCGCGATACAAGAGATTATGCACCACCACCACGAGGTTATACTTACCGTGACTATGGTCATTCCAGTTCACGTGATGACTATCCCTCAAGAGGCTATAGCGATAGAGATGGATATGGTCGTGATCGTGACTATTCAGATCATCCAAGTGGAGGTTCCTACAGAGACTCATATGAGAGTTATGGTAACTCACGTAGTGCTCCACCTACACGAGGGCCCCCGCCATCTTATGGTGGAAGCAGTCGCTATGATGATTACAGCAGCTCAGGTGACGGATATGGTGGAAGACAAGACAGTTACTCAAGCAGCCAAAGTGATCTCTACTCAAGTGGTCGTGATCGGGTTGGCAGACAAGACAGAGGGCTTCCCCCTTCTATGGAAAGGGGGTACCCTCCTCCATGTGATTCCTACAGCAGTTCAAGCCGCGGAGCACCAAGAAGTGGTGGCCGTGGAGGAAGCCGATCTGATAGAGGGGGAGGCAGACGCAGATACTAGAAACAAACAAAACTTTGGACCAAAATCCCAGTTCAAAGAAACAAACAAAAAGTGGAAACTATTCTGTCATAACTACCCAAGGACTACTAAAAAGAAAAATTGTGTTACCTTTTTTAAATTCCCTGTTAAGTTCCCCTCCATAATCTTTATGTTCTTGTGAGGAAAAAAGTAAAACATGTTTAATATTATTTGATTTTATGACACTGCTTTTCAACAAGCAAATGTTAAATGTGTTAAGACTTGTTGTACTAGTGTTGTAACTTTCCAAGTTAAAATGTCCCTAAAGGCCACTTCCTATGTGATTTTTCCCAGTAAGTGAGGCAGGCAATTCTAAGATCTTCCACAAAACATCTAGCCATCTAAAATGGAGAGATGAATCATTCTGCCTATACAAACAAACTAGCTGTTAGAGGGTGGTTGGGGTATGCTACTCATAAGATTTCAGGGTGTCTTCCAACTAAAACCTCCATGATCTCAGTATGAAAAACCTGAAATCAGATGCCTATGTAAGGAAATAATCACCCAGTAAACCCAAAAATGCAAATGGATAATGCTGGCCATTTTGCCTTTCTGACATTTCCTTGGGAATCTGCAAGAACCTCCCCTTCCCCCTCCCCCAATAAGACCATTTAAGTGTGTGTTAAACAACTACAGAATACTAAATAAAAAATTTGGCCAAAACCAAAAAAAAAAAAAAAAAAAAATGCAAAACAAATTCCTAGGCAAGTTAGAGAGCTCACCCCTTATGTTTCTGGCATGAATCAAACAGCCTGTTTCAGGGGACACATTCAAGGTGCTCTGTCAATCCTAAATCTAGGCAGTTTGCATGACTTGTGTTCCACTGGGAGGAGTCCTAAGCAAGAGGACTAGGACTTCCTCACCCCAGGCCAGGTGGGACCCCCATCAAAGGTGGCACCTGATATCACAGTCTAAGTGTTTGTTGGTGGAAAGAGGCTGCTAGTTTATTTTAAAAGAAACCAGAAAGCCTACTTATAATATTAAGCAAAAACAGACTTGCCTTTTTTTCTGAGCAGAAACTGAAAAACTGGCCAGGCACAGTGGCTCACACCTGTCATCCCAGCACTCTGGGAGGCGGGTGGATCACCTGAGGTCAGGAGTTTGAGACCAACCTGACCAACATGGTGAAATCTGAAATCCTGTCTCTACTAAAAATACAAAAATTAGCTAGGCGTGGTGGTGGGTGCCTATAATGTAATCCCAGCTATTCGGGAGGCAGCCCACTCTCTGAACCCAGGAAGTGGAGGTTGCAGTGAGCCAAGATCATGCCATTGCACTCTAGCCTGGGCAATAAGAGCAAAATTCCACCCCACAGCCCCCCACCCCCACCCCGCCAAAAAAGTATGAAAAACCAATTTGCCTTTATCGTTGTTTTTTCATCATTTAATCTCTGGGACTTGTCCACTGGCCTTTTCTCAAGCAGGCAGGGTGGTCCACAGGTCTCAGCAAGGGCCCCCAAAATGCCTGGGCTATGGTAGACAGTCCCATTTATAGACAGAGCAAGGAAAGCAAGCCCAGGGGAGATGGCATTTTAAAAAGCTGGCTCTGAGTGGTTTTAAAGAGCCAAAGTGGGCTGGTGCAAGTACTGTGGCGTTTACAACTGACAGATCGGAACCAGTTGCAGGTTTCCTTGTTTCTTCTCTACTCCCATTGCTTCACTTGACTAGCCTTAAAGCAAAAACAAACAAAACCCACAAAGCAATAATGACCTGATGGCGGTGGCTACATTATAGAAAGAATAGACTCATCGAGAATGGTGGTTCTTGCAAAACACCTCAAATTTTACTCCTGGTACAAAAGCATTTAATAAGTGACAGATCAGTACAGAAAAACACAGCGCTTATAGCTTTTCCTTTAAAACCAGAATGGCCAAGTGAAAAGTCAGTACAGATTCTTATTTTTACTATTAAAAAAAGTCAAAAGGACACACTGGGAATTGGACTACTATGTTTTTTTCTTTCTAGAGATGACATACATGTTTTCTGGTAAGTAATCTAACACACACTGCACTACACCAAAGCAGACAAACAGCCAGTAAAGCTGTTTTCTACCTGCTACTCATGCTGGGCTGGACAGTGGAACACCATCTTGGTAGAAAAGATTTTGACAGGAAAAAACTGCAGTCCCTACCTAACCCAGAGAACCTAACAAACTGGCTTATACAGAAGGATTTTCAGCAGACATGCAAGCACACTAACATGCTGTAAGAATCTGTTTTAGTCTATTTCTAGCACACTGCATACACTCATTGGTGCCCAGTAACATAGGAACAAACACCAATGTAGACAGCATTTTTGCCTTCATAGCACTAACACCTAAAAAGCTCACAGCATATAATACTTTGATCTTTTACGTGGATAACCATGGAAGTTCCAAGATCACATCCACTAGGTTAGCCTGAGTATTCATCTATAAAAATATTTTTTTTTTTTTTGAAAAATAATGCTTAAAAGAGGCTTCTAGAAACAGTGGGGACTAAATCAGAACCAGAAGACAGTTTACTCTAGGACTGGAAATGTTAGGACTAAGGGTGGCTTTTCAAGTGGAGCTTTTATGCAGAGGATGTCTCTTTCTGTTCGTTCCTACAGCTGAGACAAGCTGTGATCACAGGAGATTTCAAAATCTCAAGATGAGCTAGAGTAACACCCTAGATAAACATCAGGAACCCCACTGAGGCTGAAGTACTGAAACCATGACCCATGTGAAAAAGGGGTGCAAGTGCACAAAAAGATTCATGCTGAGCCTGCTGGGACGGGGTGGTGACGGCAGGTTAGTCCACGCTCACACACCAGCATGTGTGCTGGGTGAAGGGCCCCCCCGAGGTGGAGTGCCTGACATGGGCTCACTCCAGAAGCATCTGACTCAGAAGCTCCTGAGAGAGGTGTCTACCTGAGGAGGAGAGGAATACTATGGTAAATGAATACAAGGTGTTTCGGGAGAAACAGGTCCAAGAGGGGTTAGGTCATTTTGGTTTTGACCTATCAATACTTAACATACACGAAGAGTTACATAACAGGGTCAGTCTTTTTAAGGTGTATTCTGTCATCATGAGCTGAGCCTACTGGACTGGTGACATCCAGAATGATCCCATTCATTGGCTGGAGGTAGGACCTAGTGCCGCAGATTGTTCGAGGAAGCTGGCACAGATGATGATTTGCACAACGATGTCACCACTAAGCCACTGCTTAAATCCAGTCCTCGGCCTTCTTTTTCCTATACGAGAAAACAACCAAAAGCAAGGACTAGAAAGAACCCTAGCTTAGAACCTTGCCTCTGACGTGGGAAGGCAAAGCTCAAGGTGGGAAGAGTACATAGGAAGGGAAAAGAGGTTATTGGTTATTCTGCATTTCTCTTCAGTACTAGCCTGCCCTAGTCTTACTTTATTATTTTAAAGAGGTAGGGTTTTACTCTTTCACCAAGGCTGGAGTTCGGTGGCTGGATCATAGCTAACTGCTGCCTGGAATTCCTGGGTTCAAGTGATCATCCTGCCTCAGCCTACTGTGCAGCTATTACTACAAATGCGCACCACCAAACCTGGCTTTTTAATTTTTATTTTATTATTATTTTTGATACGGAGTTTCACTCTTGTTACCCAGGCTGGAGTGCAATGGCGCGATCTCAGCTCACCACAACCTCCGCCTCCTGGGTTCAGGCAATTCTCCTGCCTCAGCCTCCCGAGTAGCTGGGATTACAGGCGTGCACCACCATGCCCAGCTAATTTTTGTATTTTTAGTAGAGACAGGGTTTCACCATGTTGACCAGGATGGTCTCGATCTCTTGACCTTGTGATCCACCCGACTTGGCCTCCCAAAGTGCTGGGATTACAGGCGTGAGCCACCACACCCAGCCAATTTTTATTTATTTTGGAGAAGAAGCTTCACTCTTTCGCCCAGGCTGGAGTGCAGTGGCACAATCTCCTCTCATTGCAACTTGTGCCTTCCACTTTCAGGCAATTCTCTTGCCTCGGCTTCCCAAGTAGCTGGGATTCGGGTGCCCGCCACCACACCCAGCTAATTTTTGTATTTTTCCATAGAGATGGGGTTTCACCTTGTTGGCCAGGCTGGTCTTGAATTCCTGACCTCATGATTCTCCCGCCTCAGACTCCCAAAGTGCTGGGATTACAGGAATGAGCCACTGTGCCCAGCCTATTTTTATTTTTGAAGAGACAGGGTCTTGCTATGTTACTTAGGCTAGTCTTGAACTCCTAAGCTCAAGCAATTCTCCTGTTGGCCTCCCAAAGCACTGGAATTGTAAGTATGAGCCACTGTGTCCAGCCTGGCCCTGGTCATTCTTCAAATGAACTCTTAAAAAAAATACCTCCCTTGCAGTGAGCCGAGATTGCACCACTGCATTCCAGCCTGGACATCAGAGCAAGATTCCACCTCAAAAAAACAAAAACAAAAAAACAAAAAACCTCCCTTCAATGGAAAACATTTTTCTTTCTTTCTTTTCTTTTTTTTTTTTTTTTTTTTTTGTGAGATGGGGGTCTTGCCATGTTGCCCAGGCTGGAGTGCGGTAGCTATTCACAGGCACCACTACTGTGTAATACAGCCTCAAACTCCTGGGTCAAGTGATCTTGTCTCGCCTTTCAAGTAGCTGGGACTACAGGCATGCTCCACCACACCCAACACCATTTATTTTTCTTTTCTTTCTTTTTCTTTTTCTTTTTTTGACACAGGGTCTGACTGTCACCCAGGCTGGACTGCAATGGTACAATCACAGCTCACGGCACTCTCAACCTTCTGGGCTCAAGCAGTCCTTCTGCCCAGCCCCCAAAGTAGATGACTAAGACTATAGGTGTACACCATCACACCAAGCTAATTTTTGTATTTTTCATACAGACAGGGTTTTGCCATGTTGCCTAGGCTGGTCTCAAACTCCTAAGCTCAAAGCCATCTGCCTGCCTTGGCCTCCCAAAGTGCTAGGATTCTAGGTGCGAGTCACCATGCCTGGTCTCCTGTTTTTCTTATAAAGAGCTTGCATTATAAGAAAGGCAAGGCAGAGCTGGACATGGCGGCTCACGCCTGTAATCCCAGCACTCTGAGAGGTGGAGGCAGGAGGATCACCTGAGATCAGGAGTTCAAGACCACCTTGGCCAATGTGGTAAAATCCCGTCTCTACCAAAAATACAAAAATTGGCCAGGCGTGGTGGCAGGTGCCTGTAGTACCAGCTACTCGGGAGGTGGAGGCAGGAGAATCACTTGAACCTGGGAGGCAGAGGTTGCACTGAGCTGAGATCGTGCCATTGCACTCCAGCCCGGGTGACAAGAGCAAAACTCCATCTCAAAAAAAAAAAGAAAGAAAAGAAAGGCAAGGTAAAATAAGACCTGTTTGGTCGTTCTGATTCGGAACTCTAAGATGGTACCTGGGGCTTGTTTCATGAAAACATGAAAAGGTCCCAGCCACAGTAGAATAGCAGCTCACTATTCTGATACCTCATCAGCTGCTGGACTGATACTGGCCACTTTAAAGGGAGAATGATGGGGGAGGCATGGGAGGTTTGTGTTCAGTATTGCTACCGGGAACTTTCTAAGTAGCTCAAAGTGGCTAAATAAATAGGCAGTAGTAACTTACTGCTCTGTAGTCCAAAAACATTTCTTTAAAAGCCAGAAAATCTGTAAAGGTGAGCAGCATGTCGAATATGTCACCAGCCACTTCATCTTTATGATGCCTACAAAAGGAACAGACAGCTGTTTTGTGAATGAATGATGAAATAGTCCTCAAGATTGCTTTTGTTTTTCTTTACCCCACCCCATCCCCACCCCCTGTACTTTTTTTTTTTTAAGAGACTGGGTCTTCTCTGTCACCCAGGCAGGAGCACAGAGGTTCCATTATAGCTCACTGTAGCCTTGAACTCCTGGGCTCAAAGGATCCTCCAGCCCCAGCCTCCTGAGTAGCTATGCCCACAGGTGTGCAACACCACACCTGACTAATTTATTTTTTGTAGAATTGGGCCTCACTATGTTGCCCAGGCTGGTCTTGAACTCCAGGGCTCAAGTGATCCTCCTCCCTTGGCCTCCCAAAGCACTGGGAATACAGGCATGAGCCACTGTGCCTGGTCTTTTCAAGATTTCATTAAAAGGTTTGAGGGCTTCCTACACAGGACCTAACCACCAAGGGCATGCACAGGAAAATAAACAAAATAAAACACAAACATCAGTCAAGCTCAACTCACTGTAATGTTGTGGTGAAAGCTGCCATGTTAAATCCAGGAATCCGCTCCAGCAGCTGTTCTTCAATATATTTTTCTACCAGAGAAATCTGCAACAGTAGAAAGGATTTTGTTGAGACCACACTTTGGGAAAACAAGACTTTTCATAAAGCCTGCCTTCCAGCCCTTCAAACATTTCCTGAAGTCCTATTCTGTGTGCCATAGTCTACACTGAGTGCCAAGGACACTAAAGAGGACCAAAACACAGCTTCTGTCCTGGAGAAGTACTCAGCCTCGTGTGGAAGAGAAGCACTAGCTGGTAATGATGCTGTAACAGGGCGGATGCCCTGATATAGGTGGAGACAGTGAGGAGCCCCATGCCCACACCCACAACCCAGTGCAGGGTGTAATAACTGGGGGCTTTGCTTCCTGGGTAGATGGCATCTGTGCAAACAGAACATACAGAAAACACAGACATAGAGGCAGTCACAAGTTCTTTCTGGGCAGGTTTCATTGTTTATGCCACATTTCTGTGTTAAGAAAATAAAGTCCTGGAGGCTGAAATGGATTCTTAGATGATAGAATCCCAGGGGGCTGCAAGAGACCGCAGGGTAAAGTGTAGAGAGCCAGGGGTGACAAGCTGAGGTTCCTGGGTTCCAGTCTTAGTTTTTCCACCAACTAATTAGTGATCTTGATCTCAGTTTTCACTTTTACTTAACAGTCGTACATAGCTGACTGGATTATACAGAAGAAAGAAAGAATGTGTGAAAGCAAGAAGGTTTGTCAAAAGCATGCAGATGCAAGGTATGAAGAACTCATGTACTGTGTCTGAAAGCAGGATTATGATAAGCCAAACCTATTTTATCATCTTTATTTTCTTTGAGAGAGAGGTCTTTCTGTGTGGCCCAGGCTGTTCTCAAACTCCTGAGCTCAAATGATTCTTCCACCTCAGCCTCCCAAATAGCTGCCACTACAAGTCCACTACCAAGCCCAGCTCAAACTTCTTTTAAATAAGAAGCCGATGAGCTAATCAAATATTTGCCTGAAAGCCTTTTAGAAAATAGCCCCAAAGGCGGTGCAGAGGAAAATGAACTTAAACCAGATTCTTATGAGGATTCCTGGCAGTATATGAGTGGCATATTTTAAAAGGCAGAAAATTTCAATGTCTTTTGATTCTAAATTTAAATTAAAAATAAAACTCTGACCTCCTAGTAGGAGACATAGGAATCTACTTACGTATTCATTAAAAATAGGTGTGTAGGTGAGTTTATTCTCCTCTGTGTCTTCAAACTCCAGGTAGTACTTGTCCATGAAATTTCTCTGTAATAACTGGAACTCGTCATCTGAACCACAATGGGGAAAATTTACTCTTTTTAAGTGGAGATTACCAACCATTACGATTTTTAAGTAGGCAGGATCCATGTCAGCAGTACTGCTTTCTCAATGGTCAATCTCTAGAAGGAAAGCTCATGTCTTAAGTGGGTATTAAATGGGACCTTGATGTTGAAATAGACCAATCCTGTTTTCTTCTTTTCTTTCTTTTTTGAGATGGAGTCTCACTCTGTCGCCTAGGCTGGAGTGCAGTGGCACAATCTTGGCTCACTGCAACCTCCACCCTCTGGGTTCAAGCCAAGATTCTCCTGCCTTAGTCTCCCAAGCAGCTGAGACTACAGGCGTGCGCCACCACGCCCAGCTAATTTTTGTATTTTTAGTAGAGACAGGGTTTTACCATGTTGGTCAGGATGGTCTCCATCTCTTGACCTTGTGATCCACCTGCCTTGACCTCCCAAAGTGCTGGGATTACAGGCATGAGCCACTACATCCCGCCCTTTTTTTTTTTTTCTGAGCCAGAGTTTTGCTTGTCACCCAGGCTAGAGTGCAACGGTGTGATCTTGGTTCACTGCAACCTCTGCCTCTGGGGTTCTTGCCTCAGTCTCCTGAGTAGCTGGGATTACAGGTGCATGCCACCTCGCTGGGCTTATTTTGTATTTTTAGTAGAGACAGGGTTTCACCATGTTGGCCAGACTAGTCTTGAACTCTTGACCTCAGGTGATCTGCCCGCCTCGGCCTCCCAAAGTGCCAGGATTACAGGTGTTAGCCACCATGCTTGGCCCTGTTTTTTCTTTTTAAATTGTGGTGAAATATAAAATTTGTTTATCATTTTAATGTTTAAGCACACAGCTCAGTGGCTTTAAGTATGTTCACACTGTTGTGCAACAATCGCCATCCTGCAGTCCATTTTAAACACATCCAGACAGGGTGGCTTGGGAACTCCTTCACATTACTTTTCTTATAAAGGAATGAATTGGTTCTCTCTTATTTTGATATAACTTCAGCAGCAGTTATGGAAACAGTGATTAAAAGTATGGGGTCTGAAAGAAGCTAGCCTGCCTGGGTTCAAATCCCATCTCAGCTGCTTACTTACTAGTTGTGTGACCCTGGGTAAGTTACTTAACTTCTCTAAACCCCAGATAAACTTCTGATTTATCTGGAAAATAAGAAGTGTTTATAGTATCTATTATATAGGACTGGTGGTAGAATTTAAATGAGAATTCATGTAAATAGATTAGTTCATAGTGAACATTTAATAAATGATAGAGAATAGGGAATTTTTTTTGTTTTTTTTTTTTGTTTTTTTAATTGAGACAGGGTCTCCCTATAGTGCCCAGGCTGGTCTTGAACTCCTAGACTCAAGCAATCTGCCTGTTTTGGCCTCCCAAAGTGTTGGGATTATAGGTGTGAGCCACCACACCGAGCCTGGAATAAGGAATTTTAACAACTGAATAGATTATTTCTAAAAATAAAAGGAAAGTTTCAGAAAGGACCCAGACCTTGGGATAAATACCGTCGGCTCACAGAAGGCTCATTTTCCCATAGCATATAGGGTATAATAGGCAAGAGAACTGAATGGTTTCTTCAGTATTCCCCAGAAATCCTCAAGTCCATATGGGAAAAGAGCTTAATGATGAAACATCTATATTCAGGAGTTAAGGGCATGAACCTTTATACCTGAAGGTATAAAAACTCAGTCAGTAATTTCCATACTAAATGGATTAAGCCATGGAGCCAATAATACCAAATAACAGTGTTCTTTTCCTCATTCTCATACAACTTGAAATCAACAGAATTTTCTCAAATGTAAGTTTTCCCCTCCTACATACTTGTCTTAAACCTCTGGGGACTGTGACTGCTTGCCTGTTACTTAGCAGGCTTCATGGATGCCCAAATACATCCACAAGTAGGAACTCAAAACCCAGAAAAATACAAAACAAGCTGAAGCTGAACACCTTGTTTTCTTAACCACAAGCCATGTGTGCTTGTAGTTATGGTTTTATGTGTTTTATGGCATGAAAATGTTAAAACTCAAAACCACCTAAAAATGAAATTGCTCCTACCCTGCATATGAAATAGAGTAGATCACTATTTCCTATAGTTTTGCTAGTGTCCTGTTACCTGAGTCAGTCCCTTCCAGGCCCCTGAATATATGGTTATCGGATGTTTTCAGGAGTACTGGGCTGTTTGTTTCTAAGACAAACTGCAGTAAACCTTTATTTAAGTATTGCATTGTGCTACACTAAAAACTGCATGTAGCTTGATGTTTTCTATTTTTAAAATTAACTCTCCAAATTGATTTCAATGTCTTTAAAGAAGCATGCCAGTCCTTAAAAACAGTATCTTAAAAGCTTACCCATGATAATGTCCTCTAAATATCCAACCACAGCATCAAATTCTGCATCAGAGGCGGAGGAGCTGAAAAACATGCCTGGATTAGGTGCTATTTCATATAATGCATTAATGAAATATTTGTAGTACGAACGTTTTCAAACACGTACAAGAGAAAAAAGAGTAGCGCCGGGCGCGGTGGCTCACGCCTGTAATCCCAGCACTTTGGGAGGCCGAGGCGGGTGGATCACGAGGTCAAGAGATCGAGACCATCCCGGTCAACATGGTGAAACCCCGTCTCTACTAAAAATACAAAAAATTAGCTGGGCATGGTGGCACGTGCCTGTAATTCCAGCTACTCGGGAGGCTGAGGCAGGAGAATTGCCTGAACCCAGGAGGCGGAGGTTGCGGTGAGCCGAGATCGCGCCATTGCACTCCAGCCTGGGTAACAAGAGCGAAACTCCGTCTCAAAAAAAAAAAAAAAAAAAAAAGAGTAGCAAAACGAACTTCCCATCACCCATCTTCAGCAATCAAGAATGACTGTCTAATCCAGCAAGTCCAAACAGAAGAGAACACTTGAGACGTTTGTGACGTGAACGTTCAATGTGACTACACCACTTTCATAAAACCGGGTTCTCCAGGCTCTTCGCTATCACCCCATACCTGTCTGCTTGTATGCATGAACCTGGCGCGGGCCAAACACCTGCCAGGGGACTCATTTTGGTCAGGAGTCCGGGAGGCGGGGGCCAGGGAGGCGTGGAGGGGCCTCCCGGCCTCGGCAGCTCAACCCTGCCAGGCTTTGCTGACAGCTGAGGGTTGGCGGCTGGGGATTGTGATGGAGGCGCTGATCGACGGTGACACCCGCCTCGCACTCCCGTCCTGCGGAGCCTGAAACCGGCGGCCTCAGTACTCTACAAAATGAAGGCCTAGGGCTGGGACAGAGCCTTGGCGGCCCCCACCCTGCCCCACCCCGTCCCTAAGGACACCCGTATTACAGGGTCAGGCCCGGGGCGAACGCCCGCCGCGCCCTGGCGGAGCTACTCACAAAGACAGCGCAAAGCTCTCTTCTTCTAAGGCGTCCATCGCCGCCGCCCCGCGTAGGCTCCGACCCTGCCCGCGGCCCACCTCCAGGCAGGGCGCGGCGGCTGGCCGGGTTAAGGCCTCGCAGCCAAGGCCGCGGCCGCTCACTGCCCAGTCGGGTCAGCGCCTGCGCGCCAGGCCCAGCCCTGGGTACCCGGCTGCGGCCACACGCCAGTCCGGCCTCCAGGCCCCGCCGGGCGCTCCGCACCCGCCGATGCCGCCGCAAGTCCGGACCTAGGTGACTGCTGGAGGGGCGCCGTGCCCCGCCTCCCGTCACTATGGTCACCGCAACCCCTTCCGCCGCCTCACGACAGGCCGACAGCCAATCACAGGCGCGCGTTACCGACGCCGGGGCGGGGCAAGACCGGGAGAGGAAGTCTGGGAAGGGAGTGCGGAGGGATGCGGGGCTTGGCGAGCGCTGTGTGTGGCGACTCCGTCTCACGTGCCCCCCTCACCCCCATTTTACAGATGAAGGAATCGATGCCGCGAGCCTCAGTTTCCTCACTTGCAACTCGAGAATGAATTGCATCTCGCAGAGTGTGGAAGATTAAATAAGTCGTTTAAGATGTGTTTGAAGAGAGCTTGTAAGTTGCCAAGTCGCTGGAGAGCCAGTCCTTTATCCCTTCAGTTCCTACTCCTTGTGGAAGGAAAGCCCCCGGCAGTAACTGATTTCTTGACTAATTATACATGACGAGAGTTGAAGAACTACTTTGAGCCACGCAACCAGAAATAAGATACCTTTCAGGAAAAGGCCTCTTCAAAACTACCAGACTTGGAAAATGACTCTTTTGAGCTGATTTCTCGATTGGACAACTAAGCTTTGTGTCTCTTTGGTTGCATGATATCTTTTGGCCGAAGTGTGGTATATGACTAGAGGGGTTTAAAATATGAACTGAGGGTCAGATGGCAAGTCAGAATGGGTTAGCAGACTTTTTTTTTTGGGGGGGGGGGGACAGAGTCTTACTCTGTCACCCAGGCTGAAGTGCAGTGGCACAATCTCAGCTGGCTGCACCTCCATCACCCGGGTTCAAGCGATTCTTGTGCCTCAGCCTCCCAAATAGCTGGGATTATAAGCACCCGCCACTATGCCTGGCTAGTTTTTGTATTTTTAGTAGAGACGGGGTTTCACCATGTTGGCCAGGCTGGTCTTGAACTCCTGACCTCAGGTGATCATCCACCTCAGCTTCCCAAAGTGCTGGGATTACAGGTGTAAGTCGCTGTGCCTGGCCTACTAGACATCTTTGAATGGACATAAAATAGATACCTTTTGAGATCTGGAACAAAAATGGTTACAAAGACACAGTTGGGTGTAACAGCAGTGACCAAGTGACAGTCTTGCTCTGTCGCCCAGGCTGGACTACAGTGGCACAATCACTCACTGCAACCTCTGCCTCCTGGGGTCAAGGAATTCTCCTACCTCAGCCTCCCAAGTAGCTGGGATTTGTGCCAGCACACCCAGCTAATTTTTGTATTTTTAGTAGAGACAGGCTTTCACCATGTTGGCCAGGGTGATCTCAAACTCCTGACCTGAGGTGATCTGCCAGCCTTGGCCTCCCAAAGTGCTGGGATTACAGGGAAGCCACCACACCCGGTTGGGTGACATCAGTTACGAGTTACTCTATTTAGCACCAGGAGGAAGATAGGCGTTTTAAAAGTTTGCTGAATTACTGGACTGAGTTGTTTAGTCAAGCCCTGGTCACACAGCTCACAGGAAACTCAGAAATTTCTTCATGACCTACTTTCTCTATATAACACACATTTCTGGACAAAATGAATTTGACTACTCTTCCTAAGTCATTTATGGAGTGAAGGAGAAACACCATTTGTTCTGGTTATCTATTGCTTTTACAAACCACCTGAAAACTTAATGATTTAAAACAACCATTTTGCTCACTAATCTGCTGTAGGCTGGGGCAGCTGGAATGGACTAGATGAGCTTCTTCCAAGGAGTTTACTCAGGTGGCTGGCAAATTAGTGTTGGCTCTTGGCTGGGAGCCCAGCTGTGGTTGTTGACCAGAGAACTGGGGCTGGGAGTTGGGGCGGGCAGGGGTGGGCCGGGGGTGGGGGGGGTCTCAGTTCCTCTCCATGTATAGGATTCAGGGGATTCTTGGTTTTTCTTGCACCATGGTGCTGGATCCAAGAGCAAGTGTTTCAAGAGACACTGAAATGGAAGCTGGCAGTCACTTAAATGCCTGGTACTGGAAACCAGCACAGTATCCCTTCCACTGTGTTCCACTATCAAGCAGACACAGAGCCACCCAAATTTAAGGAAAATGGATCTAAACCTCATTTCTTGATGGGAGGGATGTCAAATAATTTGTGGCTATCTTTTAATCCATTTAACCACCCTTGGCTCTAGGAACAAATGGGGATTAAGATAAAAGGTACCCACACACTCAGGGATGTATTAATGTGCTAAACATTTATAAATATATTGTCTCCTTTTGAAATATTTGAAACCCTATAAAAACAAAAACCAACCAGTATGAGGTGGGTATTATCTCCATTTTACAGACTGGGAAACCAAACCTTAGCAGGTCCTGGGTCCAGTCCCACTCCAAAGGGCCTGTGTTCAACTATCATGCTATACACCCCTAATCCCTGGGTTGTTAAACCATATTCCTGAAAATCATAACATGTTTTCTCCTGAATACAGAATGGCCTTTTTCCACTTGAAAAATTAAAAACTGACTTGGCTACACTAAATGTTTTTCCATTAATACTCATTTTTTAAATCCTTTGGGGGTTGGCACTAGGAATTCTTCTGACTGAATAAATAGCAAAAGGTAAATAATGGGCAATCTTGCAAAGAGCTGATCTTAGGTGGATGGTTTGTTTTGGTGGATACACATTCAAGATGGTTGAAACTTGTGCAAAAGTCATTTTCTGCCGGTGAAATTGCGTCAGTTTTGTGACTGAATCATTGTTTCCTGGCACTCTGCAAATGGCACCATGACTTTCTCCTGCTCTATGTCATTCGAAAAAGGAGGCAATTCATTAACTTTTTTTTGGCTGAAATGCTGGATTTCCCCAATGAATTACCTGACGAAATGCCGTTATTTTTTTTCTTCTCTCTGGTAACAATATATCAGCAGTAAAAGTCTAGCTTTAATTTTCTCTTAAATGCTTGCATTCAGTTCAGATTATGGATGTACTATTTACTCTTCCACATAGCTTGCTACATCCTGGTTTTTTCTTTGATGTGGAGTTCCTGTCTTTTCCTTTGAGGTAACTACTCCAAATTTACAACTTAGCTTCCATCCCGGATGATTTAATGAATTTAATATTGAAGTCCTTTTGTTTTATGGTCTAGAAGTTAAGAATTGGAGAAGTAGGCCAGGCGCGGTGGCTCAAGCCTGTAATCCCAGCACTTTGGGAGGCCGAGGCGGGTGGATCACGAGGTCGAGAGATCGAGACCATCCTGGTCAACATGGTGAAACCCTGTCTCTACTAAAAATACAAAAAAATTAGCTGGGCGTGGTGGCCCGTGCCTGTAATCCCAGCTACTCAGGAGGCTGAGGCAGGAGAATTGCCTGAACCCAGGAGGCGGAGGTTGCGGTGAGCCGAGATCGCGCCATTGCACTCCAGCCTGGGTAACAAGAGCGAAACTCCATCTCAAAAAAAAAAAAAAAAAAAAAAAAATTGGAAAAGTAAACCTCCTTAGGAACAAAGTTCAAGGGTAGCTTTTTAGAGAGCTGTTAGGCTCCTACATTACTTTCCCTGGCAAATTAGCTATTAATTCCATCTATTTTTCCCTATCTCCACTAAATGTACAGATTACCTTTAGTCTCAGCGGGACCACTTCCAAGTTTCTTTACTGGTCTATTTCCACTTTTTGCATATCCTTTATCTCCACCCCACCCGACTCCTCCATTCCATTCTCCAAATATAAACCAGAGCCATCTTTTAGAATTATTTATCAAGGCATGTCCATGCTTAAACACCTTTGCTTTCTACTGCACTTATTATAAAATAAAAAATCCTTCATATGGCCTTCATAAGCAGTTCCCTGGCCGCTCCAACACTGTAACATTACTATCCTACCTACCTGGTTCCTACTTTTCTAGTTACAGGGGCCTTCCATCAGATCCCCAAACCCACTGAGACCAGTTCTTCCTCAGTTAGTATCTTTGCCTACAATGTTGTGTTCGCCTAGCTACCCAGTCCCAGAAGCTAGTCCTCAGTCTCTGACAGGCTATGTTCTACTTCCTCCTTTAAGTTTCACTAGTGTTACTTCCTCAGGTTTCTTCTGACATCCCACTACCATCTAAATTAGGTCTCCCTCATTCTCTCTAGGACCCTATTCTTTTCCATTAAAAATTTGTTACACACAAATATATTGTCTTATTTCCACTATTAGACACAAGCTCTACAAACAGATATTTTGTATACCACATAGGCACAGTGCCTAGCACGTATTAGGTGCTCAATAACAATCTGCTGGATGAGTAAGTGATTGGCCTTATTCTTATTCCAATACTTGATTCTCTCCTACCCCCCAAAGTAGCCCTTAAAGTCTAAGAGTGTAATGTCTTGGAACCTTAGCAGTATACACCAATGAAAGTTGTGAAATCTTAGTCAAAAAAGGCAACAGATGTTTTATTCTTCAATGCAAATTACTGTATTCACCACAAGCTAAAGAAGAGAACATGTATCTACATATATATTTATATTTATATATATTTTTGGAGTTATGGAAGACTAAAGACATGGAAAAAAATCCAGCACCCCAACATGTACAGCCAGGAGGGAAATCAGCTCTGGAACAGGACAGGTATAATGAACTACAAACAAGAAAGGGTGGGAAAAGAAGAAAAAAAAAATGTGCATTGAGTTTAAGACACTGTAAAACTCAGAAGACATATTTACTATTCAAGTATAAACTCTGTAAGGAATTGGCATAAATTGAAAGGCAGCTGCTGAGGTACACCTTTATAAAAGAAGTTCTATGAATTTACAATTCTACCTTCCAATTTCCTGGGAGAAAAAACCAAACTCTTGAAGGTCTTCACCAGAGACCCTGAGAGGGATTAACACTTTTGATGAAGACATAGTCAATAATTCATGATTGAACTTGCTATTCAAAAACATGTATTTATTTAGAACAATAGAAATGTGTGTTCTCAGACTGTCCTCTAGAGTTTTTGAGACTATTAGTTCAAGAGTTTCAAAGTATATTACTTGTAAAAACAACACTGATTAAAAAAATTTTTAAACAAAAAGACAGAAAGCTGATTTGATGGTACCTTAAAAATACCCTAAATACCAAATTTTCTCCAACCTAACATTGCAGCTAATTTAAGAATTCCTCCTGCATTGATAAAACATTTTTTCCTCATAAAATGTGAGTACTGAAACTGGATAGAAACACTATGAATGTGAAAATATCACCAATTTTCTGCAGTAAAAAAAAACAACAAAACAAAAAAAACCTAGAATGTTCTTTGGAATCACTGAAATATCAAAAATTTGGGTTTTTTTCCTACAGTCTGTGCACCTTCTTTCAGGTTCTCTGTTTTGCTTGTAGTACTGACTGTGTAATTCTAATTTTTATAGATTCAAGTCTTGCAGTGCAATATCCATGCTTAACACACCGGTGTCTCTCCGACCAGTGAGAAGTTATGCATAACCCAGAAACGCTGTCATTTACATCTCCATAAAGACTTCTGCCCCAAATAAAAACTTCAGAATGAAACAACACATCCTGTGTTAAACAATCAAATGAACCCAACATGGAGGATTCCAGTGTGATTTCAGTACTTGGGAGGGCACAGTCTCCTATGGTTTTTCATGGAAGTACCACAGGCCAGGCTGCTAGCATTCAGCTTTCCTTGGCCTTAAAAGGGATTTTCTCAGGGCTGGCAAGTTGGATTAGATTCTAAGAGAATTTTGTCTTTGACAAACTACCGTTTTTAGCATAAAATCTGGCCATGGCTATAAGTTTCAATGTGTGTACAACTGATTAGATTTTTTTTCTTTTTCTTTTCAACATTGGCTGGAATTGAGTAGAAAAAAGTCCGCGGTGCCTCTTCACATGTGTCATGAAATATGAGAAATCTGTCTGATTCTAGATACTATTTCTTTACGACACAATGGGCAGGTCTCCAGCTGCAAGGCACAATCCATGCACAGGTCACTGGGGAGAAACATAGAAAAGCCAGTCAAGTTAATGCTTCAAAAGTTCAAACTCCAACTACCTGCCACCTAAATCTAAAATGTTAACAAGTTTGTTCACTGCAAGGGCAATAATTATACATGGTTTCAAAAAATGAATATGTAAATAAATAAATCTTCCATCTCTGATCCTCAATTGTCTTAGTCTGAAGAACAAGTAAAAAGTTCATGTGCATTCTTTCAGACACTCTATACATGCACAGCATATACATACAGATGTGTACATATAGGTAGGGATACAATATTTCTCCCCAAAAAGCTAGCCATTTATCCTAGAATAATTTACTAAACAGTCCGTCTTTCACCACAGTTTTAACACATTGCCTTTGTCATATGGTAAATTTTCATTTTTAGTTAGTTCTATTTCTGGGTTTCTATTCTCCATTATTCTGCCATTCTTGTCATATAGTAATGAGACCAAACTATTAACATTTATTTATTTATATTTTTTTGAGACCAAGTCTTGCTCTGTCGCCCAGGCTGGAGTGCAGTGGCGTAATCTCCGCTCACTGCAACTTATGCCTCCTGGGTTCAAGTCATTCTCCCGCCTCAGCCTCCTGAGTAGCTGGGATTACAGGCACATGCTACCACGCCCAGCTAATTTTTTTTTTTTTTTTAAATGTTTAGTAGAGACAGGGTTTCACCATGTTGGCCAGGCTGGTCTCAAACTCCTGACCTCGTGATTCGCCCACCTCAGCCCCCCAAAGTGCTGGGATTACAGGCATGAGCCACTGTGCCCAGCATTTATTTTAATGTATTTTTAAGATGTAGTATAGTTGTCATCTCTGTAACTTTCAGAATTTTCTTGCCTTAAACTTTTAAATCAGCATGTCTAGTTCCGGAAAAAGTCTTGTTGCTCTTTTTATGTTGACCAAATTAAACTTAGAGTTTAGAGAAAACTGTCACCTTTACAATACTGAGCGGTCCTCCTATCCAAGGAAAGACGCATTTATTTAAGTCTTCTATTATACTCTCTGGTAGTTTAAAAGTTTTCTTCCTATAGGCTCTACATATTTCTTGGTATGTATTCTTGGATAGCTTTTTTTAAACCATTATAAAAGGGATCTTCAATTATATGTTCTAATGGGCTGCTAATTTATATATATAGCTAGAAGAGCTACTGACTTTTGTATATTTTGTAAGTCATAGTAGTGACAGTAGGTATCCTTATCTTGCTCCCAACATCTCTTGAAATGCTTCCAGCATGTCACCATTAAAAAGATGCTAGCATTTGACTGAAATATATGTGTTTTTTATACTGTTAAGGAAATATCCATCCATTCCTATTTTATAATGTTTTTTGTTTCTCCATTCATTTCTGTTTTGTAGTATTTCATCTATTAGGAACGGATACTGAATTTTAACAAATGCTTTTTCAGCATTCTGGGAGAAAATGATAACTGCCCCTCTCCTGCCTCTGGCCTATTTGAGTAATTATATTAAAGATTTCTGTATTGTAGGCTGGGCACGGTAGCTCACGCCTATAATCCCAGCACTTTGGGAGGCTGAGACAAGTGGATCACTTTAGGTCAGGAGTTTGAGACCAGCCTGGCCAAGATGGTGAAACTCCATCTCTGCTAAAAATACAAAAATTAGCCAGGCATGGTGGCTAATTTTTTTATTTTTAGCCAATTAGATAAGACATTTCAAAAGAGAACAAATGTAGAGAGGCAGAGTCAGGGACCCAGGCTGAGTCATTCCTGGGGATGACAAACTGGGTCCATCACTCCAGGTTCTTGACCCCTGTGGAGCTAGGTGGCTAAAGCTATGTCAAAAATAAGACCAAGGCAGGGCATGGAATACAAAGAATTACAGGTAGCTGGCTTGTAACATCAGCATGAATGCTGCTCATATATAATCAACACACATGGATTGGCCAGGATGCCACAGTGCCCAACTGCTCTTCTCCTTTCTAAACTTAATTGGGCTAGCCTTCCTGGGGACCATCTTACTAGCTTGTCTTGCTGATGCTCACTCTGTTCTATAGGTCCAGGCTGCCCTCTGAGTTCATCTCATACAACTGAAATTTAGTAAGATGACAAAGAGGATGCTAACTTCTCAATGGTTGATTGTAAATACGTAAATGAGGAAGCTCTAAAACTAAAAGAGACTGCCCAGGAAACTCATAAATAGCATTAAACCTGTTACATTTTGTGAAGCCAAAACTGTATCAAAAATACAGTACTTAGTAAAAAACAAAAACAAAAACAAGCCTTCCACATCAAGCAGCAGCTTGTATTTCAGGTACTTTCCAGAAGACAGCCAGGTTCTACTTAAACTCTAGTTCCTTATTCAGCCTGCTTTAGATACAGTAAACCTTGATGAACAGCTATGGAACTAGCAATTCAAGAACAGTACGAAACTTTGCCTAATATAATTAGAAATATAATTAGTATACATTACATTAGGAATATAGTATAATATAATTAGTACAAAAGAGGAAACAACCAAACAAATCATCTTACCTGTGTCCACATGGCTTCAATTGTGTGTCTGCTACCTCATCACAACAAAGGGAGCAGCAGTTTTCTCGGATACTGACTTGCTTCAACAGAGCAAGACGCCTGTGCCTGAGTAGAAAAAGCAATTTGAAATTCATTTTGTCAACAGGGGGCCTGTCAGCAGCGATGCATATGAAATGCTTTGAAAATGCTCTGCACCTGTGAGATGTACTCCTTAAACTTTGTTCAGCAAGGTTTTCACACTTGATACCTCCTTTCAATCCTACAGTCATTTTCTAAAGTAGGGAATGAAGGAGGTATAACCATTCCCATTTTATAGACAAAGTTAAAGGAAATGGCTTGTATAAGGTATGCAGTCAGGAATCAAATTCAAAACGTTTAGTTCTAAGTCTAGTGCTCTTTTTATCTTACCAACAAATTTCAACCTTTTAAGTCACATATGTGAGAGTCTGATGACAAGCATAGAGCCTTTCCCAAGAAAAACACACATATACAAGTTTTTATACAATTTCAAGGGGTTTATAACAGTTCATTTTAGACTCCCTGCAAGTCCAGACACCTCAAATTAGAACCCTTCCATTATACTTTCACTCAGTATGGAATGGAAGCAGACAGGCAAAACTGTTGTGCTGAAGGTACAACTCTAATGGATGGGCAAAGGAAGCATGAAGCATTCCTTCTGTTCACTTATGGGCTTACTGTATGCTAGGCACCGTTCCAAGTCCTAGAAATTCAGCAGTGAATGGAGGACTAAAAAAGTATCCCTGCCTTCAGAGAGTTATGCTTCAGTAGGGGAAGACAGAAATAAACAAGGTAAGTAAAATATAGTGTTAAATGCTGATAAATACTATGAAGGAAAGAGAAAATGGGAAGGACAAGGAGTGTACACATTAGAGGTAGGGAGTTATTAAAGTAATTTTAAATAAGGCAGCCAGGAAGTCTCATAAAGGTAATATTTAAGAAGTAACGGGCTGGGCACGGTGGCTCACGCCTGTAATCCCAGCACTTTCGGAGGCTGAGGCGGGTGGATCACGAGGTCAAGAGATCGAGACCATCCTGGTCCACATGGTGAAACCCCGTCTCTACTAAAAATACAAAAAATTAGCTAGGCATGGTGGCGCGTGCCTGTAATCCCAGCTACTCAGGAGGCTGAGGCAGGAGAATTGCCTGAACCCAGGAGGCGGAGGTTGCGGTGAGCCAAGATCGTGCCATTGCACTCCAGCCTGGGTAACAAGAGCGAAACTCCGTCTCAAAAAAAAAGTAACAGGAGTGAGGGAGTGAGGGAGTGAGTCTTGTGGTTGTCTGGAGAAACCGTTTCGGGTAGCATGAACAGCAAGTGCCCTGACGCTATCATAGGCTTGATACGTTTCAGGAGCAGCAAGGAGGCCATGGTGGCTGAGGAGCGTGAGCAAATGGGACAGGGTAGGAAACAGGGTCAGAAAAGTAATATAGGAAAGGGAGAGGACAAATTGTATAGGGCCTGGGAGGTTTTGGCTTTTCCCTTCAGTGAACAGGAAGCTACCCACTGGCATCTTTTGAGCAAAGAAATGTGTGACCTGACTTACGTTGTAACAAATCATTCTGAAGGCTGTGTTGAACAGATTGAAAGGGGTCAACATAGGAACAAAGTAGAAGGCAAGACAAAAATAATATAGGTAGGAAATGGTGGAGGCTTGGACCATGGTAGCAGCAGTGAGGGTGATGAGTAGTTGGATTTGGGATATATTCTGAAGGTACGGTCTACAGGATTTTCTGAGGGATTGAATGTGGGAATGGCAGAAAGTAAGGTGTCAAGAATACTCTACAGTTATGGCCAGGGAAACTGGGATGATAAAGGAGCTATTAACAGAGATGAAAGCCTGGGTACAGTGGCTCAGGCTTGTAATCCCAGCACTTTGGGAGGCCAAGGCAGGCAAATCGCTTGAACCCAGTCCAAGACTGGCCTGGGCAACATGGTGAAACCCTGTCTCTACAAATAATACAAAAATTAGCCAGATGTGTGACATGCCTGCAGTCCCAGCTACTCAGGAGGTTGAGGTGGGAGGACAGCTTGAGCCTGAGAGATGGAGGTTGCAACAATGACCTGAGATTGTGCCACCACACTCCTGGACAACAGAGTGAAACCGTGTCTCAAAAAATAAAATTAAATAAAAATAAACAGAGATGAGAGAAGACTGTAGGAACAGCAGTGGCTGTGAGTGGATGACTTGTAGCTGAGAGGTGGGTATGTGGTGCTTCACTGTATTATATTCTGTTTTTCTTCTGTATGTATTTGAAATTTTCCATAATAAAAAGGTTAGAGAAAAAAAGAATGAATGGAAGAAGAATTAGAGACAGAGAGTATATACAACACAGAACAATTTATAATATCCCATTTAGTAGTAACAGGGCCATGATCTCCTACCCTGAAGTCAGAAAGGAATAATATTCCAATGAATATAAAGTATCACTGAATATGTTTTTGGAACACAGGATGAAAATATTAATGGCACAGAAGATGGTCTTATGTAAGTTCACACTTAATGTCACAATTTGTAATCAAGCACAACTGGAATGTTAAGGGCAGCAGGGTGCAAGCAGGAGGTTGCCACTAAGATGGCTACTCAATTAGGCTCCTGACAATTCCATCTCCTTGTTACTATCAGAGAAAACAGTCTAGAGATAGCACAGGATTGACCTAGCTTGTAATTCAGCTGTTCTTATTCAATACAAGACAAATTTTGGGTATCAAATTTATATACATGGTTACCAAGAGAGTATGTATAAGCTGCCCATAAAATGAGATTTTCTGACAGTTGATGTCCATTGCCGTCTGAGTTTTGGAAGGTTTAATTCTGCAGGAGTGGTTAACTACTGAAGCATTTTAACTAAGGCCAGTCCCCAGGGGAATTTAGAGGAATAAATTAACTGTTTTAAGGTATATGTGAGAAGACTTATTTATGAGCATCATCCAATGAAAAGGCGGGCTAGATGACAAAGAATGGGGTATGATAGATAAGGGAGAGGTGTCTCTCTGACTTTGGCCAAGAGGTATTTAAGGTTCAGAATCTCTGTCAGGCACCAAGGATGATGTTGAATGAAAGTTCTAGGAATTAACCTCAGATCCCTGGGTGGGGACATATGCAACCTTTATGTTCTTGGGCTATTACTGAAGCTCTGCTGCTGCAGACAATGCTGCCATTATCATGCCATTTTCTAGTTCATCTGGAAACTATTGAACCACTGAGACAGTGAGTCCAAGGTGAAGCATAGGACAGAGCGCTGCTTGCAGATCTGCTTTTTGAGTCAAAACAGGAGCTAGGATAATGTTACAAATACCTTCAGGAGCATAAGAGTCCGACACTAGCTATGTCATGACAAGTATGCTGTCCTTGGCTGCTGAGAGAGACTCTTACTGATATAAGACAGGAATACCCTTTAAACAGGCAGCTGCTCTGTTTAAAATGATAAACTTCAGCTCACATTGTGAAACAAGTTTGAACTTGAAGTAATTACCAGGAAGCAGCTGGAGTCTTCTCCTAGCCTAAGGAACAGACTACATTCATCTCACAAGGAAGCAAGGCAGGCATTCATCTGATAAATTAATGCCAATCACAGTTTTTGTCAAATAAGGGCTGTGAAATATTATCCAAGATGGTATTCATTGATGGTTGTGGAACAGTGTTGTCATCTTTGTCACACAGCTAAAACCACACAAAGTCTTTCAATAAATCTGACTCTGTTAAAAGATCCACTCGATTTCCTAATATTTAGGATTCTGACACTGACATTCAAGTGAAGTTAGTTTGCAGTTTTTTTGTGTGTACAGGTGTTATATTTTTCTAATTTTTATACCAATCTTACTTATCTCACACACAAAAATTGAAAGTGCTCCTTCTATCTTTCTGGGTTTGGTAACATTTTTTTTTCCTTCTTTTTTTCTTTTTCTTTTTTTTTTTTTTTTTTTTGAGACGGAGTTTCACTCTTGTTACCCAGGCTGGAGTGCAATGGCGCGATCTCGGCTCACCGCAACCTCCGCCTCCTGGGTTCAGGCAATTCTCCTGCCTCAGCCTCCTGAGTAGCTGGGATTACAGGCACACCCCACCATACCCAGCTAATTTTTTGTATTTTTAGTAGAGACGGGGTTTCACCATGTGGACCAGGATGGTCTCGATCTGTTGACCTTGTGATCCACCCATCTTGGCCTCCCAAAGTGCTGGGATTACAGGCTTGAGCCACCGTGCCCGGTGGTTTGGTAACATTTTAAATAACAATAAGGTTATCTGTTACCTAACAATTTGGTAAAGATCCCCTGTGAAACCACCTTGGTCTGGTGCTTTCTGGGGACAGATATACACAATAATTGGTTTGTGTATATCTCTTCTGGAATCTGTCTTAGTAATTTATATTTCCTGTAAAGTCATCCATTTTACTCAAGTTTTTAAAATTTATTTGTCATGTCTTTTTTTTTTTTTTTTTTGAGACGGAGTTTCGCTCTTGTTACCCAGGCTGGAGTGCAATGGCACGATCTCGGCTCACCGCAACCTCCGCCTTCTGGGTTCAGGCAATTCTCCTGCCTCAGCCTCCTGAGTAGCTGCGATTACAGGAACGCACCACCGTGCCCAGCTAATTTTTTGTATTTTTAGTAGAGACGGGGTTTCACCATGTTGACCAGGATGGTCTCGATCTCTTGACCTCGTGATCCACCCGCCTCAGCCTCCCAAAGTGCTGGGATTACAGGCTTGAGCCACCGCGCCCGGCCTGTCATGTCTTTTAAAGTTTATTATAAACTGTTTTAATTTCTCATACGATGCATGTGAAAGACTGGAGATAGCCCGGGCAGATTCCTTACCTTGGCAAAATGATTTTTTCTTCAGCAGTTAGGAAGGCGTAGTCATTAAAAGTGCTAAATTTCATAGATGGTGGGTATTTGAATGGTTTTGCTCCAAAATTAAACTCACATTGTTGATATGACATGAAACTAGCTGCAGCAAAAAATCCAGATCTACAAATAAAAGGAATTAACCATTTTTAACAGAAAAAGAATGGATGGAGGGCAACAGAATTAATAAAACACAAAATAAAGTTCATAGAACAGTTTTCAGAAAGGCAGGGTGACTCAGTCCTACCCTAGCAGAAAGGAAGAGTAATGGATTGTGTTTATAACCCACAAAGGTCTGTGACCAGAGAATATTCTGCCTTATCTTCCCATATCAAACCTTGGGGTAGTTTTAGGTCTGATCAGATGAGTCCCCAATCACTTGAAATTAATCAATTTCTCATCACAACTGTGTATATAAATGGACAAAGACTTTTTTTTTTTTTCCTAGAGAAAAGGGCATTCCATGCATCTACTTGAATTTTTGACTGAGAAGAGGTACTTACACAGTAGATGAAAAGACTTGCTTTTCAGGAGGCAGCTGGTTGCCATTTAGAAAGAAGATCATTTGCTTTTCATTCAAGTCTAACAGAAATCCTACTGTATCTCCTAGAGGATAAAGTGAAACACTGTTAGGATAATGATGTGTACTACCAAGATCTCTGCTAAGCATCTCAAGTGTTTCAATGGCACTGTATTAAGTCTGCATCTTTAGCTATGCATTCAACATATTCATCTTTGTTTCTTCTGCAACTGATCTGACCCCTATACCCCAATATTTTAATGCAACAACAAGAAAAAAATGCTGCCAGTTAAATTATGACAAGCCAGTCTTAAGATACATCCCAATTTCAAAGACGTTAAAACGTGGGGATAAAGGTACATTTGGGGCTCCATGAAATATGCGAAGATCAAAATCATGTGTTTACTTGCCTCTCTGGTGAGATTTATAACTCCCTAGATAACTACCCCAAAACATGCCTTAAAAAAAAAAAAAAAAAAAAAAAAAAAGGCAAGGCAGGCTGGATGAGGTGGCTCATGCCTGTAATCCCAGCACTTTGGGAGGCTGAAATGGGCTGATCACCTGAAGTCAGGAGTTCAAGACCAGCCTGGCTAACATGGTGAAACGCCATCTCTACTAAAAATACAAAAATTAGCCGAGTGTAGTGGCATGCACCTGTGGTCCCAGCTACTCGGGTGGCTGAGGCACAAAAATCGCTTGAACCCAGGACGTGGAGGTTGCAGTGAGCCGAGATTGTGCCACTGCACTCCAGCCTGGGCGACAGAGTGAGACTCCATCTCAAAAAAAAAAAAAAAAATTATTTACTTATTGAATAACGTAAAACTGTAAGGTTTCAGTTTTTGGATTTGTTGTTGTTTTTGTTGTTAAGACAGGGTCTTGCTCCATTACCCAGGCTGGAGTACAGTGGCGCAATCCTAGCTCACTACAGCCTCAAACTCCTGGGCTCAAGTGATCCTCCTACTTCAGCTTCCTGAGTAACTAGGACTATAGGCACGTGCCACCACACCTGGCAAATCTTTAAAATTTTTTGTAGAGATAGGGGGGTCTCATTATGTAGCCCAGGCTAATTTGAAACTCTGGGTCCCAAGTGATCCTCTCAAAGGATCCCCATGCTTCAACCTCCTTAAGTGCTGGGATTACAGGTATGAGCCACCATGTCTGGCCCAATTTTGGTTTTGAAAGATAAGATAAATAAATTTATTTGTCAAAGGAAAATAAATGAAATTACACAGTAATGACAAGAAAAATGGACACTCAATGCTGGTGGAGGAAAATCTGGCAAAACACAGCAAAAACTTTGAAATTCTATATTCCCCTTGCCAGAGAAGTTTCACTTCTAAGGGTTTTGTCTTGAGAAAATGCAGAGTGGTCTCTAACGATAATTTTAAAAGGCAAAAATGTCAACGTCCAACAATGAGGCATTAATTAGTATATTATAGTACAACTATATAATGAAAATTTGAGAAGCCATTAAAAGTAATGTTATTGGCTGGGCCATGGTGGCTCAAGCCTGTAATCTCAACACTTTGAGAGGCCAGAGGTGGGTAGATCACTTGAGCCCAGAAGTTTGAGACTAGCCTGGGCAACATGACAAAACCCTGTCCCTACCAAAAAAATACAAAAATTAGCCAGGCATGGTGGTGTGTCCCTGTAGTCCCAGCTACTGTAGAGGCTGAGGTGCGAGGATGGATTGCGCCTGGGAGGTCGAGGCTGTATGAGCTGCAATCCCGCTACTGCACTCAAGCCTGGGTGATAGACGAGACCCTGTCTCAAAAACGACAACAATAAAAAGTAATGTTATTTAATAACCTGGAAAGCTATTCAAGGTATTAAGTATAACAACAACAACAAATACATATATATAATTTAAGTGTTAAAAAAAAAATCTCTTGATGGAGAAATTACAGGGGATTTTTATTCATTTTGTTCTTTTTCTATTTTTCAAATTTTTATAAAAAACATTACTTGAATAATCCTTTAAAAAATTATTATTAGAAAATAAGCTAGTTTTTGAAAATAGTGCCTTTATCTTACGCTCCATTAAATGAAGTTTTACGTTCCTTCAAGAACCTGCAAGCCATTAAAATGAGTGTTCCTGTTGGCTTTTCTGTTCTTTTCTCCCTCCACACCAGGCGTCCCCAAACTACAGCCCGTGGGCCGCATGCGGCCCCCTGAGGCCATTTATCCGGTCCCCTGCCACACTTCAGGAAGGGGCACCTCTTTCATTGGTGGTCAGTGAGAGGAGCACAGTATGTGGCGGCCCTCCAACGGTCTGAGGGACAGTGAACTGGCCCCCTGTGTAAAAAGTTTGGGGATGCCTGCTCCACACCATCAATTTAATCAAGTGGAGCTGTTTCCACACGGGGGTGGGCAAATTCCTGCTTTCTTTCCTTTTTTTTTTTTTTTTTTTGAGATGGAGTCTCACTCTGTTGCCCAGCCTGGAGTGCAGTGGCGCAATCCTGACTCACTGCAAACTCTGCCTCCTAGTTTCAAGTGATTTTCCTGCCTCAGCCTCCCAAGTAGCTGGGACCACAAGTGGGCGCCACCACGCTTGGCTAATTTTTGTGTTTTAGTAGAGACGGGGTTTCACCATGTTGGCCAGCTGGTCTTGAACTTACTTCAAGCAATCAATCCACCTGCGTCAGCCTAAATTCCTTCTTTGTTAGCATGCCTAAAAATTCAGTTTATATTCATAATGCTGATTGGGGTAGCAAAATGAGAGAGGGGTGCTTGGAGAAAGAGCTGGGTTATATCCCCTATCTAGCTCTGATGCTAGAAATCAAATCCTTCCAGAGGTTATATTCTCTACCATATGTCCGTACCTCCTTAAAGCATGGCCACTGGATAGGACCTGTTCCATAGCCATCTTGTCCCTGAAAAATCCTCATTTTAGTGGCATTACAACTGCAGTGTCCCTGATATCGCCATGGCTGCTTTAATTCAAAACAGATCCAAAGTGGAAAATAGAATTCATACTAATCTTAAGAGTACAATTTTCTGACTAATGTAAAAATTTTATTTTCTGAAATGTTCTTGCTACAGGAAGGACTCCACCAGAGGTAAGTTTATCAGAGGAATACCACTTTCATCCTTGGCAGCTACACAAAAGCTAATATCCCTTTTCACATTTGATCTTCTTCTAAGATATTTTAAGGCTTAATGTAATAAATGCCTCATAATAACCCACTTGATACATTTATAATGGAGAGCATGAATACCTTCTTTCCAGCATGGGTGTATGTGAGGCTTACTTCTGGCATTGTACCAAATCAGCTGCCGGCAGCCATCATACGCACAGGAGTATTCATCGTCCCCAATGCCATAGCCTTCCTGGAGAGAGACAAGGCCCAGAAGATTAGCAAGTCTGCCTGCTCTGACCTGGGAAGAGAGTGTGTCTTTTATGACCATTGACCTAGTGGCTGGGGTTCTAAGTTTTCTGTATGAAGAGAGAACGCACGGTTTTTGGAAAATACTAAAATTATGACTTAGAGGCCTGGTTCCAAGTGAATAGATAATGACTTCACCAGCAAATATGTGCCCAGTGCCTCCTTTGTTCAGGCACTTTCACATTTGCTGGTTCATTTAATTCTCACTAACTACCATGAGGCTGGTAGCATTGACTCCCTTTTAAGAAGAAACAAAGGCCAGAGAGGTCAACCAGCTGGCCCAAGAACCAGAGCCCGGTTTGAACCTAAAATCTTGGATGACACAGGAGGTCAGCATAAGATACAGGTCACAAAGACCCTGCTGATAAAACAGGATGCGATAAAAAAGCTGGCCAAAACCCACTAAAACAAAGATGGAGACAAAAGTGACTTCTGGTCAAGCTCATTGTTCATTATATGCTAATTACAATGCATTAGCATGCTAAAAGACACTCTCACAGTTGCCATGACAGTTTACAAATACCATGGCAATTTGGAAGTTATACTATATAATTTAAAAAGGGGAGAAACCCTCAGTTTCAGGAAGTGCCTGCCCCTTTTCCAGAAAACTCATGAACGATCCACTCCTGTTTAGCATGTAATCGAGAAATAACTATACTCAGTTGAGTAGTCCATGCCGCTGCTCTGCCTATAGAGTAGCCATTCTTTGGTTTCTCTAATAATGTTGTTTTCACTTTATTCTATGGACTCACTCCAAATTCTTTCTTGTGCGAGGTCCAAGAACTGTCTCTTGGGGTCTAGATCCAGACCCTTTCCAGTAACAAGATCAGATCAGGCAAATACCTTTCTTGCATCTAGCAGACTTCAAAATACCCAAATATTCTGGGATTTCAAAACTGAAGACAAGAGAAAGGTTACAGTGGACACTCAGCTAAAAGCTATTCCGAGATCAGCTTGATTTGAGCATCGTACAGGTCCTTGTCAGTTTCTTCTTTTTTTTTTTTTTTTTTTTTTTTTTTTGAGACGGAGTTTCGCTCTTGTTACCCAGGCTGGAGTGCAATGGCGCGATCTCGGCTCACCGCAACCTCCGCCTCCTGGGCTCAGGCAATTCTCCTGCCTCAGCCTCCTAAGTAGCTGGGATTACAGGCACGCGCCACCACGCCCAGCTAGTTTTT